>NC_051413.1:34773885-34775168 GCF_015228065.2 Penaeus monodon
CACAGTCTAACAACAATAAGAGTTGGAGTAACAATGTCAGCACCATCCAGACCAGCCCCTCCTCCCCCCAAGAGGATAGGTATGTCCTTAAAGATTCCCATTTTTCTTATTTTTTGTCTATGTGATTTTTTTTTATTCCTTGATCATTAATTATTAGAAAAAAAGTTTTTGGTTTTAATTTTGTTTTGAGTGTTTTTGGCATGTGTTATTTACATCTTGCATTTCTTCGTAGGGCAAGTTCAAGCATATGAAGCAGTTTCTAGTTACAAAGCACAGAAGGTAAGAGTCATTTTGAGGTACAGTTTTTTGCTTTTTCATATTATCATTATTAATTCATGATATACAGGTATTCTGGGTAAGCTTATATTCACTTCACACCAAATCAGGTTTTTAAGGATTGTTTTGTCTTTTTTTTTCTCAGGAGTTTAGAATCTCACATGTAATTTTCTTCTTTTTGATGCAGGGCAATGAACTGTCCTTTGATGAGGGGGACCTCTTGTTCATCCTGGATCAGTCTGACCCAAACTGGTGGATGGCAAGACTGGATGATAAGAAGGGATACATACCCAGCAACTATGGTAAGTACAGACAGTGGAGTACATGAGGCAGATGTTACTTATTCACTTCACTTTTGTAGAGAGTTTGATATACTTAACCTTAAGTCATGTCAGCCACGTCTTGCAGTGAGCAAGGAGAATGTGAAGATACCCATCATTGATGCAGCAAGGCGTGGCAATCTGGCCCTACTACAGGAGTGCCTGGATGCAGGGATGTCAGTCAACTCACTGGACAAAAGCGGGTCCTCTTCACTCCATGCAGCAGCTCAGGGAGGCCACATTGAGTGCATTTTCAGGTTACTGAAGGAACCCAAGTTGGAGATAAACTGGCAGGTGATACATTTACTTGGGTGTGCAGTTCACAGTCTTAGTGAAATTAATTTTTTTGATGAATTACTGTTATAATTTCAGGATATATCTTTGTTCTATAAGTTATTGTGTGGTGTGTCAAATGATAATTTTCCTTTTCTTTTTCAATTATTTTTAATCTCTTGGTTTTCTCCCCACGAGAGAGCAGTGTTCCATTGTATTGATCATCAGTTTTAAAGAACACTGAGTCATCATTTCTAAATTCTTCTAAACAGAATAAGCTTGGTGATACTCCTTTACACTGCGCTGCTTATAGAGGACATGCAGATATTGTGCAATTATTGATCAACAGTGGGGCACGCACTGATATTACAAATAGGTCAGTACAGTGTCATTTGAATGTGCAGATTTATCCTG
>NC_051413.1:34775240-34775359 GCF_015228065.2 Penaeus monodon
GAGTTAGGATACTTAATCTTTTTTGGATTTATAATGTTTACTATAATTTTATTGATATCTTTAGAAGCATGAAACTTATTACATCAGCTTTAATTATATATGTTACTAGTAGAATTAAC
>NC_051413.1:34775383-34777047 GCF_015228065.2 Penaeus monodon
TTACTTTCTCGCAAATTTAATCTCATGATCCTGTCAAATTTACCAGCACTTCTTTATCTTCAAGGGAGAAGAAGACCCCACGCATGCTTGCCAAGAGTGGAACTGTTATCACAATACTGGAAGAGTGCACGCAGACTAGCAGTCGGAAATCATCAGGTTTTGACCACCAGGATTATGGTGCGAATGACTCCGAGGATTCTGACAGCTGAATGTGCAGGTGAATGGCGGAATGGGATTGATTTAGACAGTGTAATATCAGAATAGTATGATCTTATTCTTTTTTTTTTTACATCCATTTTTTATATATAATACAATGGTCATTTCTTGTAAAAAGCAAAACGATTTTTTTTCCATGATTTATTAACATATAAACTTGTTTATGGAGTTTTTTTTTAGAAAAAATTTCAACCATGGCCCCAGAAACTCGGTCAAAAAAGTGTCACCATAATCTGATACCATAAAGCTTGTGCCTTTTGACGTATAAGGGGCTTTCATAGAAACAAAGTGCCAACTTATTTTGTAATGTTCAATAAAGTCATATATTTTGATGTTAAAAAAAGTGTAGCTAAAGTAACTTGAGATTAGCAAAGTAGCAATTTAGATTTAGTAGTCAGAATAACAGCAAAGGCTATGCATGTATAGACCATCTTATACACTGGACAAAATAAGGGTTTAATTTGGTATGGTATCATCTATATCAATACAAAGAACAGGGAAATATATCACAATCTTATAGATGCTGTGATAATTAGAAGATCAGAGTTAGGATTTTGAAGTTGATAACAGATAGTATTATTAGGAATAAGAAAATACAGAAAACAGAGGCCTTTTAGATCAGCTGTAGAACATAGCTTAATAATGCTGGAGTTGATTTTTATCTTAAGTTACAACAGTATTGTTCCTAGTTTTATGTGCATTTCCGACATGAGTAGGGCTGATCTTTCCAGAAATAAGTGTAGAAGAATTAGCTGGAAATATGATACTTGTGATATTACAATTTTTATTGAAAAGTTTGGAGTAAATTGAGGGAAAAAACAGGTAGGCATATAATAAAAAACTTGCCTCTAGTGCTTTGTATTATGTTTGTTGGAAAATGTCATTACCATATTCCCTCTTTGCTGTAAGGAAAGAAAAAAAAATGATAAGGCATATCATGATATAATATTGACTAAAGACTTATCAGACAGCCAGTGAAGTTGAGGTTTATTTTGCATTCACATGTACAGCAGTGTCACATGTAAGAGACCAGAGAAAACGTTATATGTTTGGTAAGTTAACCTCTCATTGCATGTTTTTAGTTTGGTAAAATGTTCTTTTTTTCATAGAATGAATGGAAGTTATTGGAAAATGATAAGAAATATCCTTAGAAAGAGGAGTGTGTCATTCATTAACTTGAAATTCTGACTTTATTTTCAGTTATAAAAATAGTGTAATATAAAAATAAAATACATCAACAAAAAACATGCATACCTACACTTGCATGTGCACATACAAAGGGACATACATGTGTGCTAAGGTATTTCAGTAGTTAGTGATATTTTAGAAAGTAAGATATTTACATTGTTTCAGCTGGAATTAGAAACCTTTGATTTTTCTTTAGAGAAATGTCAATTTTATCAAAATCAAATTATATGTGGGGGTCACAGCACAACACTGGTGCAACA
>NC_051413.1:34777076-34778089 GCF_015228065.2 Penaeus monodon
CTAAAGTTACTCCATAGAATTGCCATATTTGCATGTTTGTAAGATGGCTGTTGATAATTTAGAAATTTACAATGTTTTTGCTAAAAGATTATTTGATTTGATAAAGTTCATTCAATTTGTGCATAATAGACATGACATTTTAAAATGATAACAAAATCAGTCATGAAATACATCTCATTTATATATCACTTACATAGTCACCCATATTCAATGTGCATAGCAGTATAAGATACTCTTATTTAGATTTCCTTTTGCTCTTTCTGTTACTTTCCTAGTATTCTGAAGTAAAACTAATATGTCAGTATCCTCACAGTACTTCAGATCCCCAATGAGTCACTCACATTCCTGATTGTGGGCTGGAATAGCATGACTCATACATTCCAAACACTATTTCCTTCCCTGTACAGCTTTTGTTTTAAGTTCATGTCCCCTTTCCAACGTTTAAACAGTGGAGTACCTAAGGTTCTTTCATCAAAATTAGGGACTTATTCTATCATCTCAAAGTTCAGATTACACTATTCAACGTGAGAGAACATGAACTTGACTCTGCTAGCAAATTTTGCTGGATTGTAATCCTGTTTATGGTCTTAAGACTTTATACCCTCAGCATGTAATCTGTGTTACTTAATATTGTGAGGAATACATGATCAGCATCATGCATATATCAGTTGAGGCAAGCAAAGTAATGAACCATAGCCAAACTGAACACTTGCTTCAGCATACATTTTGATTGTCTCTACTGTGGTTTCATATAATGTTCATATGCTCATCATGATTTTTCTCCAGCATAAAAGTGGACTTCAGAAAATTTAGACATACTTTTGACCATCATCATCTGTGAATTCCCTCAGACTTTAGAGTGTATGACCCTAATGGCAGCCTTTGCTTTTGTTTGCATATCTTTATAACCTCAGGACATTCTTTGGTTTTGATAAATTTGGTAATTTTGGAGAGAAGAATAAACAGTCTATTTCCAACTGAAAACACAACATTCCCAAATCAATTTTTAAAAA
>NC_051413.1:34778267-34778850 GCF_015228065.2 Penaeus monodon
AAACAGGAAGACCTTATGATATAGATTTGTGTGTAAGAGAATTGATAAGAAATGTAAATGTGATGAGCGTAGTTCTATTTTAGGCTTTAGACGTGTTTTCCTATTCTTTTAAAAGGCTCATGTTGACCTGAAGAAATGTTTAGAAAAGGGGTTGGGATGGGCTAGACCAGGTGTTGTGTTGTGGCATGATTGTTACAAATGGAAGGTAAAGTCTGGGTGGTCAGTGGATAATGCTGCAGAGGGGTTGGATGGGGGGATACTAGGGCTTCCATATACATGTCATTTTGAGTAATCATTATGTTGATTTCAAATTGAGGAAACACAAAACCTTGATCTATCATTGTTATATATCTTGTAACTGTATAATGTATGAGGTACCCTTGAGCCAGGATAAAGTTTTCTAACACATTGGCATTTATTCGAGTCAAGGATTTTTCAATTCACGGGTCTTTCAGTGAGGTTGTTTCTTTTTCTAAATTGAAATTGCGTGTGGAAGATACAGACAGTATGAGCTTAACTGGTTGATAGAGTACTGCCTGCTTAGCTGTAATGTGGTACTTAAAAAAAGTTTTATTTGTAGGAT
>NC_051413.1:34778919-34779337 GCF_015228065.2 Penaeus monodon
TTTTTAAAGTTGTTAGTCTGCTATCTTGTAAAGGAATAAAAAGCTTGTTTTTATAGGATAATTTTATTAAGGTATTCAGATATGAAAATGAAATATTTTTTAAAAATTAATTGAAAGTTTTAAAACAGAAGAGAAAGATGTCTATTTCTTCCCCTATAAAATATGCAATACACACAGCAAGCTGTGTGTATTGCAACATCTATTCTCACAAACCTAGAAGAAAGATGTTGGATAGGACTTTCAGACATATGTCTTTTTTTACTTATATGCATTTTTAGTATTATTTGGTATAATCAAATAAACTTGTGTAAAAAGGGATCTTAGAAGGCACGATATAGGCATAGGTTTGTGTCTGTTATTGGTGCCACTGCCAGAGGTAAGTCAGTAGTGGCACATGCCAAAGCAAAACTCCTTTCCA
>NC_051413.1:34779372-34779739 GCF_015228065.2 Penaeus monodon
GAGAGGATTAGCCACAAGAACTATGCCATTTTCCTATGCATTACTGTAGTCTGTTTCTTGAGTGCTGGCATAAAATTAGGTCAGTGAAGCTTTATAACAGCCAAAATTTTCTCAAGTGTATTATTTATATGTATTTTTTATAAGAAACATGAATCCATGTAAGTTATAAAGTTATAGAGTAAGTGTTTCCCAAACCAACATCTTTTTGTGCCAGTCTATGAAATGGATTATAATTGTTAATATGTTTGTCCTTATAATATGTTGAATATATTACAACAGGATAGATAGTTATTCACGGTCTATACTGTTTACTGTCTACTATCTAGTTGGGTATCCAGAGTGGTAACTGGGCATCTCTTTACCACTC
>NC_051413.1:34779790-34781044 GCF_015228065.2 Penaeus monodon
TGTCCACCTGCATAGTAGATACTTGTTATTTTTCAAATTTGGAAGTTAAACTTTTAGATGCCAGTATGAATTGTGCCTTATAGGAGTGTTTTCACCATGATGTTCGGAGATTGGATAAATCTGTTCATGCATCATCAGAGTGCTTAGAATTTATTTGCTTTTTCTAGACTCATTATTAACTCCTGAAGGACAAGATAGGGTGAGCATAGATTGAGAAAAAAATAGGCTAAACACATAGTAATAAAGAAGCAGAAAATTGAACAGTTAAAAGGAAAAAAAAAAAATTCCTCCTGTTCCACACAGAACTTAGTATGACTATGCTCAGACAAGAAAGCAAGACAAAAATCAGTATTAAACAAATTAGAAAAAAACTGTGGTATGATAGTATTTACCACCTTGCTCCCTAGTATGTGATCATCCAAGGTACGTAAGTTGCCATAGTGAGTCCTCCAGGAGTTAATTCCAGTTTATGCAATATGTTTTCTTTCTATAATGTAATATTTTCTGTTTTTTTTCCACTTTAAGTAGGTTGTGATTTTATGTACATCATGATGATCCAACAAATATTTTTAAAATTGTAGGAAACCCAGAAAATGGTAATTAAAAATGCAGAATTTATATGTGCATCATTAATGGATTTTCTAAAGATGTGTATTCATGTGTAAGAAAAATTGATATTTACATCTGAAGCATCCATTTTGTGCCTTATTTATGTAAAGGTGTTGCTAGGCTGCAGCATGTCATTGAAAGTGCCTCATCTATTTATGATTAGAGTACTGAAGCATGTGAGTGCAGAAAATAAGAAAAATGTAATTTTCACAGCCATTGAAAGACTTTGTTCTTTGTATGCATTCCATATTTTATATGCTGTATCAATGTAAAACAATTTAGTTTAATAGTCAAAGATTGAGAGTTTTTCTACAACGGTTTACATTTAATCAATTAAATTCTTTAGCAAATGAATTATTAAACTGTTTGAAAGTGGTATTGCTTGAAGAGTGTTTAAAAGAATTGTTTGTAAATTGAATATGGTTCTTCAAGTGTTGTACTTGGTCATTCATTCAGATCATTTAAACCAAAGAGAAAAGAAAGTAAAATTTTGTGAAATGCATGAAGGTGAAACCATTTCTATGCATCTCTTAATTATGTATTTTTATAGTCTGCAATAAAATATAAAGTACAACTTTTTTCAATTTTTAAAATAATTTCTGGAGCTTGTGGTAAGTAGAAACTGGGTATTAAATCTGTTGGATC
>NC_051413.1:34781658-34781784 GCF_015228065.2 Penaeus monodon
CCTGTCATCATTATCTAATGTCAGCTCACTTCATTCCAAGTCCCCCCAACAAGTTCATAATCAATCCTTCAGAAAACTCTTCATCCTTATCGTCCGCCTTCCACAGTACCACTTCACTCAACACCA
>NC_051413.1:34786142-34786426 GCF_015228065.2 Penaeus monodon
TGTTTATTTTTATCAGAAATTGTCATATTTCTGATGAAAATAAATGAACAGTAAGTTTACAGTAGCCTGAACCATCTTTGCATACAACTAGGACAAACCTGCAGATTCCCAGCCACACTGCTTGGTGCTCTTACAAAATTTGCCACACCTCAGCTTGCTATAATGGACTTTGAGTGGACAGAGAGACTGCCAAGAGGATCTCAAAGAGGGTGTCACCACCAATAAATTAGTAAGCATTCAAATACCCATGAACATGTCTTAAATAACTATTGTGCAGCTGTTAC
>NC_051413.1:34786847-34786997 GCF_015228065.2 Penaeus monodon
AAAATGCTTATATTTGCAGCATCCTTATGTTTTAATTTTTTGACAAGGGACTTACAAGATATTGCATTAGGATAGAGTAAAGCAGCTTGGGGGGGGGGGGGGAAAAAAAACTTAAATTTTTTGTACACAAGTTACTAGTTTTGTTTATTG
>NC_051413.1:34787027-34787574 GCF_015228065.2 Penaeus monodon
TTTTACTTTTGTAAGCAAGATCAATATTCATTTCATGTTACACATTTCATTACTGTGAAGCATCCTAATACTGTAAACTACCTTGATTTTAACTGTACACCTAAAGAGTAAAGTATGAGGGTATTGACACAATATTGAATCAGAAACCTTTATTCGTAATGACATTTATTAATATTGCAAAAATATTACACCCTTGATCTACAATATTTACAATTCAGTGTTATGGAAAAATGTGGCTTTTCTTAGTTAATGTATAGAGGATAATAAAAATTAGCAAATTTTTTGTATTAAACAACCACTTAATTGTCTGATGAAACATATAGTCCAAGCTTATACCATACTAAAAAGCTTCCCATTTAAATACAGTTCCAACAATCAATGAAATGCATGGGTGATATTGCAAAAAATATATCCATAATGACAGCACCTATGAACTCATTCACACAATTCACATTCCTATAAATACAACACACAGACTAATGTAACACCATCAACTTGTTCATTTATAGTATCTATGGAGGTAAAAACAAGATCAGTTTTATTGTAC
>NC_051413.1:34787603-34787716 GCF_015228065.2 Penaeus monodon
ATGAACAATAATACAGCAAATATACACTAAGCCCTGACTCATATTTTAATAACATATTTCTTCTAAATTTCATCCTAACACACTGGCATACATAAGTGATTGACATAAACCCT
>NC_051413.1:34787742-34788057 GCF_015228065.2 Penaeus monodon
GAGAGAATCAGCATCGGTGCAAGTTTTCAACATATCACATTGGCAAGACTACTATTAAATTCTTAATTACCTGCAGTACAGACAGCTTAATTAGTATTGCATTTCAAGCCACTCAGTCAGAGGAAGGACCAAATGAAAGAACTTGATCTACCTACAGCAGAAATTCTCTCTCTGAACTCCTGACATAACTTCAATACTTACAGTGATGCTGATGAAATTATTTCAATTTCTGGAGTTCTACAAGCAAGTTTCCTGATGCTTGAGCAAAGCACACAATATCACACATATCAATAAAAGTACCTTGATCTTCTCCAA
>NC_051413.1:34788168-34789305 GCF_015228065.2 Penaeus monodon
TGGCACACCACAGCAGAAATGAAAAGCAAAATCATAAATTCCAAAGAATATTTATGAACCACTTATAGAGTCAACATGTACTTCTCTCCCTCAACAATTATATTTAGACACCCAGAGGTATAGCAACCATAGTTTCCATACCAAAGATTCTGCATATAGCAACCAAGAAAGTGATAACCAATAAATTAATGCCATGAATGTGTTTCAGAGAAAAGTGCACAGCAAAAGAATACAGAGAAAATGGAAAATAATATTTATTGTTACACATTATTTCACTGCCCTTCTCAATATCAATTGTTCACAACAACAAATGATTTTTAATTTGAAATTAAATGCATCAATAAAGTTAATTACAATAAAATGTAGAAATTTAGGGCATCAAGTTGTGTGTGAACAAAGGTGTGGTTTTGTGTAATATTGAAAATGTATTACTGAAAATTAAAAAGCACAGTGTGATTATCATTCCATGTTCTATAATTACAGATCTTATGTTAATAGAGGGGGTGGGGAATCTAGTAAGTGTACAGTGTTCTAAAAACCTGAATAAGTTGTGCCCTGATTAACAATTAACATGAGCTCTTCAATGACTCCACACCCTTCGATGATGAACATAACAGCCTTTCTTACAGCACACACATACACACACATTATGAAGCATACATCCGGTTGATGGCATCCTGATATCTGGTTTGGATGCTCTTCCGTTTAAGCTTGAAGGCTGCTGTTACCAGACCAGTGTCTGGAGTCCACTGTTCTGAGGTCAAGTAGAGTGCTCCTGGCATCTCAAATTTCTCAAGCTTAGCTGCAAGAGATTAAATAATCATGTTAAGTATAATGTTGATTCAAAGAGAAAAAAATCATATACTGTCACCTACACAGATGATTTGCATGTAAATACATGAAATAAAAATTATGGTATTTTCAAAGCTTTCACAAATATAAAACTAGTTTTTATAATATATTTGAGAAGTCTTGTCAGAATAGCTCATGTGTAAAAAACCTTTAACCAACACTTACCTTTCTTTCCTGTCATTAACAACTCATTAAGAATACTCTTGTTGATATCATCATCCATACACAACTTCTCTCTCCTAAGGTCTTCTCTGCCAAGTGACATAGCCAATTCTTCCAAGTTCT
>NC_051413.1:34789519-34789802 GCF_015228065.2 Penaeus monodon
CACTCCATTTTTGCAAATGGCCTCATAATATCTTTACTGATCAAATTTCATCTATTATCTTTCTTTTGTCACACATTAAATAACCATCATTCTCCTCTTATGAGTTTTCTTGTACTCTGAGGAGGATCTCCACCACTTACCAATGATCCTGATGGAGCCGTCCTTGTCAAACTCTCCAATGTCTCCGGTTCTGAACCACCGGCACCCATCCTCATCCAGGAAGTCTTCCCTGGTCTTCTCTGGGTTTTTGTAGTAGCCAACAGCAATGTTATTGCCACCTACA
>NC_051413.1:34789841-34791212 GCF_015228065.2 Penaeus monodon
CAGATACTTTCAGCTTCAACAGATGTATTCTGAAACTAAAGCAATATAGTAGAAAACTTCAAACAGAATAATTTTATATGTTTCACAGTAAGCAAATCAAGGTAAGTGGTCTTCTCACCTATGATAATTTCTCCTCGTGGTCTTGGCTTGTCTGTGATTCTGTAATTGCCTTCTTCCCAGTTAACAAGCTTAATTTTGCACACTGACAGAGGAGCACCAACTCTGCCAGTAGTCATGTCCGTGTCATCCATGAGAGTGGCACATCCACAAGTTTCTGTGAGACCATAGCCCTAAAAAGACAGTAATAACATTAAAAGCTAAAAATATAAGTCTTCCATCTATACTCAATTTTCTTTGGTTCAATTTCACAGGGAATTTTGAGGGATGCAGGAAAAGATTTCATTAAACAAAGCTTAAAAGGTAATTTTATTCATAGGAAGATAATGGACCAACTAACCTGCAACACTGGTACACCGAGAGTGGCACGCACAAAATCATGAGTGTCAGGGGAAAGTGGTGCTCCGCCGCTTGCAACCAATCTTAATCTTCCACCCAACAATGCACGAATTTTGCGGAAGACAAACCTATGAGAAGAAAAAGGAAAATTATACTCATACAAAAAACATATAAAAGTCAGACTGATGTGCTAAGCATCCAACAAACAGCCTAATATCTCCCAGTAAGTCATTCAGTTCCAAAAGAGAAACCTGCTTACCAGTTACAAATGGGAGTCTCAAACCCACGCCGCAGCCAGTTGAGCTTGTACTGTAGAGCAAATTCAAAGAGTTTCTGGAGCCATGGGCCTTGTGCAGCTACTTTGTCCAGGATTCCCTTGTAGATTCTATCCAGAATGAGCTGTCAAGAGGGGATGGGTGTTGTTATATAATGTTACCAAAGGATAAGATAACTATAAACTCAAATTTAACAATATGTACTAATACAACAAATTGGAATGAGCAGAATGTCTTGTTTAATTTACAATCTGCTTAATGTAGAATGTAGTTACCCCAATGCCTGCTGAAGACAATTAATCAACACAGCAAAATAACACACCTTGCTCTGTGAAAATTTTCATTCTCAAACACATCTCTCTTCTACCCCCAACATTCAGTCCTAACCACTCTGAACCCAAGAACCAAAATCATTAGAACAGTGAAACTCCATGATCATTGTTCCTTACCGGGACTGCAGCCATCATTGTGGGTTTGAGGACGGTGCAATCACCAGAGCAGCCTCTCTTAATCTTGCTCGACCTGTCAGTCATGGTCAATGGTGTGGAGTAGCCCATTGGAACACCAAACATGAGCATCATAGATTCTAGAAGTAAAAGTTTCATTTGTCTTCGTCAGTACTTTCCACAGATTACCCTTT
>NC_051413.1:34791702-34792214 GCF_015228065.2 Penaeus monodon
GTCCCGGATCCAAGGGGTTAACACTATCACATACCAAATAAGATATCAATGTCACTATTAAATTACAAAATACATACAAGAGAAATTAACAATGAAAAAGCCAGAAAAATCACAGACAGACAGACATGATAAATAACTTAATCTTCTACAACAAAAGCTGTCCCCAAACGCACCAGCCATGAGTTCAAGGACGTGTGCTAGGGGTAGGTAAGCCAGGTAGACGTCGTCCTTCTGGATGTTGAGTCCCACAGCGTAGCCGATGATGGCGTTGACCAGGTTGAAGTGGGACATGATTACTCCCTTGGGGTTCCCAGTCGAGCCAGATGTGTACATGATGATGGCTGTGTCATCCTCCGTGGGCGGCACATCTGAGTGAAGAGTGGGTTTTCTTTAGGGTGGACAAAGTGAAATAGACAGATACTGCAAAATCATTCTTTTGCATGAACTGTGACAGAAATTGAAATAACAAGGGTAGTTAATGAGATTTGGAATAAAAATTTGAAAAGGTACCA
>NC_051413.1:34793430-34793542 GCF_015228065.2 Penaeus monodon
AATGTGACATCCACCAAATAACAACAGATGAAAAGAAAAGAAATCTAGAACATAAAACCTCATCCCACAACCACAAACCAGTTCTATCAACCAAACAAGCACCCAGAATCTG
>NC_051413.1:34793571-34793654 GCF_015228065.2 Penaeus monodon
GCAAATAAAGCTATTCGGTTGCTTACCTTTGACCCAAAAGAACACAAATTTTTAAAAGAGGAAGATTGCATGTACATATATAT
>NC_051413.1:34793845-34794922 GCF_015228065.2 Penaeus monodon
ATATGGGATTAGCTTCACTAGCATTACTGTCCAAGCTCTTAATATTGAGTAGCAGCAAGCAAGATGTTCAAGGAAAGTAAATTTTCGATCAAGGGCAATTTTAGAGGCATATAGCATAGAAAATTTATATATCAGCATAAGATAAAAACCTCTATCTTTATCATTTCTAAGTAAATATATACTAAATAAATATTTGGAGAGAAAGATATTTGAAAAAGTGGTAAAGCTTGATGCACTGTAGGATTATTTTATGACTTTTTTCTTCATCACATAACAAAGAAAAAGGGAAGCAATGAAGTAAAGATATATAAATAAATAACACACATTGTCTTTTTTTAGATCAGGAATATCTTGCTTTGGACTTTTTCTTCTTCATCCAACACCTTGCAAACAAACATTCCAAACTGGCTTCTGAGTCTCACCTTTAATACCTGGAGGAGGTTCAATCAGGAACAATAAGCGTGGCCAATAGGGATGAAATGGAAACGAGAGGGCGAACATATTAGGAATGCTGAGAACAGACTTAGAATAGACTTAGAGAGCATGAGCAAGGATGTGTGTTTCCTCCTCTATTTGGTTGGCATGGTCAGCATTCCTGCCTGACCTGTGAGACACCAATACATGTATTCTGCTTTACTCTCTAAGTTACTAGGAGTGTACCGGTGCACACAACTAATCATATCATACCATACACTGAACTCTGAATACAGCCAATCATTTTCCACAGCAAGTAAAGAGATGACATGTGCATACCTACATCTAAAACACTTGACAATGCATGTCAATGACAGCCTGTATGTGTGCACTTTTAAATGCAGTAAATATTACTGCTCGGGTATAAAGCAAAAATATACAAATACATATATTTTAAAGCAAAACAGAAGGAATTTAAGCATCCACTTAAATATAGAAATTTTAAATATGTGACCAGGAATCAGCTTTCAAAGCAAATAAGCAAGACAAAATAAATAACTAATAGTGTAGGGTACTGAAAGGCTAACTTTTAACATCAAATTAAGCCATGTCAAGCACATATTCTTTTTATAAAATATATCATAAAAGATAAAAGCACAGTAC
>NC_051413.1:34794958-34795409 GCF_015228065.2 Penaeus monodon
TCTTTCAAAAGGGAAGGCCAGTTTATTACAACAAACCTTTCAGGATCTACTGACTCTTTCCCAGAATTGTTCTGAGAGCAATGCCAGACGGGAGATGAAGGGTAGGAAATTATATCCCGCATCATTCCCCCTCTATCCGTATGTGCTCAGCTCAATACTGCTCACCTGTCTCCCCACTTCTAATCACAGTTCCCAAAAGCACTTCTCACCTGAGTAGTCGCTTGTTTTCCCCTTGGTGATCACCTCCTCGAAGGAGTTGAATTCAATGCCATCCTTGTAGCCTGTGAGCTCTGTGGGCTTCAGCTGATCACGGAAGTAAGTGATGTGTGTTACCAGGGGACACTTGTGCAATAAAGTCTTGAATTTGGGAAGCAGCTCATGTGATGTGATGATGTGCCTCACCTGCATTGATAGAAGAGAATTACCTGTGCTGACTACACGACTTTTAAAA
>NC_051413.1:34795731-34795815 GCF_015228065.2 Penaeus monodon
ATTTGCATCAGACAAAAAATTAATCTACCATATCAAATCAACCTTTCTCAGAACCTGCAGGCCACACTGAAAATTAAGCATTAT
>NC_051413.1:34795856-34796261 GCF_015228065.2 Penaeus monodon
CACTACTCCAAAGTTATCTTCCTTTTCCTCTCCCTTTACCTCCGTTTCATTGATGCCATGAATGACGGCCTCGTCACCCAGGGTGGCATAGAGTGTACACACAGGAATGTTCTGCTTGAAGCATCCCATAGCGGACATGAGCCACTCCTGCCGCGTCTCGGCAAAGATGACAATGTTTTCCCTCGGCTTGTGCCCAATGACACGCAGGCCCTTGCCAAAGTTGTGTGCCATATCATCCACTTCGTTGTATGTCAGCCAGGTGTAGTCTCCCAGTTCAAACTGCAAAATAAAAAGAGAAGGATCATTAAGGTTTGCAGTAATTGCCAAGACTTACCATACAAATATGCATTCAGAACTTTCATTCATTCACATAATGATGACTGATGAATATTGATAATGAAGTTA
>NC_051413.1:34796844-34797719 GCF_015228065.2 Penaeus monodon
GAAATTTCTTTTTTTTTTTATCATAACACAGCAAATTTACAATAGCAATCACCTTTTTGAAAACCTTTCCATTTTTCTGGGTTTCCTCAAACTCCTCAAGGATCTGCCTGGTGCCCAGAGCTTTCTTGCTGCCGTGTTTCTTGCAGGCGTAAGAAAGGGCCTCCTCCACTGTCTTGATGTTGGCATTACGAATCTCCACCTGGAAGCCCTGTGGCGCCTCGTTGCTGCTATAACAGAGGCCCTCTGACACTGGGACTTCTGTTGCCTGTGGGACAAAATGGAAATATCAGTGAGTAAAAAGGCACATGGCAATACAGAGTGACAAAAACCAATAACCTAAGAAATATTTGTCAACTACCTGAATAAAGAATCTAATATCATAATGCTGATGCAGAAAATACTGGTTCTCTTGTACTTTTAACTGAAAAGTGTAAGTCAGTCAGTGAATGAAAGTGCACTGGCGTTACAAAACAAAGGCACAGTTACTTTCCTGCGACTCTTCTCAAAGGCCACTTGATCACAAACCTTACTATATTAGTTTCTAATTCTAATGTATAAGGTATTGGTTCTCATGTCCTCTTAACTGATAAGTACGTGATAAAAATGCTTAAAAAAAAAAAAAAATCACAAGTTGCCTGTGTTGAAATCTAGAGATCAGTCAGATAATATTTTATCTAATCACTTCTAAATATAATACAAAACCTCTCAAAGATTATCTGTCCTTAAATCTTTTGTTATCACATTTTTAAACATGAAAGAATTCTGGCCAATCCTTCAGCTCTTTCTTTACCAACAGAAAATCCTCTGTTGGAATGAGGACTGTGATATCCCCATTCATAATGCAACGAACAGTTGAATCCACCATTCAATTGCCA
>NC_051413.1:34797751-34798022 GCF_015228065.2 Penaeus monodon
CCTTTCTTTGCCATTCGTCTTTCTGTCTATCCCTTAAATTCATTCCATATCCAATTATCCCCATTTCTCAACTAATCTTTCAATGTCTATCTCCCTCTCTAATCCATCTATCTGTCCTGCCCACCCTCCCTTTGTAACCAAGTCTGTTTCTCTCTCGTTTCTTATTTCTCTTCCTTGTCCTCCTCACCATTGTGTCTCAGCCCTTTTTTTTCCTTTTTTCCCCTTTTGTAAATTACCTCATGTTCCATCTCCAGATCACCTTTCTCTTCCT
>NC_051413.1:34798306-34799668 GCF_015228065.2 Penaeus monodon
ATGAGGCCTTTCGCTCGCCATGGCTGCTGGACGATGGCATACAGCGGGTAGGTTACGATGTCATACACGAACACCCCAACTTTGATGAGGTTGATGCCGATATTTATGGTAGCCTCGCTCATGGTCAAGCTGGAGGGGAAGAAAACAGGAATTAACGGTATGCCTAAAAAACGACTTGGTGATAATAATCTATTCATATAAAAACTTAAAATTGTGACGAATGAATCAACAGCGGTAGAAGAAAAAATGGAAAAAAATAAAACAAGTAAAAAAGCATGTAAATGAATAACTAAAAGTGACAATAATTAATCAAACCCACATTCACAATAAACCTCCACTAAGATCAACAGTAGCTTCAGTAGGTGCAGAAAAGGCACTGAGCCGCTTGGATTCGTCTTATCAGAATCGTAATAGTAATAAAGATAAGCAAAATATCAGTATTACTGTATTATAAAGATCAGAACTTTCCTCCTGAGAACAATCACTATCGCCAATCTAATGATTTATACTCTGCAAACTACCGAGATACTAGTATACCATAATCCATTCTCTAAGTTTCTTCAGATGATAAGTCCCTTGGCATTTTGAAGCCAAATGCCTGTTAATGACATCGCCGTGCCAGGGCCCAGCGATCGGCACCCCCCCCCCCCACTCCAGGCCCGAAAGGTCGCCTTACTACCGCGCGCCAGCCACCCTAAAAAGGGCAGCCATAGCACCATACATCGGCTGATCCCGCGAGATTGCGTCATCGCCGAACACAGTTCATTGTGACAACTTGTACGAAGGGTATGAATGAGAACCAGTAATTTCATAGAAGCTGGAGGACTAATTCACGCGTTTCGAGGTTTCATCTTTTCGAGAATGCCACGAGTGCCTCATCGGCCGGCACCTCCCGGCGTCGCCCGCCCACGTGCATTTGGGGTCGTGGCCGATCAAGCAACCCTTCGCCGTGCAAACGAGGCCAGCCAGCGTGGCACCACCAGGGCCACTTAACGATTTAATTACTGCCAATCTGTTGACGAATGCATCACCCAAGCCACGCAAAGGCCATAACTTTCTCGATCAAGATTAAGATCAAGAATGTAAGCCATCGAAAGGCACTGTCGTTTCGCGATGACACCAACTAAATTCACAGAAAGTATTTACTTATTCATAATCAACACTCGAGTCCCATTTCCTGCAGATTACTAATGGCGATAGGATTTCCGGCTATGAAATGCAATAAAAAAAAATTCGATACCAAACCGAGTCACTCCAAATGAATGAAAATAAGCAATCATAAATATATAAACTTATATCCAAACTAAAAATGATCGGTTTAGTTTTTGAGTTCGGACACTTTCCACCTGACGCATTTTCCCA
>NC_051413.1:34800128-34800431 GCF_015228065.2 Penaeus monodon
ATTGTTGGACTATATATCACATAGTATCACATATCACATAGTATATAACATGATTTTGTTTATAACATTTAAATTGAAAATTAAACAATATAGATTTTATACACTGGATTACATACAATGTACAACATACAATTTACATTTCAATACATTAAAATACATATGCTCACATTCAATAAACCTTTAAGCATAATATATTGTGTGGTACATTTTCATAAAATTAGACAAGAAATCATATATATTGAGCCACATAAAAATATATTTACATATTCAAAGTAAAATACATGAAAATCAATATGATTCACT
>NC_051413.1:34802262-34802697 GCF_015228065.2 Penaeus monodon
GCTCTCTTAGGGTTGAGCAAGAGGGATTGCGCTTAATATTTTTCTTCAGTGTATCTCTGGCTGTCACTGAAACTCTTATTTCATCATCTATCCATGGAGCTGAGGGGTCTTGTTATTTTCCCTGTCACAGTTGGTGCACAGATGTTTATGCATTTTAGGAAAACGTCATTTAGAGTTTGTACTTGTATATTGACAACATCTGTATGCAATATTTTGTTAAGTGTAGTAGCCTCATTTAGGAGTAGATTGCAAAAGTTTTCTCGATTATAGTTCTTCAGGCACCTAAACGTTTGAAATACTGGTTTTCTTTTTGTTTTGTTTTGTCTTTAATATTTAAAGCTGCAGCTATCAATTCGTGATCTGCAACAGGGTTAGGAGTGATTTCTACGTCCGTTATGATTTCAGGTTTGTTGGTAATCATAAGGTCTATGAGTG
>NC_051413.1:34803004-34803294 GCF_015228065.2 Penaeus monodon
TAACGTGAGCGCACGCGCTTACTCACGAGAGCGTGCAACCACAGTACGAGAGCGAGGAAGAGCAAATGCAAAAAATACAAAATGCCGCCTTGCCACACGCAAATACCTACCACCAGTGACAAAAAAATAATACACAGGTAAGCCAACAAACAGACAGCTAAACACAAACAGACAAGACGGACGAACGAACGAATAAAGAGAGAAGAGGGCCGCCCCATGGCCTCAGCCCCCAAGCCCCACGAAGACAAAGGGCGCAGGCAGTCCGACCCGGCCGCCGAACAGGTGTACGC
>NC_051413.1:34803408-34803677 GCF_015228065.2 Penaeus monodon
CAGGAGAGAAAGAGGATGGGGGGACGGGCGTGGGTAGTTAAGAACGGTGTAATAAAAACGGGGGTCGTGGAATGCACCGCGGAGGTCGTACCGCGGAGAGGAATGAGGTGCGGGGGAAGGGAGGTGGGATAGGGGGGGGGATGAGGTTGGAAGAGGGGAGATGAGGGGAGATGAGGGCGGGAGGCAAGGATAGGCCAAGGGCAATTGGAGGGAAGGTCGCACGTGCTTTCGCCTACGAATGGAATACGAAAGAGAGGTCCAGATAAGTG
>NC_051413.1:34803877-34804250 GCF_015228065.2 Penaeus monodon
CAGAAGCACCACATCTCGAAGAAAGGAAATCGAGACTCCTTACCCAATCGCCTTGCGCCCCGACACCGCTAACCGAACCCGGCCAAACGTAAGGGCCGCTCCCTCTGACATACGCCGAGCTCGTAATGAACGCGATCATCAGTGCGTATGAAGACGGTAACGCTTTTCTGGCTTCTTTGACATTCAAATTTGAAATCGAAAGTCGCGCATGGCCAACAATTAGCGATTGAGATTCGTTTATGACAGTAATGAAATCGACGCAAATGAATAAACAATGATAAACAATTAAATGATTACAAATAATCAAATAAGTTTCAAGACCCATACAATAGACATCAGAAAACAAGAACAGGTCAGCTGATGTCAAAAAAAA
>NC_051413.1:34804289-34804593 GCF_015228065.2 Penaeus monodon
AAAGTAGTAAAGGCAAATAAAGAGAATGAAGAAAACGAAACTGAAAAAGAAGCGATAGGAAAAATGAACAACTGAAAGGAAGGGACGAATACACAGACAGAATAAACCAGACAGCGAAAGGCGTGAAAGAAGAGAGCGTGAGAGAGCTCGCGCGCCGGCTGGCCAGGCGCCCGCAAGCAAGCACCCACTCACTGCCTCGTCATCGCCGCGGCTGAACCACGGGACCAGACCGGCCGCTGTTACTAGGTACTTTATTTGCAAGGCCTGTCGTTAAAAAGGTCGCTTCACTATTGCACATACAAAG
>NC_051413.1:34804786-34805166 GCF_015228065.2 Penaeus monodon
TCGCCTGGCGGCCACTGCACCCAACTTCTAAAGAATAAATATAAGCAAACCGGCTAAAGATTACTTAAAAAAAGGTATATATCTATTTCTATACTTCCTCCCTGGCCATCTCCCACGGCTGAGAAAGTGGGTCGCGTGAGGCAGCAAAACACAAGCAAAACAGCGGAAGATCATAATGTAACAAGTCTCTCCTATAAAAAAAAAAAACGTCTATCGTAAATCTATTTCTAACCGCTCTCTCCTCCCTCTTCAAGGCTAGCCACAACAGAAAGAGGGAATACGAAACAACTACTATAATACAAATAAAAATTTTATTCACAAAAAAACTAAACATATTCACACAAAAAAAACACGATAGTAGTCAATAAAAACTTTCATAT
>NC_051413.1:34805211-34805364 GCF_015228065.2 Penaeus monodon
AAGTGAGAGAAAGCACGCCGGGACGAGTCGCAAAATGCACGAGGCAAACTCAACGCTGATTATAAAACTTTTGGTTAGCAGGCGTGTCGAAACGAGGCCAGTGCACTCATCCTTCTTAAAATGAACACCGCGTTGACATAAATAACAATTATA
>NC_051413.1:34805811-34805959 GCF_015228065.2 Penaeus monodon
CCGGCGCCACGGCAGCGTTACGAAACCACTCGATTCGGAATCGCGTTCCTCCTTTCCTGAGATATTATCGGGCAATGACTTCAGCCCGAGATATTGCGTCTCGCTCTCTTCCCCCCCCCCTCTCCCTTTTCTCTCTTAACATTTCTTT
>NC_051413.1:34806034-34806119 GCF_015228065.2 Penaeus monodon
TTCGTTTCGTGATGCTATAACATCGCCTATCGGTGGAGCACATGCTCATTCCACCGTCTTACGTTAAACACTGAGTAAAAACGTG
>NC_051413.1:34806565-34806863 GCF_015228065.2 Penaeus monodon
CCGGCACGTAAACATAATTACGAATAAAAACAAATAACAACAACAATCCCAGAACGTTCGGCCAACACAAATCACAAGAGAGTCCACCCCGAGGGAGGCTGCGGACCGATCGTTTGTCCGACACCAGATAACAGCCGATAACAAGCTTCCCCATAAGGGGAATTAGTGGAAGGGGGGAGGGTAGGGAGGGAAGGGAGGGAGGGAGCGGGAAGCGGGGAGCAGGAAAGGAGAGAAGGGAGAGAGGAGGGAAAGCCAATCAAAATATTTCTGGAATCTTATCGTATTGAAGATAATGGAA
>NC_051413.1:34807015-34807186 GCF_015228065.2 Penaeus monodon
TGGGTCCAACGATCTTCACAATCATCACATGGTCTGTAACACCCCAAAGACATGCGTTTACACAACAGCGGTGCATATGAGGTCACTGCCACCCGCTCTCCACTGAAGCGCGTCACGGTTGAAACATCTTTGATCCGAGTGTCTGACCGCCTGTCTGTCACACCCCTTGGA
>NC_051413.1:34807357-34807712 GCF_015228065.2 Penaeus monodon
TTCCATTTTCGATTTTTATGTCTATCCACGCATGCAACTCGTACACAACAAAGCCCCGTAGCCTTTTACGCCAGCAGATCCTAGGGCAGCTCCAGCTCGCTTGCCTTGGCGCCCTCCACAGCGTCCATTCAGCCGCAGTGACGCCGGGCATGGAGTTGTCACGGCCGGAGTGGGCAGTGGCGAATGGCATCTCCACAATGCCGCCGTCTCTCTCGGACATGTCACGGACGCACAGAAGGTAATCGAATAAATCTGTTTCGACGGACGACGTGCCTCTCTGCCCCGCAATGCCACTGCGGCTGCGCTGGGCTCTCCACCGCCCCCCCGCGACCAGCATGCTGTCCCTCCCTCTCCT
>NC_051413.1:34807835-34807955 GCF_015228065.2 Penaeus monodon
AAATCTCACTCTACCTATTTATTTATTTTCTCTCTTATGTGAACCACTGCCTTCCTCGCCAGACCCACAAGCGAGCAGCCCCCGGCGGCATAAGAGATGCACGAGAGGCCGGGCGTCACC
>NC_051413.1:34809917-34810044 GCF_015228065.2 Penaeus monodon
AAAATACTCACTCTTATCTGATGATCCGAAAACCGAGGAAAGACCAATCGAGACGGAGCAAGGAACGCGAGCGAGTGATAAGGAAGGGAGCGAGAGGCAGTAACCGCGAGCGCGAAAAGCGCGTGAC
>NC_051413.1:34810077-34810162 GCF_015228065.2 Penaeus monodon
AGCGCCGCACTGAACGACCGGCCTGGATGCCGCCTGGGGCACTACTGCTCGCTCGCGGATAAACTGATCGCGCTTTACCTTGTCC
>NC_051413.1:34810227-34810303 GCF_015228065.2 Penaeus monodon
GATTTCTTATCACTTTCCTGATAACAGGAGGTGAGGGTCAGGTGAGCTTGATACGCTGGCGATTACGATCAGTTGG
>NC_051413.1:34810570-34810882 GCF_015228065.2 Penaeus monodon
TGTACACAACACTAAAGAATACACCATTGTTGCAATCGCAGCAAACTCTTTAAATAATGCATTTTACGTAAACAAGGAGTCTGCCGTCATCTGGGAAATAAATTATGCGAAGCGAGAGCCATTAGCAGTGTGCACACATCACGGCGGGAGTTGGGCAATCGTCCTGCAACTTTTAGCAATATTTTTTGAGAAGCACAAGTCCAAAAAGTGATAGAGGAAGAAGACGAGAGGAAATGGAGGAGACGAACATCAGGGGGAAGGGAGAAGAAAAATGACAAAATGACTGAAATAACGAATGCTATTAAAGATGAC
>NC_051413.1:34811043-34811136 GCF_015228065.2 Penaeus monodon
ACTTCACTATCTCCCCGAATCGCGTAACTTCAAAGCGAGACTCCCACGGCGCCCGTGACAAGGGTCGAGAGGCGACTCCGTGTGAGGCAATGG
>NC_051413.1:34811472-34811792 GCF_015228065.2 Penaeus monodon
TAACGAGGCGAAAGAAGCACGAGGAGAGCTGAGGAGAGCCGGGGAGAGCAGCCGAGAGCCATAAATCCGTGCCATAAAATTTAATCATTGTCCAAATAAAGGTGACTGGAGGGTGCTGAACTATCTCTGGCCTTAGGCTGTAGGTAAACTGTGGGAGTGTGGGAAGGAGGAAGGAGGGAGAATGGGGAGGGAGAAAGGAGGGAGAATGGGGAAGGAGGAAGGAGGGAGAATGGGGAGGGAGGAGGGAGAATGGGGAGGGAGAAAGGAGGGAGAATGGGGAAGGAGGAAGGAGGGAGAAAGGAGGGAGAATGGGGAAGGAG
>NC_051413.1:34812178-34812457 GCF_015228065.2 Penaeus monodon
ACCGATAAAGGAGAGAGAATGAGAGGGAGGACTGACAATCGGAAGGGAGACCGGGAGTGAGAGGAAAAAATCGAAAAGGAGATACGAGGAAACGGAGAGAAGGAAACGGGAGACAGACAGGCAGAGAGAGCGAAATGCAATACGGAAGACAAAGCGACCCAGCCTCAATTCTAACACAAAGGGGATCGGGCCCGAGACGTAGCGCCTGGCCGCCCATGTGACCGCCTTATGGGCCTCTCCGCGACCCAAAGACGCTTCCCATTTCTGCCTCTGTCTGCT
>NC_051413.1:34812542-34812608 GCF_015228065.2 Penaeus monodon
TGCCACTATTTCTCAGTTTCCACCCCCAAACCCACCTCAGTATAAACAAAAACAAACACCTCCAAA
>NC_051413.1:34812790-34813489 GCF_015228065.2 Penaeus monodon
ACAAAACAAGGAAAAAAGAGAAAAGTGAAAAAAAAGCCAGGCAGCGGAAGAACAAACGCCACACAGACGGCGAACAGCAACAGCCTATTCAATAGACCCAGGCCGGCATCCACCCGCGTCCGACCCGATGCCTCCGCGGACTCAACACGAGCAAGCACCCTCGCACCATCAACACGAGCAAGCACCCTCGCACCATCAACACGAGCAAGCACCCTCGCACCATCAACACGAGCAAGCACCTCGCACCATCAACACGAGCAGCACCCTCGCACCATCAACACGAGCAAGCACCCTCGCACCATCAACAGAGCAAGCACCCTCGCACCATCAAACGAGCAAGCACCCTCGCACCATCAACACGAGCAAGCACCCTGCACCATCAACACGAGCAAGCACCTCGCACCATCAACACGAGCAAGCACCCTCGCACCATCAACACGAGCAAGCACCCTCGCACATCAACACGAGCAAGCACCCTCGCACCATCAACACGAGCAAGCACCCTCGCACCATCAACACGAGCAAGCACCCTCGCACCATCAACACGAGCAAGCACCCTCGCACCATCAACACGAGCAAGCACCCTCGCACCATCAACACGAGCAAGCACCCTCGCACCAGGCACAATTCAGAGGACAGAGTGCCAGCCAGTCAGGCCAGTGCGACACACTCTACGGTCCGAACAAGTCACATTTAGGT
>NC_051413.1:34813535-34813688 GCF_015228065.2 Penaeus monodon
CATCTCTATATTCATCACGTCGCGTTGTTAGAGCGTTAATGACGACTGTGACGTTTGCAAGTGTAGCGAAAATTTACACAGTAGCGTGGGTATTGTGGCAGCGATGTAGATGATAAAATTCTCAAGCAGAGAATTAGTACGGCGATAAGAAGG
>NC_051413.1:34814233-34814451 GCF_015228065.2 Penaeus monodon
ACACATCAAGACGACCGAGGATCAATAAATCCATACAAAAGGGAGGTAATTCCGTGCGGCAGGAGGCCAATGGAACACGAGAGCGGAAGGGTGTAGGGGAAAGAGGAGGGGGGGTTGGGGGGAAAGGAGGGGGGTTGGGGGAAAGGGAGGGGAGTTGGGGGAAAGGGGGGGGAGTTGGGGGAAAGGGAGGGGAGTTGGGGGATAGGGAGGGGAGTTGG
>NC_051413.1:34814704-34815774 GCF_015228065.2 Penaeus monodon
GGGGGGGGGAGACGACACCACCGAAGGCCAAGAAAATATCAACTCCGACAACCATCCATCTTCTCCTCCTTCGCCTTTGTATTGCTTTTATCTCTGCTTCATATTTCCCTTTTCTTGTCTGTTTATGTCTTTGTTTCTTTTAAAGAATTTCCTGCTGTAGTTTTTTTTTTCATTTTTCTTAATTCAAATAAATTATTTCCTTTGTTCCTCTTCCCATCTTTCCATCTACTCTCTCTTCCTATTAGCAGGACTCGGTCTACTTTCTCCGTCTGTTTTCTATTCCTTCTCCTCACCTTCCCATTCGTCCGGCGACCATTCTCTGCATACCGATTATCTGCTTTACTCATTTTGCGTGATGTGTTTACATTCACTTCATCCATCTAATTTCCCCATCTTCTATTAACCGAAATTATGATAATACTTTTCCCAACCGTATTCATTTTTGCCATTCGAAGGACCAGTTAATTTGCTTTCTATATACACTCTATCTTTTCCCTTTGCCATTGTACCTGTCTCTCTTTACTTCCTCTTCCCCATTCGCTAGTCCCGCTAGCTGGAGAGCAGGCGAAGATAGAGGTGATACAAGGTCAAAATAGCCTCTATCCATCCAATCACTAGAACGACAAAATCAACCGTGTTACTAGCACAGCAGAATCGAAAACAACATACGACCACATCTAAGCTTCTTATGTGCACTGTGGGGTTTTCTGCTATACATACGCCTGCTCATTCCACAGCCAGGCCACATCCCAATCTCTCGCGAAACAGATGCACCGATAGTACCGGTGAAGCAGTCAAGGACCTGACTGGTCTCGAAGGTCAGTAAACACCCTGACCGGTCACAAGGTCACCGGTCTCTCGGGTCAGTAAAAACGTAATCATGACCCGACCCGCAAGACCCCTCCCTCGAGGCACCCAGACTGATGATCAAAGGTGTTTCTGGCCTTGCTCCTGCCAAACACAACAAGCAAGATCCGCGCGTTGGTCCGTTTCTGCCTGACCTTGGCTCTCCCCCCAACATGCTAGGTCACGCCGGGGTCGAGCGAGAGCCTCCGAAGAGAGGCAGAGAA
>NC_051413.1:34815842-34816075 GCF_015228065.2 Penaeus monodon
AAACGAACAGAGAGGGAGGAGGGGGCGCCAGCGGAAGACATACAGCCGCCCTTTGGGCCTCCTCCCTCGATCACATGGGCGGCGAAGCCACCTCCGCCCTCATGGGACTCACCTTCAATCGCCCTTCTCGTGGGGCTCGCCCGGCTGTGCAAGCCCGCCCGTATCACACATAGGTGCTCGGACACATGCACGCAACGTGCAGTGAAATAAAAAGCCGTGAGAAACAAGGGGTG
>NC_051413.1:34816252-34816450 GCF_015228065.2 Penaeus monodon
TAAAACGGGGGAGCACGACAGGAAGACCCTCGGGAAAAAAGGCGTTTCCCGGGCGGCGATGCCTCGCATTCCATCCGCGCCTCACGTGCCTCCGGGAATCGGGAATCAACTAAATTTTTCCGGCTTAACTACCGACTGCCACACAAATGTGTTTTTTTTTCTATTAACAAAATCAAAAACCGATCACCGACATCCGAT
>NC_051413.1:34816860-34817045 GCF_015228065.2 Penaeus monodon
GTCGTCAAAAGGCCCTTCCCCCCCGAAGCCGCACCGGGCCCGCGGCTCTTCGACATACACCTTACACAACGGCCTCTGGCGACGACGTAACACCCCCCCCCCCCTCCCGTTACGTCGTCGGCGTTGCTAGCTAGCCCAGGGCACGATACGTAACTGCGCGAGAAATTCTGATCTGGATCTTTTCC
>NC_051413.1:34817148-34817365 GCF_015228065.2 Penaeus monodon
ACTCTCTCAACAATAAAAATCTACTTCTTGACGTGTTCATCGCACTTGGTTGCAACTGAACGGGGGGACCAAGAAGACGCGATGGTCAAGAGAGAACTGAAACCAACCAGGAAGCTCTTCGCAGTATGGGGATTGCACATGGCGCTAACTCACTCACTCCCGCCTGAGGCTCTCCGGCCCTCCCTTCCATCACCGGCCCTCCCTCTTCACCCGAGGG
>NC_051413.1:34817614-34817756 GCF_015228065.2 Penaeus monodon
GAATTTTTAAAAAAAAATTTTAAAAAATTTTGAAACCGCAAAATGAGATTGAGAATCGGGGGAAAGAAAATGAAACCCAAAAAAATTTAAAGCACCTAAAGCTATGGGCGTGGACATACTTAACTGTTTATGCAAGTACGGT
>NC_051413.1:34817785-34817851 GCF_015228065.2 Penaeus monodon
AGGACCGAAGACCAAGGCACATGCACATTCCACTACAAGTAACTATTTCACCTTTACATAAACCCA
>NC_051413.1:34818082-34818224 GCF_015228065.2 Penaeus monodon
TTGGAGTGAGAAGATGTCACCTCTTCAAGCCGTCTCCATCAGGAGGGATATCGATCGTCCATTTGACAATTAGGGGAGATAAAGTCAGACTGAAGTGGTTTGGGCCGCCATGTGCTGCCATGGTTACACGTCGCATCGTCAT
>NC_051413.1:34818269-34819574 GCF_015228065.2 Penaeus monodon
CCACGCCACGCCTCTTCGTCTCTTTTCCTCTCCAAGAAAGGACACGCGGTCACCAGCTTCAAGAAATTTCGAACAATGAAAACAATTAATGATGGTGTTAATTATACTTTTCAGGATATATGGTAATACCCATCACATCCAAATCAACGGCCAAGGCAAACAGAATTTCATTGTTTAATCAAACAATTAACCCAAGTCAGACGACGGTAAACATTTTCTCTCTTATCACCTGACGTAATTACCGTGTGAATGAGAAGCCTCCACCTCCTTCGTTGGGGGAGGAGGAGGCTGCTTAGCCTTATCAGAGCTAATTTTAAAGGGCCAATTTGCTTATCGCCTCAGACAGTCAATGAGTCAAAAAATAATGCTCTCTTCTGAGGGCACAATCTTGCCGCCGCCGCTATCGCCCTCGCCGAGATGCGATCTTTTACCGAACAGGATTTTGGGTTACGTAAATACCTAATTTTCCCCCTCGCGTAGGGTGCACACTGGCGAAGAGGAACAGCGAGTGGGAAAAGGGAAAAACCCCATACGTCACACCCCTCTCTAAGCCTTACACCCAAACACACCCGAGACGCAACACAGATATGCATCGAAACCATTATATTAAGCGTGTGAATACAGCTAACCTTCTTTGTTTAGGCGATGGCCCGGTCTCCTCACGCCCCGCACTCGAGTCGTACTTTCCCCAACTTTTATTCCCCTTCAGAGAGCGGTTCTTGTCACCGAGAACACAGGCGCTGCTACGTCTGGCCGTTCGCCACCACTGTCGAACACACACTACGGCGGTTTTTCCAGTCGCGCTGCACACACTTGCGTAAACCGCATGCAACAAACTGCGGCTCAGGCGTGCGGGGCCTTCGCGATTTTGACGACTGCACTTGTGTTTTCAGGATACGGTAATAATAGTCTTTTTATTCTTAAAATCTTCCTAGCTTCGAGTCCTTTCACTGGATGATTCTTTTGGGCGTAAAAACTGCGTCATTACGTGAAATCCCAAATCCCTGACGTGTTATGGAAGGAGTTGCCCCCATACACCGGGGCCCATAGCTCGACTCCTTTAATTTTATCTCTTCATCTGCTCTTTTTTGCCCCGATCACGTTCAACTACCGTCGAGAGTAGGATAAATCAGAGGGAGAAAAAAAATAATAACTTAAGTCTTTATCTAATAGCCACGTATCCCCAAGGTTAATGATATGTACTAAAAAACGCTACTTGGCAACAGTGACCGACAGAAAACGAGCGCTTCAGTGTTGCTAACGACCATACTCCATACATTCACTGTCATCGAAGAAACCCGAACC
>NC_051413.1:34819630-34820154 GCF_015228065.2 Penaeus monodon
TGCCCAGTCAAGATAAAACATTAAATAAACCAAAAAAGATATTCAAATCGGAAATGAAAAGTACGGCGCGTCAGTCCTCGGTGCCGGCAGGGGAGTCACGATTCCCAGAAGGCATGACTGGGCCAAATACCCTGCCCGAAATGTGTAATCACGCAATTTGAAGTTCATCAAAAAGAAAATCAATTAAAAGAGCGAATGAACCAAACTTCAAACCATATGAAGTTTGAAAACTTTAGGAATGGCGCGAGTTGTATAACGAACTATTGATTTCGGCTAGACGCTACCCGTCACCCCCCCCCCCCCTCAACACCAACA
Organism: Penaeus monodon; assembly: GCF_015228065.2. Taxonomy (NCBI): domain Eukaryota; kingdom Metazoa; phylum Arthropoda; class Malacostraca; order Decapoda; family Penaeidae; genus Penaeus; species Penaeus monodon. Next base: position 34,819,946 of record NC_051413.1, read on the forward strand.
CCACGGACAGACAGACGGAGGCAGGTTTCATAACTTTAATTACAGCTTTCGCAACATTCAAACAATCATACTTGATTTACTTCCATTTCCTCTGAATATCTTACCACCTACTCTGAAACGAAAAGGGAGTTTGTTAAAAAGAATAAAAAAAAAATTGTCTTATTCTCAACCGACAGCATAGGTCACTGTCAATGCATATCAGCACAAAA
>NC_051413.1:34820383-34820480 GCF_015228065.2 Penaeus monodon
CTACTCCCAAAGCTCAATACTCGAGTACAACCCACCACCCACCCCACCTACGCCGACGAGGCAGTGCCAAGCCTGAGACCCCAGCGGTGCAAGGGGG
>NC_051413.1:34821109-34821440 GCF_015228065.2 Penaeus monodon
GTGGTGGGGGTAAAACTGTAAGTGGTAGTGATAGTAGTAGTGGTGGCGAAAGAACACTTATGATAGCTTGCTCCCATTCTTAAAAGACCGGCCTGATCCAAACCGCGTTTAACCGCAAAGGGAATAAATCATAAACCAATCAGGGTTTTTAAAAAAAGGGGGAAGGGAAAGCGTAACTACCGCGCCAAGGTAACTTGAAGATACTGAAGAATGGAAAATAATTGTAATGGCAGTAGCACTAGCATTTTCTTTTAATGAACGAAATCAGTATGATGGTGAGACGTAACAATCCGTAAGAGTGCGATAAGGGTCGAAACATTAAATCGATCAG
>NC_051413.1:34821503-34821771 GCF_015228065.2 Penaeus monodon
CCTGCCGAGCCGCTCCCGTGGCGTCCGCGCGGCACAGACAAAACCAAGTGACTCACGAGAGACGCATATAAGCCCACTTCATGACCGGCCGCCACCAGTCCGGCTCAGGACGCTGACGAAGCACCGCCGTTGCTCAATAAGCATGTGTTCTTCTGTGATACAATGCCACGTGATAATGCCGGCGCTGTGCCTAGTAATACGGCCGGACCGCCGAGGGGACTGAGTAGCAGCCACGCCTTCAGAATCCCATGTCTTGACACGCACCCTT
>NC_051413.1:34821874-34821990 GCF_015228065.2 Penaeus monodon
ACCTTGCACTCAGTGAGACTGACTTCAGCTCATCGCCACACACACACTGCGCCGTCGTGTGCATCCCGGCGAGCTTACAGATCGAGGGTAAGAAAGAGGGACGGGTAGGAGGTACG
>NC_051413.1:34822282-34822593 GCF_015228065.2 Penaeus monodon
TCCCCAAGGGCCCCCAAATGAACCTGGCAACAACGCGGGTTCTTGACCCCCGAGCAAGTGGGCGAACGTGAACCTCCCGCCGACTCGCCTCTGCGTTCTCCCCAGCCCCTCGCGAACGCACCCCGGGGGGAAACCTCGCCCTTTGGTTGGCAGCCCAACTGTGCCCGAGCAAAATTTAGCCCCACACGCCGATCTGTTAAACAACGTCCACATGCAAGCGTACAAGCGTACGTGTTGCGTTTCTTGCGTCCTCGCACGCATCTCTCACATGTGTGTATCCGTCTGCTTCTGAGTGTGACGTACGTGCAACA
>NC_051413.1:34822671-34823641 GCF_015228065.2 Penaeus monodon
CTCCGTAGCCAATGCACTGCGCCGACGCCAACAATAAGTTCTCGTCAACCAACAAAAATGCTTCTTCAAGCTCTCTCACCTGGACTCTGAAGGCGGCCACACCGCTCGCAATCCACGACGGAACAAGCACACGCGCACGCACAAGCACGCTGGTGTGAAACAGCTAGATCGGCTGACGGTGGGCGGAGCAGGACTTGGAAGTGCGGGTTCGCGGCGGCGTGGTACGTCCTCCCTCGCTCACGGCTATATTTACACTGAAGGACCCAACCCACATGATCTTCCGTTCTCTCGTCGACGGCCGTGCCTTCGAAAGCCGCCTCGCGTTCGCCGCTCAAACACGATCGTGCGGTTTCCTTCTTCCGTACACGGGACTTGGCTGGCGGCAGAGTTTTCGTAGTGACCGCTGACGAAGGATTTTGTCCCAGCGCCGTCCACGCCGGATGCGAAATCCGGGGGAATTATGGGGAGAAAATACAGGACCTGGCACCTCTCCGCAGGACGTGCCACAGTCTGGCGTTCCGGTGGCACATGGTCGACACTCACCGGTGCCTCTCGCTCATAGCATTCTGAAGGAAAGGGAGGAGGCGGACACACAAAATCGCGCACGACGCCCGAAGCAAGTCCCGCCGCTAAGAAATTGCCAATAAAAGGGAAACAGACAGAAGGAAAGAGAAAAGGAGGGAAAATGAGAGTTTGCGCTGGGGCGAGAGATTCCAGATCCCTCGTCGCGCTTAGGATGTCTCCAAGTAAAGCAAGCCTCGCGACGCTGGGAAGGCAAGGAACAGCTCCCTACCGCCTCCAGCAGAGGAGCAAAAACCGGTTCAAAGGGAAACGCCTGACAGATATAAGTTTTCTTCTACGTAGCGTTCTGACAGATAAGACCATACTTGAACTAGAAATTCGTACACGGAGTAGTTTGCTTCCAACAACAACGAATGAGAATTGAGAGAACTTGGTGGGGTGCGAGGTT
>NC_051413.1:34824309-34824601 GCF_015228065.2 Penaeus monodon
GGGAGAGGATATTCGAAGGGAGGAAAAGACAGAGAATGCAGAGAAAGTGAGAGAAAAATGAGAAGAGAAAGGGATCCACTGCCAAGGTTATGGCAAAACCGTGTGTGTGTGTGTGGGGGGGGACTGCAAAAAAAAAAAGGACACACACAAACGGAATATATAAACAACCAACCACCTTTTCCCCCCCGAAGAACTAAAAGCCAGACAGCAGCAAAAATGCACACGCCGCCTCGCCACAACCCCCCACCGCGCAGAGGGAGCCAGCAATTTCCAATTGGGGGACCGCAACATG
>NC_051413.1:34824667-34824748 GCF_015228065.2 Penaeus monodon
TTCATCTCGGCTGAGGACGTGACCTACCTGGACCGCAATCCACACAGGGCCTTAACTTCCCCCTTCCGGCAATAAGAGACA
>NC_051413.1:34824775-34824851 GCF_015228065.2 Penaeus monodon
ACGGAAACGTCTGACGGAAACAAAAGAGGAAAAATGGAGAAATATAATATGACGGACAGATAGTGAGCTATGGAGT
>NC_051413.1:34825052-34825502 GCF_015228065.2 Penaeus monodon
AAATACAACCAAAAAGTAAAATGCATAAATAAATGAAAAGAGAGAAAGGAAGAGAAGTGGCAAGAGAGGAATAGCTCTGTGACAGAGCGTTGAAGAACAACAAAAGAGAAAGCAAGGAAGGCAGAGACGACTCGCCATTACGGACCCGAAATAAGACAAACAGCGCGAGGCTGATGACGCAACGTCCACGTGGCAAGCAACAATGCAGCGCGTCACGAGTTGCGTAAGGCAGGCAGCGGCCTGTGTAGGCCAGCTGCGTTCAGGCTCGGGAATGCGGCCCTAAATTGCCTAAATAAAGGGACTCCAGCAAGCACGTAATCCCACGCAAGCTTGAGACACGCAACGTTGGCACGTACCCACGGCCACGCGAAAACGCCTCCGCCCGCAAACGCAAAAAGCATGCAAGTCATCGTGACTCAGTAGTTTACGCAAGAGGGTGACGCTAACGAA
>NC_051413.1:34825614-34825860 GCF_015228065.2 Penaeus monodon
TATCTTGGGCAGCGTATGGGCTCCGTACAAGCCAGTGCCGGTGCAAAAGAGCTGCTCATTCTGACAACGCCCGCTGGCAGATGGGCCTCCCCCCTCCCCCCTCCCCCTCCTTAAGCGTGAGTGAGCGAGCAATGACGCGGCATTTACCGTCGTTCATTCATTCCCAGTATCACTGCCACGCCGTGCCTTGGTATGCGGGTGCCGTGGCACTGCTAGACCATCTGGCAGCGAGTGGAGTGCACGCAA
>NC_051413.1:34826079-34826218 GCF_015228065.2 Penaeus monodon
AACCGCATGTGGGTGCCACCTCTCCCAAAAGGTCACAAGCCCTCAGGCACTGGGGCGCAAAGGACTCGCCATCCCCGACGTACGCTTCGACCCGAGGTGCGCACTCGACGCGCCAGGTCCTCGCCACTAGGGCTTCACG
>NC_051413.1:34826817-34827024 GCF_015228065.2 Penaeus monodon
AAGAAACCTGCACCCATCAATGCAGGCAGCAGTCGTTCAACTCGCACTCGGCTAAAAGCGACTTCCCGGCCGGGCGAGCCCCACAGGTAAGCCCAGCAGGTAAGGCCAGCAGGTACAGTACGCTGGAGGTAAGCGAGGCCGGCAACAAACCACCTGCCAGGCAACACCAAACCCGTCTTGACACTTCGGGTTCGGCAAATGCGTGTA
>NC_051413.1:34827235-34827328 GCF_015228065.2 Penaeus monodon
ATGATAGAGAGGAAAAAGACAGCAGATTGAAGGAGGGAAGGACAAATAAGAAGAGAGAGAGGGAAAGATGGGAGGACTGAAAGAGAGAGGATT
>NC_051413.1:34827619-34827803 GCF_015228065.2 Penaeus monodon
AATGACGAAGCGAAAACGATGCGTGATCAGCAAGATGTGGCTCAGCGCCGCCGCTCGGATGCTGAGGAAACGCTTCCCTTCTCGACTTGCCGATGCCCAAGACAAAAGCTCATGCCAAGCGCCATGCCCAGCGAGCTCACGGTTTTGTTGCTACGAAGGATTCAACTGATATTCACTCACTCAC
>NC_051413.1:34828055-34829281 GCF_015228065.2 Penaeus monodon
CATCATAACTCAAGACAAAATACACCAGCTATTTTCAGCTTGTGCCCAAACCGAGGCTGCAATTACGGATGCCATGCCCTCGCGGGTTCGTTTCGAGCGGCCGTCGCCAATTGTGAAAACGACAGGCTTGGTCCATCAGACGAAGAATGCGAAAAAATGTTGTAATAGAGAAATACACTGCACTCTTAAAAGAAAAGACAAGAAAATCAATCGAATGGCATCAAATCCTCTACGCGACCCGTTGATACAGACTGTACAAGACGTTATCAAATTATCAGTGACAGAGATAAGCTGAGCAGATCAGGCTCATCCCGAGATAGAACCGAGAGAGAGCTTTCTACGCACCGCTGCGATGCAGAAGGTATACAACTTGGCATTCAACGACCTAATTCTTCGCGATATTTTACAGAGAAAGTAATCCGAAAAATACGCAAGTGCAACTGAATAATCTCCCATAAGAATGAAGAAAGGAAGAAAGTGAAAAGTAATCTTAGTTATCTTGGGTCAAGGGTCAACCAGCTCATCAGCTGATCTGGGGCGCGAGAGGTCGCGACCCAACGGCGAAATCACGAGGCAGAGGAAAAGCGCGCTGACCGTTGCTGGGCAGGAGTCGTGACATTGCTGTTTTTTCTTCTTCTTTTTCTGGGTTCTTACAACGTCCCGACCCCCCCCCCCCGCCCTAAACCCGCCCACCTTCCCCATCTTGCGCGCGGGAACTCATTCGCCCGCAAAACAAAAGCGCAAATATAAAAACGCGCCCAAACGGCCTTTGTGAGGCGAGTGCACACTCACCTTGGCGGCGGCGGATCTCGGCTGAGGTCGGGAAGCAGGTATCTGTGGGCAACAAGAGGAGAGTTTGAGGTATTTATATCAGAATCTTAAAACACGGGCGGATAGCACACAATGACGTAATCACAGGCTGAACACCCACGAACGCACGCACACTGCCACACACAATACTAAGGACTCAAGGCGAACGTACTTTGTAAAACACGCACAAAGTACACCCGCCTTGGGAACACACAAACACCGACGCGGTAAATACCGGGCGATAACAAACGATGTAAGGGGGGAGGGGGATTAGTAACAAGGGGGGTGGGGGCTACGTAATACAGGGGTAGGGGGTAACACACGGCCCCCAGCCACTAGTACCGACGCCACGCATGACGTCCGCTACACCAAAATAACCCTTGATTTTCGCCTTAAACAACAACGTCGTACACCCC
>NC_051413.1:34829381-34829450 GCF_015228065.2 Penaeus monodon
CAGTGGTTCCAAGACAGATTCCACTAGTGGATCCAAAGAAATTGGTTCAAAGGTTCCAGGGATTCCTTG
>NC_051413.1:34829476-34830253 GCF_015228065.2 Penaeus monodon
CATAAAAAAAGAGGAGGATGATAAACCAAAGTTATCTAAAAAAAAATGAAACTGCTTAAGCGTATGAGCATTGCAGAACTAAAGCAGACAGTGAGTCGTCCAGATGTGGTTGAAATGCATGATGTCACAGCAAAGGACCGAAATTGCTGGTGCATCTAAAAGCCACAAGAAATACTGTACCTGTCCCACGACACTGGGTCTTCAAGCGCAAGTACCTCCAAGGTAAGCGTGGTATTGAAAAGCCTCCTTTTGAGCTACCAGACTTCATCAAACGTACAGGAATTATGGAGATGAGAGCAGCCTTGCAGGAGAGGAGGATCAAAAGACACTCAAGGCAAAGATGCGAGACAAGGTGAGGCCCAAGATGGGTAAGATTGACATTGATTATCAGAAGCTCCATGATGCTTTCTTCAAGTGGCAGACCAAACCCAAGATGACATACATGGAGACCTTTACTGAAGGCAAAGATTTGAAACAAAGATGAAAGATAAGAAACCTGGAGAAATGAGTGATGATCTGAGGATAGCCCTGGTATGCCTGTGGGTGCTAATGCAACAAAGTCCCACCTCCATGGCTCATTGCCATGCAGCGTTATGGTCCACCTCCATCATATCCAAACTTAAAAATCCTGGCCTCAATTCACCTATACCTGAAGGCTGTAGTTTTGGTTTACCATGCAGGTGGTTGGGGTAAACCTCCTGTAGATAATATGGGTAACACTATATATGGTGATGTCTTCGGTACCCAGAGCAAAGATTTTGACTCCCCGTTAACTGA
>NC_051413.1:34830328-34830995 GCF_015228065.2 Penaeus monodon
GAATCCGATGAGGATGTCAGTGGGTTAGTAACTCCTGGAGAAACTGGTCTAGTCACTCCTTCAGGCATTAGCTCTTTACCAGCTGGCTTGGAGACACCAGACATGATTGAATTGAGAAAGAAGCGCATGGAAACAGAAATGGAAGGTGCGACACTCCAGCATTATACACTATCCTCCCAGAGAAGCGCACAGAGACCATGGGGCGAGCTATGATGGGCTCAACACACACTTACGACTTGGGAGCAGCAGGTGTGGGTGGGGCAGCAGCTCGTTCAGCACCACAGGGAGTCGAGGTGGCCCTCGATCCTTCAGAATTGGATTTGGTGGACACCGATGCCATGGCTGCGCGTTATGAAGCTACTCTCAGGGAACAGCAGAAGGGGAAGAGGAAGACTTCTCAGATATGGTGGCTGAACATGCGGCAAAGCAACGGAATAAGAGGAGGAAGCAGCAACAAGATCAAGCTAAGCCAGCCAAGAAGTACAAGGACTTCAAGTTCTAAGTTGGATTCAGAGATATTTCTGTGGCTCATGAAAAGATTGTTGTTAATATGAAAAGTCTAGTTCAGAAAATGACTTTGTTTTGTATGTAGAACAATTGCCAGATTTTTTTATGCTTATCCTTCCATTGTAAAGTCGACTTACTGAGGAAGCCACATAACTAAGAA
>NC_051413.1:34831026-34837961 GCF_015228065.2 Penaeus monodon
CAGACAAGAAAATAAAAAATAAAAGCTTTATTGGGTTCTGAAGTCTTTCAAAACTCCTTTGTTCAAAACACTGGATTTGATCAAACTATGATAATAGATAATTAAAATCTTCATGAATAAACCTCTGATTTATTTAAAAATAGAAAAACAAAGACAAGAAGTCCTTTTAAAGGATCTTGGATAACAATATAAAACAAAGTTTATAGTATATTAAATATATACATTTTGAAAAGCTACTTCTCAAAATCTTATTTAACCAAATCTAAAAATAAATATCACACCTATTCTTCCAGTAAGGCACTTGCACAGAAAAAATAGAATTCTGTTACCTGGCAAGACAGTCTTAGATATAAATAACTTGAATCCTGTTCATTCTCAAACTGTATACATACCAAACTTGTCATGTGCCTTTGAAACTTGTTTCGGATACACTGGCCTACTTTTACAAATGAAGTGTCAAGACAAACATACAAATTTAAGGATTACATTGTAGAAAATGTGCTCATTTCCATACTAACAAAACCCATTCCATTAAGTACATGGATGATGTTCCATTTTTAAATCAATTAGTCCATGATCTCTTCACCCAATGCTCCTCCTCAATAGCTTCTCTTAGCTTGTGCAAGTTGGGTTTCCTTTCCTGCAAAGGCAAGAGAATAAAAATCATGTATGGTATTTCCCCATATGGATTAAATATATAGCAGATCAAGTCATATATATCAATGAATATATATCACTTTTTCTACAGAAAAAAAAAAAGAAATTTTTATTTTTCAGTATGATGCATTCCAAGTAGTAAACTGTTCATTGAAGTAAGTTATATCAAGGTGTCCTTGTCTATACTCACTTTTTTCCTTCCCTTTGCAAGGTGCGTCAGATTAACCACAGGGACTATTGAGGGACGTCCGTGGGCACATTGGAAGGGCAGTGCACAAGAGGACAGTGATTTCACTAGATTTCACACTCGCCATAACTTAATTCATCTCCAAACTTGATAGCTCCTGAAGTTCATGCAAAGATAAAAGAAACTAGTTAGCTTCTATTTAAGGTTTCATCAGTGATTTACATCTGCATTACTTTCAAAATCTACAACCAACTCAAATGTAAAATTTCAAAGAAATACTAAGTAAATCATAAAACATTTTTCAATGCATATGATTTTGGTGTAAAGAAAATAAATCTAAAGGCTCAACTTACCTCTGCAAGCCTGATGCAAGGACATTCATTAGGGGTTTTGGCATTGTTGAGACACACCCCTGTCTGGTGCAAGGTGTAACAACATCTCGCACAATGCTTTCAATATGGCTGTCGCTGACTGGCAGCGACGCTGACGAAGCTCATGTCGTTCCCGTGCAACCAGAATACTTGGTATAGAGTGGAAATTCACCTGTGATGCACTGACCTAAGTCAGAAGTAAGAGAACAAACATACAGGGGCAAAGTGCAAGTAACAATACAAACAGTACAATTGTATGCAGTGATGCACTCTTCTGCATGCTCAAAAATTAGATTTAATTTGCAATTTCTGAAGAACGGTTCTGGTTCAAGATAAAGGAATAAATTCAGAAAAGTTAGTTAAATGAGCTGATGAAATATTAACCATTGCACATACTTGTGTGAAATGAAGGCCCCATTGTATTAATGTTCTTGTGTATGCCATCATCAGTCTAACTTCACTCTCGGGAAGGGTCATTTCCAGGGTGGTGTAATCATACAAGTGCGAATCACACGCTCTCCATTTTCTAGGGATTCGTAGTTCTCTTCAGTGAGGGTCTCAAGACGCACTCTCTCGTGGACTGCATGTTGGTCAAAAAGTACTATAATTTCATTCACTTTGTGTAGAGTTGGATCAGAAGAAGTGTAAGTAATTTTACAGGCTATGAACTCTTGTCCAGCTGGCCTAATACCTGTAAGAATATGATACAATTAATAGAACACATACTTTTTCTATACTTCCTACCATTCTTCTATCCTATGGAAATTGGGCTTTTATCCTTTTAAATACCTTCAAAATATAGTTCAGGCTTAACAGAACATGCATTTTCTGTAAGAAAACACTTTAAAAGCCAGCAGCAAATGAGCGTATAATAGAGATAAGTTGAGAGTGAGAATGAAAGAGAATGATAAAGAATGACATCCCAGCACATAAGTATTGCAAATATCTTACCCTGCAGGTCTGAAGCATTTCCTGAGAGAACTTGTATGGATGGACAATGTTATAGATTTTTACAGACGAGTCCTTATTCACTCCTCGTTCACTACCTGTTACCTGAACTTTTGAACTCAGTATATCTGCATCCATGGCAAATGTTGGTGGCTCCCATTCTTGACAGATCTGGGCCACTTCTGATGATTCTTCCTCTATACTGCCTAAATTTGATGGTTTTCAGACCACTTAATGGAATCGTCATCCATTCCAGAATCCTGCAATATGGACTGTATAGCTTCCTTCATTCCTGGAGATATTAGGGACTCACATTCTTCTCCTTCTTGCTGACTGCCTCCTGCCTAAACTGATCCTGCTGTGTATCTCTGCTGTTATCATCAGCGTTACTTGACGCCTTAATCTCTGATTTTCCCAATGCTTTCTTCTTCTCCATTTCCCTCTCTTTTTCCATGACATGAAGGCACTATATCCATGTGTGAGGACAAATCTTGCTTCTGGTGGCTTCTTCAGCTTCAGGTTCTTCAGATAAAGGTATTCTGAGAACTGGGGCCCCTTGTGGCTGGCTGCTTGTCCATTCTGGCATCTCGTTAACAACTGGAGCTTCATAAGAGGTGTTTCCTGTCTGGAGGTTTATGTAGACTTTCCTTCCACTGTCATCATTTGCTTCCTTCCAGAGATTCCTGAGATAACTACTTGTTGACTGTTTTGGATCATGCTCTGCTATGCAGTCAGCTTTAGAACTGTGTGTCATGTCATAACTACTGTCATCCTGCAAAATATGCTGGATTATTTTTTCTATTGCCTTTTTGTTACATAACCTTATCCTCTGAATTCTGATGATTATCATTACTAAACTCTATATCACTTGAACCCTACTAGGAACATTAGATTCTACTAACATCTTTCTCTTTTCCAGATGTTTTTTTGAGCAAGCTTTCTGATTCTAAACTAGAACTATTTTGCTCCTGCTGCTTGGGTGATGTTTTCTTGACTTACTGTATGACAACCTCCTTCCTGATCTGTAGTACTGCCAACTGATTTTTACCATCAATATGTATCATTTTGCCATGGAAACTATGTTATAAGAAGGAATGTTCTTTTTGTACTTTCTGTTTTTCTCTGTCATGCATGAACTGTCACTGCTAAGACTTGGAACACTAGAGCCAAAAAGTTTTAGCATTACTAGTATCAGCAAGTGATGATGCACACTGTGAAATTGATGGAGAATCTCTGGTGCTAGGTATGGAGAGCTCTGAAAATGGAGAGATGCAGACAGGGGATTCTGCAAGCCAGGGTTATCTGATGAAATGAGATGAGGTGATTGGATATATTTATTGTGGCTCTTTATCTCCATTTGATTGTACTCATCACTACTTCTGATACCTGCAACATTTTCATTACATATATGGCTTTCTGTGCCAGCATCTTCAGCACTGCTAATCTGTGATGCTGATTCACAAGTCTGAAATTTACTTCAGTATTTGGATTATTCTTCTTAGAAAGTGGTAAGGGTTCACAATCCTCTTGTATGCTAGAAGCACCTATTGAGTTTGCAAATAGTTTGGTTCTCTCCAACATACTTCATATTAACATCGTTATCGTTTTCTGAATGACACACTTTTAACTGTTTAACATTCTTTGGGGCATCAGGTACATCTAGGTCATTACTTCTTAAATTACATTTGCTACAGAGTCCACAGCATCCCTATCAATAAAATCAGACAAAAATCCACTACCTTCTTGAGCATCATCTTGCACTTTGTCTGAACTTTGGTCTGTGATAACTTGCTGTGTGCTGCAAGTCACATAATTTTTTCCACTGGAGATACCTTCAATGACAAAAGGCTGTGTTGGGGATATTGCTTTGCAATAGTATCCAAATTATTCTTTGCAGTATGATGAGTTTTTGAAAACGTCTCTCCCTGTTCAGATACTGTCTGGGATATATTTTTTTCCATATCTTCAGATTGGTTTAATGCTTGATGACCAAAGTCAGGCTTATTACCAGTTGTAAATGCTTCTATATCATTTGCTTGGGATGTCAAAGGTTCATGGACTTCATGATATTTATGTTTTCCACACAGTTTTCATCTGGAATATATCTCTGGATCTCCTCTCTGTAGTCAACTATTTCACTGCACTTGTTATAATCATTTGCCACTGCATCTTGTGTAGATCTCTCTGCAGGTTCTTTAGATAACATGACTATTCTAGAACCCAAGCTGCTTCTCTCTAGTCTAGTCTGGCTAACTGTATCATCTAGAATATCTTCATTTTTGAGAGACTTTGCCTCCTTAATTTCTGACTCTAGTACTGGCTGGAATTTGAAGCTGCAGTCTAGATCCACAGATTTTCCGGATTCCTTGTGAAGAGCTTTTCCATTGGCATCATTATCAGATTCACTATCTGATGTTTGGACTGTGCTGAATCTTTCATTTTCTGGTGTAAGGACTTCCTGGTCTGATACCTGGTCTTGGGTTCAGAGTTGTTGAATTCTGATTTGGGACTTTTCTTACCTCTCTGTGCCACTTCATAACTTGTACTCTTGTTGATGCAGGTGGATTGATCAGACGACTTCCTTTGGAATTCAAATTTCTGAAGGCATTTTAAAGATTTAGCTTTTGCTTGATGCTTCTTCCATCCTTCACTGAGGGTTTTGCTGAGAGATTTTTTCTCCTTTCGTTCTCATCTCCTTCCAAATTTTTTATTATCGGATATATGCTAACCTCTTGTGATGCATCTTCTGTAGAAGTAGGAGGTGACATGCTACTCTAAGAGGTGGTGGCTCCCTGGGAGGGCTTCTGATTAGTTCCTTGGGTGTTTCATATGATTCCTGTTTACATTTCTTCAAATCTTCATTATAAAAACTTTTAAATTCCTCTAAAGAGCTACGTTTTTTGTGTTGTCTTATTGCTTGCTTCATCCTGCGTTTCACTGTTTGACCTTCCTGTTTCTCTTAACACATTTGCCTTACTCACAGACTGATCTTCACAAGAAGGATGTGGATTGGTTGTGTCACTGTCACTTTGAGTAACCATTCTCTTAAACATATCTAAAGAACTACGGACTTTATTTCTGGCTTCTTGAATTTTCTCTGGACTTCTTATACTTGGTATTCTTGGTGATAAGCTTTGCTTTGAGATGGAACTTGGAGGAGAATTGTTATCACAAATTTCACCCATTCTCTCTGAATTAAGACCATCAGTTCTTTACTTACACATACTTCTGATGGATGACAACTTTCATCATCTATCTCTCTATCCTCAACAGCTCTCAGTACAGTTCCATCATCATCAGAATCTATCTCATTATACCTCTGAGTGTTTTTCTTCTCACTATTTTTTCTTCTGACAGGGATACTATGAACTGCTGACAAGTTATCATAAGTACAGAGTGTTCTACCGTACTTCTCCCGAGGCTCTCCTTTCGAGTTACTATTTTCTCCTGATCTTTTGAGACTAAATACCTGTAACAGAGCTTGGCTACTAGAGGCTCAGCCTGACTCTCCTCCTCTGCCATACCTGGTCCCGCCCAGATCTTCTGAATCGCTCGTCAAGAGATATGGCCAATCTCTCCTCCTCAGCAAACTTAATAACCATTTCTTCTATGCAGAGAAGAAGCTTGTCCCAATCCCTGAATTCTACAAGAGTCTTTGTGGGATCCATGCATATATCATACTCTTTTGGCGGGCACTCAATGTTGATTACATATATGCCATGCAATTTCAACCCCTTTGGTGGGCTAGAAGATTTTCCTTGGAGAGGTGTTGTTGGGTGGAGTCTATTGCTTATGATTGATGTGCGTGCCAAAAGATAGTTCATCATCTTGTGTATTTTTGTTTTCAGCACAACTCTCTTATTCACATAAATAAACTGCAGGCCTTGGTCAGTGTGGCTGGACACTGATGTAACCTGTAACTGTAAACTGATCAACAATATGTTCAACCTCTACTAGACCCTGAGACTTCTCCAAACCAAACAGCTGCATGAATGTTGACAAAGTAGAGTTTGATTTATTAGTATGCATCACCTTTGACTGGCCAATGTCATTTCTTAGACTAAGTGATATTTTTATGAGGGCAAAGCTTTCCAATCGTACTCTTATGTTCTCAATGTCAATTGCCTCCTTCATCAACTTTCGCCGGACAGGCATGTTGTACATAAAATCTTGGACAGTTATTGTGGTTCCAATACTTGGCCTGGGTACTTTAGCAACACTGATGGACTTCTCTTTGCCATAGGCAAAATCTTGGTCAGTGTTTGCACTGTTCCCCGTGTCGTGTGGTGATGTCCACATGGCAGCCACTTCCACCAGACTGGCCAAGGCCTCTCCTCGGAAGCCATAATGCCCCAGGTTGGAATTAAGATCTTCCAAGCTATGGCATTTGCTTGTGGCATGTCTGAAATAAGAAAGCTCACATTAAATGAGGATGAACTTTGTTCAAACAATATAATATTTTTATTTTACATGAGCAAACAGTTCTAATCATCAATAGTGAACTAAGACCAATCAAAAGTTATCATTCTAGTTTCTGATAACAAAAGTAAAATACTGAAGACCAATAAAAGGAAAAATTTGATACAATATCACTAGTATTAAAATAAACTTACCTTTTACCTAACAATTTTAGATTCTCTTCTGTGACACCATCACCATTGTCAACAACCTGGATTCGAAAAATGGTTGGGTCGATTCGAATGGCAATGCATGTGGCATTGGCATCAATGCTGTTCAATACCTGAAGAAAAGGTATGAACACAAATTGTACA
>NC_051413.1:34838275-34838706 GCF_015228065.2 Penaeus monodon
CTTTTTGAAGTCAGGAAACTGTAATATCCTAGCGAAAGTATCTCACCATTTCTTCAACACACTGGGCAACAGAGGTGATTGTGATGCCTGAACGCAGCTTTGAGCGTACAGACTCAGACAATGGAAGAATCTTTCCTGACATGTTTCAGTCCTAGTTGTTGTTTTGTACTTTTTTTCAGTGAGAATAGAAATTTAATGGCAGAAGAGCTATCTGAAAGAAGAAATATAAGATCAGTAACAATGTAAGAATCATCAGATCAATATGAACATGAGAATGACTGAAAGATATAAAAGTGAAAGGAAAAGAGAAATCAAACATAAAGTTACTATTATGAAACTTTTGATTATGCTTACCAGACTCAGAAATTAACACTGGTAGTAAAGCAGTGTATTATAGTTGGTAAATTCTATAGTTTCACACAACCGTACAA
>NC_051413.1:34838829-34838960 GCF_015228065.2 Penaeus monodon
GCCACTCCAAGGGAAACCAAAAATATTGCTGTATGAACAAAAATCCTTCCAAACCTACAGGCTTTGCCCACAGACTCCCACCCAATCACCATATTTCCCTATAGGTTGCTCAGCTCCTGGCCATCACCCGA
>NC_051413.1:34839194-34839678 GCF_015228065.2 Penaeus monodon
CCTTATAGTTGATAATAATAATATCATCAATGTATTCTTCTTCAAATAAGGAGCCATTCGTAATATAATTTAACATAGCCTCACCTTATATTCCAAACCCAACCATATCAGAATAAATTCACGTTACTTGAGGTTATTTGACGATAATGATTTCAACGGGGAGATTACCTTAGATTGATTATGTAATACCTCAAACAGCTGTCAATCTATAAATACTCCAACTTTTCACATTCGTCTCAGGTATGAAACTTACCCTATTTCTAAAAACAGTCAAAACCAAAACATTTATTTATTTATTTTATTTTTCGTGGTTAAATCAACAGCAGTTAAATAGAAATTGGGGGAACAGCACCAATTACAAAGGACTGTTGGTGTAAAACTGTGCATAGAAACAAACAAAACAAACCTAGGACCGCAGAAAACTTGACATTGCAGAAGTTGTACATGAAAAGCCATTTGTAAACAAATGGGGATACGGATGTAA
>NC_051413.1:34840094-34840241 GCF_015228065.2 Penaeus monodon
TGAATTCAGAATTAATTCCTTTTGAAAATTTTATGGAAAGAAGGCATATAAACATGAAAATATTCTGTTTTATCTACACCTCCTACCATTGATAACTGGAAAAGTGGGAGCATGAAACAACTGTACAGAAATATTTCTTATTGGCCA
>NC_051413.1:34840278-34840888 GCF_015228065.2 Penaeus monodon
GCAACAAGAATCTCATGACGGATATGACGCATTGGTTTTTGGTTGACTCGTATGGCGTAGATCCCTTATACTTTGCTCTTGAAGAGGCATGTAGTCAGTCCATAACTTTTATAAATTTTCCAACTTGGTAATTGATTAATTTGATTAATGACCTCCAGAAATGATCTAGCAAATATGCTCAAGTATAACGTTAATGGTATCACAAGACTAATGTTTTTAATCTTCGTCATTTCATATAAAAAGAGAGGCAGTGAAAATCAACAGTGAAGGTTAAAGTTAATTATATATTTTCGTTTGGTTAGTTTTTGACATGCACATTCTCCTTGTGGAAAACTACTGATTACTATTTAATGTAGGCCTGTCTGTCTTTATATATTCTTGAACTGTCTACTATTATCCTTGTCGCTCATGCTATGGGTCCCGAAAATTCTTGATGTCTTTTTGTGAATTCCTCTTTTCCACGTTTCTTGTGTCACTCTAATAGCTGATTCCTGGCGTAATACGTAGTGGTTGATATTCTTGTATTTGGGTTAGGAATAACTCACTTCATATATTACCATTGAGCCAAATAGCTCTATTTATCGAATTAAGGAAATCGACAGCACCGAAA
>NC_051413.1:34843828-34844025 GCF_015228065.2 Penaeus monodon
CCATACTCAGACTTGCACCACATTATTAATTTTGGATACAGCTGATGGTACCTGGAGCTCTTATAATTCTGACCTGTGAATTGAAAACTGGCTTGCATAGTAGTTATCACAGCCATTATAACCATCAGGCAGGTAATCACATTTTGAACATTAATAAATTCTACTTGAATATAACATTTGTGTAGTAGTATGTCATT
>NC_051413.1:34844136-34845458 GCF_015228065.2 Penaeus monodon
CATTACATAGCCTCTTACATTATTTGCTAAAACATAAAAGATATTGTTTTCATTACAATACCTTAACTTTCTTGTGTAATAATTTTATATACTGAATAAGAGATCAGCATGTTGGGTTATTTAACAGGTAAGACCACTGTAATGAAGTGATATAAATAACAATGAAAGTAGAATGCACTATTGTACTGGATAATTGAGAGTAGAATAAACTCTTGTACTGGATTCTCCTTCATCACATATTTACTCTGTTAGGTATTCAAAATAAGATAAACTAAAAAAACAAATACTGTTTTAGAGTTTTATTTCTTCCTATATATTTATGTGGCTGAGTACCCGTCCCTTTTTCTTATTTTCTCCTAGATGATTTTTCAGGTTTTGTTTAGTAAGCATGATATATTACATGAAAATACACATTACTAAAAAAGGGCACAGAAATATGACTGTCCTTGGACGGTTCAACAGTGAATAAAAAAAAAAGAACATTCTCCCTACTGTGAAATTCGTGCATCAAAATCTTCCAGGTGATTTATGAGACAATGATCTGAAATGCTTAAGTGATAATACTCAAATTTTATGACAGTGACTTGAGTTGTATGGGAGTGAATGTGGCTGTGTACATCCTCAGGAGGTTTAATAAAAGTAATATAGAATAGTAGTTACAAGTGCAGTCATTATTTAAATCAAAGTTGATATTTACTGAAAGAACTAGCTACATTTTGTATATGTTGAACTAGTCTAGACCATTTAGTATATGAGCAAAACTGAGTTACCATTCTTTTTTAGAAAGTATTAGAACCTTTTTTGAATCACTAAAAAATTATTATTAATACAGAGTTTCTAATCACACAATCCCAAAAGAGAGATGTTTGCCAAAAATCTGGACAGCACAGAGAATAATATCTCTAAAAACATAAAAAATAAATTGCCCTTCCTTTTTATGAGATTAAGTGGATAATGATACTGCAGACCCTAGCCATATATGACCCATTAACTTGTAAATCTGTTGAAAACTTGGCTGCCAGTAGATTTTTTTTAAATGAAAATTATCTTCTTTAGAGGAAATAGGTAAGCCCAGTTGCAAGTCGAAGTACTGGCTCTTCATGGGAAAGCACAACAAAGGCAAAGTTAGTACAAAGGCATAATAGTGTGAACTTCCTTTCTTTCTCCTTGATATAAAGCTGTTCCAGTGGCTGTAGGGCAAAGCTAATCCACTGACTGCATGGGCAACCACGAAGGGTGAGTATTCTAAAGTAAATTGATTTTTTTTTTAAATAAAATCAAATCAATATTCTCCCTGAAAATAGTTCAGGTAAGAAAAAAGA
>NC_051413.1:34845576-34846166 GCF_015228065.2 Penaeus monodon
TGAAATGTTGCATCTTATGAAACTTTTTTTAAACTGTAAAATTTACATTTCTTATCAAAAGATTTCATCTGTTGTATATTGTTTAGTCTGGTAAATGTTAAATACATATGTTCACTACAAAACATTTCCTTTACCAAATATAACATGACACGAAACTTGAAAGTCTATTTTTACACATAGCACCTGCTTCACAATAAATTTTCATACATAAATGACACTCATCACCATCAAAACTTCCTTTGGTAACCTAGCTATGGATATTTCTTTTTCCCAAGTATAAAACATAAAAATTTATGCAAAAAAATACTTATCTAAGGAAAATGCAACATGCAACTAAAATATGAGACTGCATTTAATAATGAGATAATGAAGACAAACCATCACAGACAATAAAAATACGTCCTAAGATGACAATGATGACAGGGATGAAAAAACGGCTTGTATCATTTGCATATCATGAGATAATACAATTAATTTAACACTCATTTTGATGGTGCACCTGTTTCCTTCGCATTAAAGTTGATGCATTAGTTTCTTAGTCTGTTAAAAAATCACATGCCTAAAAGAAAATTATAAACTGTGATGCATGG
>NC_051413.1:34846230-34846456 GCF_015228065.2 Penaeus monodon
GTCAACATAATGTACAGTAATATTTCAGTTGATTACTCATGATACAACAAAATTGGCCTCTTACTCTAATTATAACAGGAATACCTAGTCAAACATAGTCTTATACCACAATAAATAAAGAAAACAAACAAGGATACTTATACTCAACAGCTAGGTGAATGTCTGATTCCTCAGCATGGAAAAATCAGTAATAAATTGTACAATCTACTGAACCCCCCAACCTCAG
>NC_051413.1:34846721-34847093 GCF_015228065.2 Penaeus monodon
ATCATTTTATACGATATAATCCTAGACATCACATTCTTTTCTTCTGATGGCCATCACTGCATATGGAATGTTGAAGAACCTACCTCAAACACCACTAAACATCATTACTCCATGAACCTACATCAAATGTCTTTATAAATAATATTAATCCAAGGTAAATATTCTAGCCGCAATATCTCGGATGAGCCAGTCTATGCCTGCCACCAGGTTCTCGCCTGTGACAGCACTGCACGGCAAGATGTACCAGTGGTGTGTCTTGAGATTGTTGAGGTCCAGGATCTGGCAGGGGAGAAGAAAACAAAAGAATCTAGTAGTCTATTTATCATTCTCTGAATTTCCTACTCTTCAATAATTTTCTTAATACATTAGTGT
>NC_051413.1:34847191-34847748 GCF_015228065.2 Penaeus monodon
CTACATATCAACATTTGATAATATGCACTCATGATTAAATGGGTATTTGATGGACATGTTGATGGTGGCAATTAATACATACTAACATGACCTTAATCTCCCAGATTATAAAATGTATTCTTTGTATTCTTACATGAAAATTCATTTCCTCTTTTTCTTTCTTTTGATTTTAGTTTTACATGTTAAGCATTACCCACTTACTGAATACGGAAAAACAGATTGAAGCAGATGATGATGGGTTCTTATAATATAAAATAGATGATTTTCTTACCGTCAAAGAAAAGCATACATTTTACATCATATCATTGTTACTGGAAAATATGCATACTTGATATTAACCTATCTACCTTTATTATCTTTCCATACAAATTAATAGCTGAACTACAGCCCTAATTGTGTGCACAAGAGGAAGAGTAAAGAGAAGAAAAAGAAAGTCTTGATTTTCCTTTTTTTTTTTTTTTGAGGTGGTGGGGACAGTAATTTTTAAGTATAAAAAAGCTTTTCTACGTACATATGTCCACTGATCAATGTCAATAACTAATTACATATCTATCAGA
>NC_051413.1:34847871-34849170 GCF_015228065.2 Penaeus monodon
GCTATATAGTTTAAAAAAGTGCCCCCCCCCCCCCACACACACACACATTCTATACTCACATCTCTTATTTGCTCGGAAGAAAGGGCTTCTGGAAGATCCTGCTTGTTAGCAAACACAAGTAGTGTTGCCCCTGCCAGCCTCTGTAAAACATGAAAAAAAAACAAAAAGAAAATTTATTGAAGGAACTAAATAACAAAAATCAATCTTTCAAGGTCTGTAACATTTAATTCTGCAACAAGAAATGTTAGTTCAGTCATTCTTTTCTAAGTAATGGTTTTATAAAGCAGGAAAAGAAGTGATAGAAGATAGGGAAAGGAAGTAAGACGAAAGGAGGAAAAGAAATAATGGGAGAGCAGGAAAATAAGTGAGAGGAGAGCTGGAAAATAAGGGAGAGAAAAGTAGGTAAAATAAGGGATAGGAAAGCAGGAAGAGAAGGGATATGAAAGTAGGAAAAGAAATGATATGAGCAGAAAAAATTAATTAAAGAAGAGGAAGAAAATAAGTGAAAAGGGGAGCAGGAAAATATATGATAGAAAAGCAGGAAAAAAGTGATAGGAGGAGAGCAGGAAAAGAAGTAAGAGGAGAGCAAGAACAGAAGTGATTTGAAAGCAGGAAAAAAAGGTGATAGAAAAACAGGAAAGTAACAGAAAAGAGATATGAGAGCAGAAAAAAAATGTGAGAGGGGAGCAGGAATAGAAGCAATAGGAGAACAGGAACAGAAGTGATATGAGAGCAGGAAAAGAGATGATATGAGAGCAGAAAAAAAAATTATAAGCAGGAAAAAAAGTGTTAAAAAAGCAGGAAAAAGTAGTGATAGGAAAACAGGAAAAGAAGTGATACACGAGCAGGAAAAGAAGTGACAGAAAAGCAGGAAAAGAAGTGACAGAAAGGCAAGAAAAAGGAGTGACAGAAGAACAGGAACAAAAGTAATGGGAGAGCATAAAGAGAAGTGACATGAAAGCAGGAAATGAGATGATGTGAGAGCAGAAAAAAAAGACATGAGAGCAAGAAAAGATGAGATGCAAGAGCAGGAAAGGAAGTAATATGAGAAGAGGAAGAGAAGTGATAGAAAAGCAGGAAAAAGAAGTGATATGAAAGCAAAAAAAGAAATGATAGGAGAACAGGAAAATAGGTAATACAAGAGCAGGAAAATAAGAGATAAAAGAGAAGGGAAAAAAGTGAAACGAGAGCAGCAAAAGAGAAGAATGAGAGCAGCAAAAGAAATGAAATGAAGAACTCTCAACAGAAATCATTGGAAAGTAAAGAGACTCAAAGAAAATGTAGGAACAAGACAAAAAA
>NC_051413.1:34849646-34849781 GCF_015228065.2 Penaeus monodon
ATGCATGCATAGATGAGTGCATCTGAGTGACAGATATTGCAAGTTAATGAATGTGAGTGAACAGGTAAGTCGAGTAATTACTATCAAAAACCAGAACTAACAAAAATTAAACCACAAGAAGAAGAAGAAGGAAAA
>NC_051413.1:34849828-34850067 GCF_015228065.2 Penaeus monodon
TCAAATACAGAACAAAATTTACCTCCTCCTCTAACAGTTTCTTGAGTTCCCCCTGGCAGTCCTTCAGGCGATCCACATCCGCGCTGTCCACGACCCAAATAAGGCCATCTGTGCACTCAAAGTAATTCCTCCAGTACGAACGCAGTGAGCTTTGTCCTCCTACGTCCCATATGTTCAATTTATATCTGTTGGTATATCACCTTATATATGATGACAGATTTCAAAAGAACATTTTCATG
>NC_051413.1:34850132-34850942 GCF_015228065.2 Penaeus monodon
TATTTTTTTTTTAATAGAAAATGAAATCCCTAGTTTATAACAAAGATACATAACAAAGATTAAAGTTTTGATAATTGGTAGTTTTTTACTTTCTTTGTGCAAACTTTAGTGTTTATCCAAATAATTTCACTAATGATTGAAATAAATTAAGATCATAATATAAACATATCCCTTTTTTTCTTTATTGTTGTGGCCAGTTAAAACAATGTCTTAAAACAAGTATATTCAAACATGAAATACCTATTGGATGTTGAATGCTACAGAATTTGTTTTATGAAGGGTATAAAAGTAATTTATGGTACTCTTTATGATTTTGTAGGCAATGATCAGTGTCATAATTTAGAAAGCATTCCTTAAGCTGGATAGAGATAATGCATTATATAATATAACTAATAAAACATTTCATAATATCAATCCTCCAATGTCAAAGAATATCTTAAAATCCCTCATATTTTTAAAAAGACAAAAAAATTGGCTTCTTTTATTGTGAGGGGAGATATTAACCTTTGAAACCTTTCTATGCATGGAAATAAACATCTCGTTTTCATCTGGATTTCAGATAGTATGAAACCATCCCTTTATAAAGAAATGCAAATGACATAAGCCACTCCACACATAGGCACAGGTGTTTGGACCACAACAGCTGTTAGTTAACACCTGTTAATGTCAAGCATGTAGTGTCTGTGGTTTCTGTGATAGAAAAGAGTATATAAATATTACTCTTACATCCAGTTGCTGTTTGCAGTCCCTAAAAAGCATCTCAAGGTATTTAATTCAAATCTCTATTTTTGGCAACATATAAATGACAAT
>NC_051413.1:34851000-34852998 GCF_015228065.2 Penaeus monodon
AATATCTAATAAGGACAGAATATTATTAAACTTATGAGATAAAAACTTCACTTTTAAGAACTTACTCATATTTATCCACTACGTGTTCAACCGTCTTTATATTAAAGCCATAAGTTGGGGATATTGTGCTGATATCTTCTCCACAAAATCTCTTGACCACTGTTGTCTTCCCTGCATTGTCGAGACCACTGGAATAAGCTGGTTAAGGAAAACGAATTCCTCTTCTTGCAATTTTAAATACAGATTCCATGGATTAAAATATGAAGGAACACAAGACATACATTTATGTAGGAACATTGGTCTTTAAGCATACTGTCCTATATACTTAAATATCAGTTGATATCATCTTAGAGTGTAGGTCAACCTTTAATTCTGTGGCAAAAAAAAATATATTCTGGTGTAAAATGACTCATATTCAAGAACACAAGGAAACATTTTAATGCACTTCAAATTTTCTCACAAAATATAATTTACTGTTATTGAACTATATATATACCAAACCAAGGAAATTTGTGAAAAGTATCTATTTAAGTTAGTCAGGATATCATGATACAACAGTTTGATTATGGTAACATTTCCAGACCAACAAACTAAAAATGAAATTTTATTATTTTCAACAACTTCTGGTCCACCATGCTTCATGGTAATTAATTACGCCAAGGTGTAAATATCTAAAAGACATTATAACATTTACGGGTACTCTCTTATCATACTTAAGACAATACTAAAGACAACTAAAAGCTGATTTATGCAATAAGTTCACCCACCCTAACTCTGTGAGCTTCATATTAGGAGGGCCCTGTGATCTCATTCCTGATTGGTAAATAGGTTTTCTAGTAATACCAGAGTAATTAATTTTTTCTGTTATAAGATAGAGTTGCTCCTAACCCTTCGTATCATGTATGGATTTCAACTGAATTAAACTATTACTGATCTATAGCATAGGTCTAAATATTTTGTATAACATTTCGGACTAAAAACCATAGTCTACACCATACAATTTTGTTTTACAACACCATCTTTTGGAGGAAAAAATAATGGTAGTTAAGTAGGCCACAAAATCAAATATTCCATGTCATATATCCTGACTCTGCAAATTCTCAAATATCAGCAACATAAACACAAAACAACTGGCAAACTACTGGTAGTAACATAAAATCTGGGTAAAATCTTTCTAAAACTGCTAATAACATTATTAGAAACACAGACTGAATACTGCCTTTGGTGAGCTAGTTTACCACACCTTAATTTACCAATTAGCTATAAACTTTACTCCTTCAACCTCCTGTCAGTCATACAGCCATACTGAATGCAGAATAATTTTCACATGCTTATTCTTCTTGTCAGGATCAACAGGTTTTGTAAGTCTGATGCATAGTTAACTTATCTGCAACAAACAAACAAAAATACCCATTAATGACAATGTTAATTCCTGAGAGATCTGACTGCCAGCTGTCTACGTCAGAAACCAGCTTAATTCCCTTTGATTTCAGTGCCCAGACTTCTTTGAAAAGAGATTATGTATACTTATACTCTGGATGCTCGTAATTCCTTAAAGAACCAACAACATTGGGCATGAAGAAGTCAAGCATGGGTATAACTTACAAATAACAGTAGCTTTAGTCAGTACTATGCAACAATAACAATACTAGATTTGATAGGTGGAGAAGGCATGAGGTATTCTAAATGCCTCATTTTGGGGGCTACTAACGGCCTGAATGCAAAATCACCACATGTGGCCAGAAAGATGGAATCCAAATGGGTCCAGGTACCAGAATGATATCATTACTCAGCTGGGGTGATATAAGAATTCTCAAGTTGTAGTACAAATAAAAGAAGTTTGCAGCCATTCTCACTTTGTTCATTTATTAATTTTGACGACTATTACTGCTATATTAGGTTAGCAAAAAATTAATACAAGGTCCACTGATATAAAATTTGATGTGAATGTGGTCTGTTGACTCGTATTATGGGAGTTCTAGTTGCTCATACACAGTT
>NC_051413.1:34853168-34853764 GCF_015228065.2 Penaeus monodon
ATGAGTCAGTACTGTCAATACAGCAGAATTCAAGAATTCCACAGTGCTCACGCACAACCGGAACTCCCGGTAAAATAATGCACCTTTGTCATATATGAAAAGTGTCTCAGATTTCATCAAAGTAATTATAACATTAACTTCTTTTTACTTATTTTTCCTTGAATAACATGTTATATATCACATGAAATAAGACCTATGAAACACAGTCTATTAATTTGTAGAAATATCTAGACCAGTGCTGACCATCACCGAATACCCAGAAATTCCGACAACGAACTCATTTCATTTCAAAAGAATATAGCATAAGTAACCAAACTTTGTGCTCTTTCTGTTTCAGCTTCTTCAATATGCTGTAAAGCCCCATAATGATGACAGAGGCATGTATCAAGTTGTGAAAATAGAGCTTTGAGTAAATAATCTGACAGATGAGGTGATATAAGAATTCCCAAGTTGTAGGAGAAATAACAGAAGTTTGCAGCCAATCACACTTTGTTCATTTATTGATTCTGACGACTATTATTGCTACATTAGGTTATCAGAAAATTAATATGGCGTCCACTGATACCAAATTTGATGTGTTTTTTCTTAACAACATT
>NC_051413.1:34853975-34854072 GCF_015228065.2 Penaeus monodon
TGCATTAGACAATGTAGCAAATGATTAGGTATTATGAATACAGCAGAGTTCAAGAATTCCACAGTGCTCATGCACAACTGGAACTCTTGAAAAAATA
>NC_051413.1:34854173-34854569 GCF_015228065.2 Penaeus monodon
AAACTTGCAAATAACATGAGGAATCTGTTAAGACAATCTTTCCTTGATAACATGCTATACATCACACGAAATAAGACCTATAAAACAGAAAACAGTCAATTAATTAGAAGAAATATCCAGACCAGTGCTGACCATCACCAAATACCCAGAAATTCCGACACCGAACTCTTTTCATTTCAAAAGGATACAGCATAAGTAACCGAACTTCGTGCTCTTTCTGTTTCAGCTTCTTCAATATGCTGTGAAGCCCCATAACGATGACAGAGGCGTGTATCAAGTCGTGAAAACAGAGCTTTGAGCAAATAATATGACAGATGACACACGCACTGAGTCACTTCGCTGGAGATTGTTTACATGCTGTGTTCGGATCCCTGCACTCGAGTCGAACCTCATTTA
>NC_051413.1:34855434-34856218 GCF_015228065.2 Penaeus monodon
CCCCAAAAAGTAGGGCTGTATGGGCCTCCACATAATGAAAAGGATTTTTTTTCCTTCTTTTTCGCAAAGCCGATGTACTCGCACCAATTTTGCGATGACGGGAAGTGGCACCGTCCCGAACAGGTAAAAGTCGATATGTCACTTTGATTCCCTCCTAAAGCCATGCCAGTTTCCTGTCCGTGAAGTTTTGAAACAAGTTGTTGAGTCCGGTGAGCAATTGATTTTAAATTTTACTGCTTAATGGAAACATCTTGAGATTATCTCTATCAACATTTTAATGACAGGTAAAGTAATACGTTTTGAATAAAAATATTACGAATTACTGAAAAAAATATCTGACAAGGACATTTCTGTTCATTAATCATGAGATTGTAGAATATCAAAATATGTTTTCCAATAATTCTCTTTTTAAGGCCAATCATAAAAAAGGAGTCAGTGCACCCTTTGTGTAATTATGTCTTTCACATCAGACTTATTCAGCTTCAGTTTAATATATATAACTCAAACGAAATGGCTCTCTTTTAAGTTTCTTTTTTGACATTTACTTCCTCAGGTTATAGATCCTGCCAATTAAAGTCTAACGTCAAGATATTTGTAAACATAATTGAACATAAGCGATTCCAGCATGTTGTAGGGGGGATGAGGGATGTCACTACCATTGGATTTTTTTTTAGCATTTTAGACACATTTTCCAAACTTTTGTGGCGAACTGATGCAATTCCATGTTGTACCGATGTTGTAAACATTACATCTCTAATATATAGGTCAGTATATCCATGGTTTC
>NC_051413.1:34857752-34858842 GCF_015228065.2 Penaeus monodon
TTATATGAACTCGTGAATCTGTGACCTTAAAAAGCGCAAGTTGATTTCTTTGAGAACATTTTTTTTTTCTAAGGACTGATAGATTCATTCTGCCTTCCCCAAAAACGTGCACCAAATCCAAAATTTTGGCCACATTGGAAATCAGCTTGTCAACAACGACGGTATTGTTTTATAAAGACAGTACTTTTATTTAAAAAAAAATATTCTACGTCATTCTAGGAAGGACAAAGTATTCGAACAACACAACGTTCTAGTGGTTCTTTAGGTAGGCAACTACCTATTCATCTTCCGAATCTGTGGATTCTCCATACTCATTCGTCTAATCATCACTGCTACTCTCATTTGAATAATCATGGTTTTGAGCTGATAGGACAAGGTACCACAGACTGACCACGCTGTAGTGCTGAGCCATTCATGGTGGATGCAGTGAGCCATGGACTGGAGGATCTCTTTCTGCCAGGGGCAGGTGGGGTATCTGTTCTGAGGGACGTGCATCAGCTCTGTGCACAATTACCTGTGCTGTGGGGAAATTCTTTGTTAACTATCCTTGCAGCAAGCTCTTCATCAATTTGCATTTCATGATTATTAAGTATGATGAGCTCCGGTTGCAATGTATGTCATAATATAAATTTTGAAATCGTCACTGTCGACTATCTCAATGGCAGGCTTTTTGTCCGTGATCCCCGATAGGCAGGTTGATGGCAATGTCTTCCTGTACTTCAAAAGCTACTGGTTGATGATTCTTGATGTTTGAGTCCAGTGGTCGAAGAGGAACAGCTTACATGCATCGCTGCAATAAATACCACTCATGTGCAATGTTGCCATCAGATGTTTACTCTTCGCCGGATGATGAATTTCAGTTCCTATGTTGATAACAGCGGAAATATTATGCTCTGTGATGTTGTCAAAATTGGTCCCATACACAGGCGGACGCAGGAGACGTTGGCCATTGGCAAGGGACGTCTCCAGTCCACAAGTGCGTACGAAGGAACCCAAACCTCATGGAATAAATAATTGACTCACACTTTGAAGAGGGATATGTGTCTAAAATTCCGCTTTAACCTTTAGGAAACTGTTTCCCATGCATGTT
>NC_051413.1:34858892-34859410 GCF_015228065.2 Penaeus monodon
TGCGAGTGTGTTGGGTATCACCAGTCAGAATAGAAATAAAAAATACCTTTTATATTGGTTATATTGATGCTAAATTGGATATACCGAAAGTTTTACAAGTTACAAAAGAGTGGTTGTACAGTGAGGCGACGGGAGGGAAGTGGGAGCAGACACCAGCACCTGAGGTGTTTTTCAGACACCAGACATTCTGATAAGCGATTAAAGGCTCTCTTGCCTCGGGTTTTAAGGGCAAAAAACCTATACTGCTGACGGAAATAATCTCAGGCGTGTTGTGGCCAGACACCACGGTGACCTCGTTCAGGACAGGCGCCAACTCGCACGAGGAGTCAGTTCACTGCTGATCTCAAAAGAGTGCGCACACTGGAGCTGAGAGGCGGGATACAAGAGGAATTAGTGAGTGCGGAAAGATGATTTTTTTTCTCAAGGTACAAGAGGAATTAGAGAGTACGGAAAGGTGAATTATTTTTTCTCTCCTTATGGATACGAACTTGCTAGGTTGCGTACCGGTTTCGATTATT
>NC_051413.1:34859901-34860370 GCF_015228065.2 Penaeus monodon
AAACGTTTAAGAAATGACGTCGACCTCCCGTTCGACGAATCCCCATCACAACTCCTACATATCCCCCAAAAGAAACAGTAGCTGCGTATGTAAACCTCCTCCCATACATCAAAAAACCAGGAAACTACAACGTGACAGAGAGGCGCCTTGACCCCCGATCTCGCCTCAGGAAAAAGAACCAACGGCCAAGTTCGGCAATGTTTTGTTAGCCTCGAGTTGCCTTTGACTGGAAAAGCCGAATGGTCGTTTCGTGGCTCGCAATTGCTCGTTATAGGGGGGTGATTAAGACCTAACCAGCCATGGCCGTGACGGAGGAGGAGTTAGCCAAGCTCAGGGTGGTTGACCTGAAAGCCAAGCTGTCCGAGCTCGGGCTGCCCACGCAAGGTAAAAAATGCACGAGGAGCTGGACTCTTTAGGGGAGGAAAACGGGACAGGCTCTTTAATTCGAGGAGGGGAAATAAACGTTCGG
>NC_051413.1:34860396-34860597 GCF_015228065.2 Penaeus monodon
GTCTCTTTTTTATCTTCAGGGGGGGGGAAGAGGGAATGCTCTTTGATAGGTGTTTTTGGGTGGGGTTGGAGAGGTTTTTGGGGGTAAAAGCCTTGAGTTTTGTGTTGCCTTGCGAGGGATTGAATGTTAACGTAAGAACTGGCTCGGAAATTCAGAATGTGCTTGCTGATTTATTGGGTTTGCAACATTGATACCTTAAAG
>NC_051413.1:34860661-34860896 GCF_015228065.2 Penaeus monodon
ATTATGTAAATGTTCCACAAGACAATCAACTTCATAATAGCCAGTCAGGTAAACAATATATGGGAATCAAAGATCTCAAGAAAACCATGCAAAACAACCCAGAATATCTTATATCAGAATAGCATGGCTGAATACAACTAAAAATCTTTTCTGTGCAGGCTTCTACAATATACCAATTGCAGTTCCATGTAGACCTGCCTTGTAGTAAAAACTACATTCTATAACCTTATGCAGT
>NC_051413.1:34860931-34861220 GCF_015228065.2 Penaeus monodon
CAGCAAACCCCCTCACCATGGATTTCCAAGCAAGATAGAGCTAATAGATCTCCATGGTTATCTATCAAAGCTCCATGTTTACTGACTTTACGAGCAATATGATTAGGGATGACTGAAAGTTATTAACATTACAGCTTATGTCATTAAAGATTATATCAATATGTCTGCAAAATTTGCAGACACTGCTATATGGACAAATATACACATAATGTATATATAGCAGGTCATTGGTGCCAGTTTTTGCCAGTTGTTAACATGATAATGGTATGAAAATAATACTGAATTCTAG
>NC_051413.1:34861773-34862014 GCF_015228065.2 Penaeus monodon
GCAATAGAAGATAGGCATTGTAAGATGAGATCTTTTCATCATCAGCTTTTCTTTCCCCCCCCCCCCCCTCCAGGTCTGAAGAGTGAGCTTGTGGAACGACTTTATCAGCACCTGCTTGCCCAGGAAGAGGCTGCCAATATGGAAGAAGGCAAAGGTAGTGTAATTTGTATAGTATTTTGTAGGGTAGCATAATGTGAGTTGGATGGAATTGTACCTACTTTCTTATGTTATTTGAACCAAT
>NC_051413.1:34862056-34862189 GCF_015228065.2 Penaeus monodon
GCCAGAAGGTACATTAAGGTAAAGAAGATGAATGATATCACATGCTTTTAATTTTAGATGGAGGGGAGATGGATGAGGGAGGCCAAGAGGGAGACCACACAGACCAGCTGGGGCAAGCAGAGAACAGAGAAAT
>NC_051413.1:34862309-34862647 GCF_015228065.2 Penaeus monodon
AGGGGAACCACCGCAGGATCAGAATGAACTCCTAAGGAAGGCGAGGGAACAAGAAGAGGTGAGATGTTTTGTCATCATTTATTTTTCAAGTGTATTATTTTTTATTATTTCGTTTATGGTGTGTTATAGTGATCTGGAATTAATGAAATTTATTTTAAAATAGTAAGATTAAAGGGTAGATAGAATACATTTTTATGATTGTTAAAGCTTGCTCTGTGAAAATAGATGTTAGTGGAGGGAAAAGCCTGTAAACATTGGTTTGGTATTTCTTGTTCTCTATTCTGTAATTTTTTATAGATGTTGGCCCGTCAGAGACAGTTGGAGGAAGAACGACTGAT
>NC_051413.1:34862708-34863804 GCF_015228065.2 Penaeus monodon
GAAGACCTGTATCGTCTTCAAGAAGGCAGCACTGAAGGAAAAGCAGAGGGAGGAACATGAGAAACAGGTGCAGCTGCTAAGGCTGCAGAGGGAGGCTCTGAAACAGAAGGAAGAGGAACATAAAGTGAGGGATTTTATGATTCAGGCTTCTGTGTTAGTTGAGGTTGATTCTGTAGTCATATTATCTGTTAGTTATTTCTCACAAGAGACTTTGCAGTATGAGCCAGGAAGTTTACTGTTTCTTTCAGTTATCATTAGTAGTTGTGGTTGTAAATCTGTGATGAAAAAGTTGATGTATATTTTAAACTTCTATTTCAGTTATCATTAATTTTATTTAAAAGTGACAAGTTTACATAAGATTTATTGGTGGTATGTACTCTTTTTATGTAATTTCTATTTGTTGAGGTATATTTTGTTTTGTAGATACCACCTGCACCAGCAGGTGCTCCAGGCATTACTGCCCCAATTCCACGAGCATCTGCACCCGCACCTGTAACTCCAGTGCCACCAGGGGTAGGAACGGTTCCAGTTCTAGGGCCTCCTGGTGTTAAGGCTTCTGTGGTTGTGCCACCACCTGCAACATCATTCACCCCACATCCTCAGGGGCCAATCAGTGTTGGTGGTCCTGCTGGATTCACAGGCCCGGCTCCCATCCCAAGTGCTGGTCTCTTGGGCCCTGCACCAGGGTCTGTGCCCAAGTCCACTCCCTCACCACAGCAGCCACCTCTCAGGCCTCCACTCCTTCAGACAGCTACAACTCGTGCACCAACCTCCATTGCAGCGCAGCGTCCGCCTATGCCTATGGCAAACACTTCGCCCAGACCTCCGGTATTTTCTTAAACCCATCTTTATTTGAAGTATATGTAAAATATTTTCCACATTAGATCTAAAATATTGGACACTTTAGATATTTAAGGTTGCATTACTAATGTTTACCTTATAGGGGATTGTCCCTGATGATGTCTACTGTGCTGCAGTCTTTTGATCATAGAAAGATAATTTGAGATAACTAATTGATCCCCCCCCCCTATTGTAGGAATATTCTTTAGCTAAATCAACTCTAACACAAAAGGCACATAAAAGCCCAGTTTTATTT
>NC_051413.1:34863876-34864227 GCF_015228065.2 Penaeus monodon
ATTTCTCTCGTTCTTTTATTTTTTTGCTGGGAACCGATATTTTGTGTAATTTTTCAGTCTAAGACAAGCTTCATCTCACACATTGTTTTAAAATTTAATGATCCGGCTTTTAGGTGCTGTTTTCCAATTGGAATAAAACTACAGATGCTGAATGGTGCCAAAGGAAATATAAACAGAGAATTGAGATATGGCCATTGGAAATTTGGACACTTACCAGAATTTGTTATCAATAGCTATTCATTTTTCACTAAATCCAATTATGTTATATATTAGAAAAATCC
The DNA here is from genome assembly GCF_015228065.2 of Penaeus monodon. Lineage (NCBI taxonomy): Eukaryota > Metazoa > Arthropoda > Malacostraca > Decapoda > Penaeidae > Penaeus > Penaeus monodon. The sequence goes on from NC_051413.1 coordinate 34,864,158, forward strand.
TCATTTAGTGTACTTTTCAATGAGACTCCTGGCAGGTCAATCTGAGTTATTGTTTTTAATAGGTAACATA
>NC_051413.1:34864269-34864636 GCF_015228065.2 Penaeus monodon
GACAAGAAAATATATATTAAAACACACAGGAAAGGGTAATTGTTTGAATAATTCTCAGGTTATAGGACTTAACCTAATTCATTCCACAGGGGGGGGGAAAAAATTAGTTACCCTTGCAGAGAATAATCACTTTCTCTAATATATTCAAATCATGCCCTTCGGGTATGTGGAGACCTATAAATAAAATTGTAAAGTCTTATGTGTACATTATCTTTGCAAATAATTGAATGAAACCATAGGGCATGAGGATGGGATAGGTTGTTCTCACTCTTACAGCACCTATGGCCTTAACAAGTTTTTACCGGAAACACATGAAAAGGATGCAGTAGCTGTTTCAACTCTTTACAAAGACCATGCCTTAGACTTA
>NC_051413.1:34864672-34864987 GCF_015228065.2 Penaeus monodon
ATGTCTTTTCAGAATAGATAGGCTACATATTGCATATGTATCCAAAATTATAAAATCTGCCTGCTTGTATTGAAGTGCTCTTCACAGTGGAAATAATTATTTTCAAAGCAAATTATATTTGAAAATGGTAGACAGTACCAACTGCAGGAGTGAGACCAAGCCAATATTTTTTTCACATTTTTTGCACTTTTGTTTTTTGATGTATGTACATCACACTTGGTACATATACCGACCACTTTATAAGCTACAACATATTGCCAGGGAGTCTCGGAGCAAAGCATAATTCATGTGTAAAGCTTACATTTTGCTAGAAAA
>NC_051413.1:34865079-34865260 GCF_015228065.2 Penaeus monodon
AGTTTCTTCATCATGTTCAAAGAAATTAAGCTAATTCCAAGTGACTGCTCTGCCCCTACACTCCTGAGGGACCCCTTAAAACTCACAGGATAAGAAACCTAGCCTGTTTTTATGTATTATTTTGTTTTTGAGATGTTCAATAGCAATTTGTATTTTAGAACATTAAGTTCTGCCCCAATTC
>NC_051413.1:34865515-34866072 GCF_015228065.2 Penaeus monodon
GTCACTAAAGCTTTTAGGAATGCACATGTGCAGGATCTGTATAAATAATTTATTTTTTGTCTTAAAAGGTACTTGGTAAACCCTCCTCATATCGAGTTCCATTACTGCTTACAGGGTGCAGGGCTGTTAGGTGCTGCTCCTCCTACTATGGGCCCCCCCGGCGAAAACCAAGACAAGAACGAGAAGCCACCTCCACTTATGTCCCTGCATGTGACAGCTCCCAAAGAAGAGACTCCTCGTGAGGTGAAGCTGCCACAGGCCTTGGAGCAGGCCCTGGCTTTCAAGACAGAACGTGCCAAGCAGGTAAGAGAAATAGATCATTTTGAGAAGGATGGCAGTGTGTAAGAGCTTTAGCTGTCATATATTTTACATTTGATACTTTATGAATTGCACTATATTCAGATTCAGTTATTGGGAGTTAATATAAAGTGATTAAGGCCTACTTCACATGCGTAGTTTTTTTTCTCTGGTTTTCTTCATGTGTTTATTGAAAACAGAAAAGTTCAGTAGATGGATTCCTACTATGCACTTAACCTGTTCGATGGGGGTAATATGTG
>NC_051413.1:34868286-34868656 GCF_015228065.2 Penaeus monodon
ATAGTGGGGTATGCAAAGGTAAAGGTTTGCACTTTATAGCTAGGCAGAAAGATCCTGGACAAGTGGAAAGTTTCTGAAAATTACCAAACTCATAAATAGTTTTGTAAATTTAAGGCAGTTAAAATGAAGCTTGTGGCCAAAGAATTATCTGTGCTGTATGAACCCATTCATAATAGGTTCTGTGCTACCATGTCATAGTGAAAAATCCCAGGCTCTGGATGACGCCTAATCACATCATGAGTCCACTTCCCATTCAACAACATTACAGTTAGCATGCCTGACTGAGCCAAATTTCACTAAAAATTTTACCTATTTTGATTGGGTTAAATTTATAGCCCAAATTCTTGGGCTGATCAATGTTAGTTAAGAT
>NC_051413.1:34869103-34869679 GCF_015228065.2 Penaeus monodon
TTAATGATGAAAAAGTTGAGTTTATGAGTATAAACATTCTAGTTTCAGTTCTTTGAGGAGAGTCTTGAGAGAAAATTAATGCTTAGGGATCTTTTTAAAATGCAGATTTTGCCTATACAGCATGTGTAATGGATCTCATATCTACTCTGTGAGGATGGGAGTGGGAGTGAGTTTGTATGTGTGGGGGTGGGGGATGGTTATATTATATATTTTTCTTTGTTTTTTCATCTAACTCAAGCTTTTGTTGTTTTGAAGGTCATAGTGTAGATATTATCATTGATTATATGAGAACAGCATTTCCTATTTAAGAAAGGCATGTTACAGAAGTAGAAACATTTATCCAAAACTTGTTTTTTTATGTAGTCTTCCACTTGTAAGTAAAAGGAAAATACCAAAAGAAAATGTAATAGAAATTATTTAAAAAATTTTTTCCAGGTGGGTGTAAATCCAGAAGATGTGGAGAAGGTTGAGAGAGAAGGGCTGGCTGGCATGGATGAGCTGGAGAGCCTTCCACCTCAGCCCCGTCCCCCTGTACCTGTGGCCAAAACCCAGCCCTCTTTTATTCCAACTGGGTAT
>NC_051413.1:34869766-34870048 GCF_015228065.2 Penaeus monodon
GGCCGTCATCGCTTCCAGGAGGAGTTGGACAGACAAAGGAATGAGAGATTGAAGAAGGACAAAAGTGATGCTGATGATCCAAACATTGAGATTGAGTATGTGCAGGATACCATTGACCTAGATATCACAGATCCTAATTATAGACATTTTGCCAAAATATTTGAGGCTTTCCGTATTGCGGAACCAGAGCCAAAGGTCGAAGAAGAGAAAGTGGTTCCCAAGACAGAAATTCCACTAGTGGATCCAAAGAAAATTGGTTCAAAGGTTCCAGGGATTCCCTTG
>NC_051413.1:34870074-34870860 GCF_015228065.2 Penaeus monodon
CATAAAAAAAGAGGAGGATGATAAACCAAAGTTATCCAAAAGAAAAATGAAACTGCTTAAGCGTATGAGCATTGCAGAACTAAAGCAGACAGTGAGTCGTCCAGATGTGGTTGAAATGCATGATGTCACAGCAAAGGACCCGAAATTGCTGGTGCATCTAAAAGCCACAAGAAATACTGTACCTGTCCCACGACACTGGTGCTTCAAGCGCAAGTACCTCCAAGGTAAGCGTGGTATTGAAAAGCCTCCTTTTGAGCTACCAGACTTCATCAAACGTACAGGAATTATGGAGATGAGAGCAGCCTTGCAGGAGAAGGAGGATCAAAAGACACTCAAGGCAAAGATGCGAGACAAGGTGAGGCCCAAGATGGGTAAGATTGACATTGATTATCAGAAGCTCCATGATGCTTTCTTCAAGTGGCAGACCAAACCCAAGATGACAATACATGGAGACCTTTACTATGAAGGCAAAGAATTTGAAACAAAGATGAAAGATAAGAAACCTGGAGAAATGAGTGATGATCTGAGGATAGCCCTGGGTATGCCTGTGGGTGCTAATGCACACAAAGTCCCACCTCCATGGCTCATTGCCATGCAGCGTTATGGTCCACCTCCATCATATCCAAACTTAAAAATACCTGGCCTCAATTCACCTATACCTGAAGGCTGTAGTTTTGGTTACCATGCAGGTGGTTGGGGTAAACCCCCTGTAGATAATATGGGTAAACCTATATATGGTGATGTCTTCGGTACCCAGAGCAAAGATTTTGACTCCCCGTTAACTGA
>NC_051413.1:34870936-34871605 GCF_015228065.2 Penaeus monodon
GAATCCGATGAGGATGTCAGTGGGTTAGTAACTCCTGGAGAAACTGGTCTAGTCACTCCTTCAGGCATTAGCTCTTTACCAGCTGGCTTGGAGACACCAGACATGATTGAATTGAGAAAGAAGCGCATGGAAACAGAAATGGAAGGTGGCGACACTCCAGCATTATACACTATCCTCCCAGAGAAGCGCACAGAGACCATGGGGCGAGCTATGATGGGCTCAACACACACTTACGACTTGGGAGCAGCAGGTGTGGGTGGGGCAGCAGCTCGTTCAGCACCACAGGGAGTTGAGGTGGCCCTCGATCCTTCAGAATTGGATTTGGTGGACACCGATGCCATGGCTGCGCGTTATGAAGCTACTCTCAGGGAACAGCAGAAGGGGGAAGAGGAAGACTTCTCAGATATGGTGGCTGAACATGCGGCAAAGCAACGGAATAAGAGGAGGAAGCAGCAACAAGATCAAGCTAAGCCAGCCAAGAAGTACAAGGACTTCAAGTTCTAAGTTGGATTCAGAGATATTTCTGTGGCTCATGAAAAGATTGTTGTTAATATGAAAAGTCTAGTTCAGAAAATGACTTTGTTTTGTATGTAGAACAATTGCCAGATTTTTTTATGCTTATCCTTCCATTGTAAAGTCGACTTACTGAGGAAGCCACATAACTAAGAA
>NC_051413.1:34871636-34878697 GCF_015228065.2 Penaeus monodon
CAGACAAGAAAATAAAAAATAAAAGCTTTATTGGGTTCTGAAGTCTTTCAAAACTTCCTTTTGTTCAAACACTGGATTTGATCAAACTATGATAATAGATAATTAAAATCTTCATGAATAAACCTCTGATTTATTTAAAAATAGAAAACAAAGACAAGAAGTCCTTTTAAAAGGATCTTGGATAACAATATAAAACAAAGTTTATAGTATATTAAAATATATACATTTTGAAAAGCTACTTCTCAAAATCTTATTTAACCAAATCTAAAAATAAATATCACAACCTATTCTTCCAGTAAGGCACTTGCACAGAAAAAATAGAATTCTGTTACCTGGCAAGACAGTCTTAGATATAAATAACTTGAATCCTGTTCATTCTCAAACTGTATACATACCAAACTTGTCATGTGCCTTTGAAACTTGTTTCGGACTACACTGGCCTACTTTTACAAATGAAGTGTCAAGACAAACATACAAATTTAAGGATTACATTGTAGAAAATGTGCTCATTTCCATACTAACAAAACCCATTCCATTAAGTACATGGATGATGTTCCATTTTTAAATCAATTAGTCCATGATCTCTTCACCCAATGCTTCCTCCTCAATAGCTTCTCTTAGCTTGTGCAAGTTGGGTTTCCTTTCCTGCAAAGGCAAGAGAATAAAAATCATGTATGGTATTTCCCCATATGGATTAAATATATAGCAGATCAAGTCATATATATCAATGAATATATATCACTTTTTCTACAGAAAAAAAAAAAGAAATTTTTATTTTTCAGTATGATGCATTCCAAGTAGTAAAACTGTTCATTGAAGTTAAGTTATATCAAGGTGTCCTTGTCTATACTCACTTTTTTCCTTCCCTTTGCAAGGTGCGTCAGATTAACCACAGGGACTATTGAGGGACGTCCGTGGGCACATTGGAAGGGCAGTGCACAAGAGGACAGTGATTTCACTAGATTTTCACACTCGCCATAACTTAATTCATCTCCAAACTTGATAGCTCCTGAAGTTCATGCAAAGATAAAAGAAACTAGTTATGCTTCTATTTAAGGTTTCATCAGTGATTTACATCTGCATTACTTTCAAAATCTACAAACCAACTCAAATGTAAAATTTCAAAGAAATACCTAAGTAAATCATAAAACATTTTTCAATGCATATGATTTTGGTGTAAAGAAAAATAAAATCTAAAGGGCTCAACTTACCTCTGCAAGCCTGACTGCAAAGGACATTCATTAGGGGTTTTGGCATTGTTGAGACAACACCACCTGTCTGGTGCAAGGTGTAACAAACATCTCGCACAATGCTTTCAATAATGGCTGTCGCTGACTGGCAGCGACGCTGACGAAGCTCATGTCGTTCCCGTGCAACCAGAATACTTGGTATAGAGTGGAAATTCACCTGTGATGCACTGACCTAAGTCAGAAGTAAGAGAACAAACATACAGGGGGCAAAAGTGCAAGTAACAAATACAAACAGTACAATTGTATGCAGTGATGCACTCTTCTGCATGCTCAAAAAATTAGATTTAATTTGCAATTTCTGAAGAACGGTTCTGGTTCAAGATAAAGGAATAAATTCAGAAAAGTTAGTTAAATGAAGCTGATGAAATATTAACCATTGCACATACTTGTGTGAAATGAAGGCCCCATTGTATTAATGTTCTTGTGTATGCCATCATCAGTCTAACTTCACTCTCGGGAAGGGTCATTTCCAGGGGTGGTGTAATCATACAAGTGCGAATCACACGCTCTCCATTTTCTAGGGATTCGTAGTTCTCTTCAGTGAGGGTCTCAAGACGCACTCTCTCGTGGACTGCATGTTGGTCAAAAAGTACTATAATTTCATTCACTTTGTGTAGAGTTGGATCAGAAGAAGTGTAAGTAATTTTACAGGCTATGAACTTCTTGTCCAGCTGGCCTAATACCTGTAAGAATATGATACAATTAATAGAACACATACTTTTTCTATTACTTCCTACCATTCTTCTATCCTATGGAAATTGGGCTTTTAATCCTTTTAAATACCTTCAAAATATAGTTCAGGCTTAACAGAACATGCATTTTCTGTAAGAAGAACACTTTAAAAGCCAGCAGCAAATGAGCGTATAATAGAGATAAGTTGAGAGTGAGAATGAAAGAGAATGATAAAGAATGACATCCCAGCACATAAGTATTGCAAATATCTTACCCTGCAGGTCTGAAGCATTTCCTGAGAGAACTTGTATGGATGGACAATGTTATAGATTTTTACAGACGAGTCCTTATTCACTCCTCGTTCACTACCTGTTACCTGAACTTTTGAACTCAGTATATCTGCATCCATGGCAAATGTTGGTGGCTCCCATTCTTGACAGATCTGGGCCACTTCTGATGATTCTTCCTCTATACTGCCTAAATTTGATGGTTTCTCAGACCACTTAATGGAATCGTCATCCATTCCAGAATCCTGCAATATGGACTGTATAGCTTCCTTCATTCCTGGAGATATTAGGGACTCACATTCTTCTCCTTCTTTGCTGACTGCCTCCTGCCTAAACTGATCCTGCTGTGTATCTCTGCTGTTATCATCAGCGTTACTTGACGCCTTAATCTCTGATTTTCCCAATGCTTTCTTCTTCTCCATTTCCCTTCTCTTTTTCCATGACATGAAGGCACTATATCCATGTGTGAGGACAAAATCTTGCTTCTGGTGGCTTCCTTCAGCTTCAGGTTCTTCAGATAAAGGTATTCTGAGAACTGGGGCCCCTTGTGGCTGGCTGCTTGTCCATTCTGGCATCTCGTTAACAACTGGAGCTTCATAAGAGGTGTTTCCTGTCTGGAGGTTTATGTAGACTTTCCTTCCACTGTCATCATTTGCTTCCTTCCAGAGATTCCTGAGATAACTACTTGTTGACTGTTTTGGATCATGCTCTGTTATGCAGTCAGCTTTAGAACTGTGTGTCATGTCATAACTACTGTCATCCTGCAAATATGCTGGATTATTTTTTCTTATTGCCTTTTTGTTACATACCTTATCCTCTGAATTCTGATGATTATCATTACTAAACTCTATATCACTTGAACTCCTACTAGGAACATTAGATTCTACTAAATCATCTTTCTCTTTTCCAGATGTTTTTTTGAGCAAGCTTTCTGATTCTAAACTAGAACTATTTTGCTCCTGCTGCTTGGGTGATGTTTCTTGACTTACTGTATGACAACCTCCTTCCTGATCTGTAGGTACTGCCAACTGATTTTTACCATCAATATGTATCATTTTGCCATGGAAAACTATGTTATAAGAAGGAAATGTTCTTTTTGTACTTTCTGTTTTCTCTGTCATGCATGAACTGTCACTGCTAAGACTTGGAACACTAGAGCCAAAAAGAGTTTTAGCATTACTAGTATCAGCAAGTGATGATGCACACTGTGAAATTGATGGAGAATCTCTGGTGCTAGGTATGGAGAGCTCTGAAAAATGGAGAGATGCAGACAGGGGATTCTGCAAGCCAGGGTTATCTGATGAAATGAGATGAGGTGATTGGATATATTTATTGTGGCTCTTTATCTCCATTTGATTGTACTCATCACTACTTCTGATACCTGCAACATTTTCATTACATATATGGCTTTCTGTGCCAGCATCTTCAGCACTGCTAATCTGTGATGCTGATTCACAAAGTCTGAAATTTACTTCAGTATTTGGATTATTCTTCTTAGAAAGTGGTAAGGGTTCACAATCCTCTTGTATGCTAGAAGCACCTATTGAGTTGCAAATAGTTTGGTTCTCTCCAACATACTTCATATTAACATCGTTATCGTTTTCTGAATGACACACTTTTAACTGTTTAACATTCTTTGGGGCATCAGGTACATCTAGGTCATTACTTCTTAAATTACATTTGACTACAGAGTCCACAGCATCCCTATCAATAAAATCAGACAAAAATCCACTACCTTCTTGAGCATCATCTTGCACTTTGTCTGAACTTTGGTCTGTGATAACTTGCTGTGTGCTGCAAGTCACATAATTTTTTCCACTGGAGATACCTTCAATGACAAAAGGCTGTGTTGGGGATATTGCTTTGCAATAGTAATCCAAATTATTCTTTGCAGTATGATGAGTTTTTGAAAACGTCTCTCCCTGTTCAGATACTGTCTGGGATATATTTTTTTCCATATCTTCAGATTGGTTTAATGCTTGATGACCAAAGTCAGGCTTATTACCAGTTGTAAATGCTTCTATATCATTTGCTTGGGATGTCAAAGGTTCATGGACTTCATGATATTTATTGTTTTCCACACAGTTTTCATCTGGAATATATCTCTGGATCTCCTCTCTGTAGTCAACTATTTCACTGCACTTGTTATAATCATTTGCCACTGCATCTTGTGTAGATCTCTCTGCAGGTTCTTTAGATAACATGACTATTCTAGAACCCAAGCTGCTTCTCTCTAGTCTAGTCTGGCTAACTGTATCATCTAGAATATCTTCATTTTTGAGAGACTTTGCCTCCTTAATTTCTGACTCTAGTACTGGCTGGAATTTGAAGCTGCAGTCTAGATCCACAGATTTTCCGGATTCCTTGTGAAGAGCTTTTCCATTGGCATCATTATCAGATTCACTATCTGATGTTTGGACTGTGGCTGAATCTTTCATTTTCTGGTGTAAGGACTTCCTGGTCTGATACCTGGTCTTGGGTTCAGAGTTGTTGAATTCTGATTTGGGACTTTTCTTACCTCTCTGTGCCACTTCATAACTTGTACTCTTGTTGATGCAGGTGGATTGATCAGACGACTTCCTTTGGAATTCAAATTTCTGAAGGCATTTTAAAGATTTAGCTTTTGCTTGATGCTTCTTCCATCCTTCACTGAGGGTTTTGCTGAAAGATTTTTTCTCCTTTCGTTCTTCATCTCCTTCCAAATTTTTTATTATCGGATATATGCTAACCTCTTGTGATGCATCTTCTGTAGAAGTAGGAGGTGACAATGCTACTCTAAGAGGTGGTGGCTCCCTGGGAGGGCTTCTGATTAGTTCCTTGGGTGTTTCATATGATTCCTGTTTACATTTCTTCAAATCTTCATTATAAAAACTTTTAAATTCCTCTAAAGAGCTACGTTTTTTGTTGTTGTCTTTATTGCTTGCTTCATCCTGCGTTTCACTGTTTGACCTTCCTGTTTCTCTTAACACATTTGCCTTACTCACAGACTGATCTTCACAAGAAGGATGTGGATTGGTTGTGTCACTGTCACTTTGAGTAACCATTCTCTTAAACATATCTAAAGAACTACGGACTTTATTTCTGGCTTCTTGAATTTTCTCTGGACTTCTTGTACTTGGTATTCTTGGTGATAAGCTTTGCTTTGAGATGGAACTTGGAGGAGAATTGTTATCACAAATTTCACCCATTCTCTCTGAATTAAGACCATCAGTTTCTTTACTTACACATACTTCTGATGGATGACAACTTTCATCATCTATCTCTCTATCCTCAACAGCTCTCAGTACAGTTCCATCATCATCAGAATCTATCTCATTATACCTCTGAGTGTTTTTCTTCTCACTATTTTTTCTTCTGACAGGGATACTATGAACTGCTGACAAGTTATCATAAGTACAGAGTGTTCTACCGTACTTCTCCCGAGGCTCTCCTTTCGAGTTACTATTTTCTCCTGATCTTTTGAGACTAAATACCTGTAACAGAGCTTGGCTACTATGAGGCTCAGCCTGACTCTCCTCCTCTGCCATTACCTGGTCCCGCCCAGATCTTCTGAATCGCTCGTCGAGAGATATGGCCAATCTCTCCTCCTCAGCAAACTTAATAACCATTTCTTCTATGCAGAGAAGAAGCTTGTCCCAATCCCTGAATTCTACAAGAGTCTTTGTGGGATCCATGCATATATCATACTCTTTTGGCGGGCACTCAATGTTGATTACATATATGCCATGCAATTTCAACCCCTTTGGTGGGCTAGAAGATTTTCCTTGGAGAGGTGTTGTTGGGTGGAGTCTATTGCTTATGATTGATGTGCGTGCCAAAAGATAGTTCATCATCTTGTGTATTTTTGTTTTCAGCACAACTCTCTTATTCACATAAATAAACTGCAGGGCCTTGGTCAGGTGTGGCTGGACACTGATGTAACCTGTAACTGTAAACTGATCAACAATATGTTCAACCTCTACTAGACCCTGAGACTTCTCCAAACCAAACAGCTGCATGAATGTTGACAAAGTAGAGTTTGATTTATTAGTATGCATCACCTTTGACTGGCCAATGTCATTTCTTAGACTAAGTGATATTTTAGGGTGTATGAGGGCAAAGCTTTCCAATCGTACTCTTATGTTCTCAATGTCAATTGCCTCCTTCATCAACTTTCGCCGGACAGGCATGTTGTACATAAAATCTTGGACAGTTATTGTGGTTCCAATACTTGGCCTGGGTACTTTAGCAACACTGATGGACTTCTCTTTGCCATAGGCAAAAATCTTGGTCAGTGTTTGCACTGTTCCCCGTGGTCGTGTGGTGATGTCCACAATGGCAGCCACTTCCACCAGACTGGCCAAGGCCTCTCCTCGGAAGCCATAATGCCCCAGGTTGGAATTAAGATCTTCCAAGCTATGGCATTTGCTTGTGGCATGTCTGAAATAAGAAAGCTCAACATTAAATGAGGATGAACTTTGTTCAACAATATAATATTTTTATTTTACATGAGCAAACAGTTCTAATCATCAATAGTGAACTAAGACCAATCAAAAGTTATCATTTTAGTTTCTGATAACAAAAGTAAAATACTGAAGACCAATAAAAGGAAAAATTTGATACAATATCACTAGTATTAAAATAAACTTACCTTTTACCTAACAATTTTAGATTCTCTTCTGTGACACCATCACCATTGTCAACAACCTGGATTCGAAAAATGGTTGGGTCGATTCGAATGGCAATGCATGAGGCATTGGCATCAATGCTGTTCAATACCTGAAGAAAAGGTATGAACACAAATTGTACAAGGAATTTTCTACCTATATCTATTTAATTTTTGGCAGAAATATGTCATAACCTGATGTACATA
>NC_051413.1:34878964-34879422 GCF_015228065.2 Penaeus monodon
ATTATTAACCACAGATATCAGATACACCTTTTTGAAGTCAGGAAACTGTAATATCCAAGTGAAAGTATCTCACCATTTCTTCAACACACTGGGCAACAGAGGTGATTGTGATGCCTGAACGCAGCTTTGAGCGTACAGACTCAGACAATGGAAGAATCTTTCCCGACATGTTTCAGTCCTAGTTGTTGTTTTGTACTTTTTTTCAGTGAGAATAGAAATTTAATGGCAGAAGAGCTATCTGAAAGAAGAAATATAAGATCAGTAACAATGTAAGAATCATCAGATCAATATGAACATGAGAATGACTGAAAGATATAAAAGTGAAAGGAAAAGAGAAATCAAACATAAAGTTACTATTATGAAACTTTTGATTATGCTTACCAGACTCAGAAATTAACACTGGTAGGAAAGCAGTGTATTATAGTTGGTAAATTCTATTGTTTCACACAACCGTACAA
>NC_051413.1:34879545-34879676 GCF_015228065.2 Penaeus monodon
GCCACTCCAAGGGAAACCAAAAATATTGCTGTATGAACAAAAATCCTTCCAAACCTACAGGCTTTGCCCACAGACTCCCACCCAATCACCATATTTCCCTATAGGTTGCTCAGCTCCTGGCCATCACCCGA
>NC_051413.1:34879911-34880399 GCF_015228065.2 Penaeus monodon
CCTTATAGTTGATAATAATAATATCATCAATGTATTCTTCTTCAAATAAGGAGCCATTCGTAATATAATTTAACATAGCCTCACCTTATATTCCCAACCCAACCATATCAGAATAAATTCACGTTACTTGAGGTTATTTGACGATAATGATTTCAACGGGGAGATTACCTTAGATTGATTATGTAATACCTCAAACAGCTGTCAATCTATAAATACTCCAACTTTTCACATTCGTCTCAGGTATGAAACTTACCCTATTTCTAAAAACAGTCAAAACCAAAACATTTATTTATTTATTTTATTTTTCGTGGTTAAATCAACAGCAGTTAAATAGAAATTGGGGGAACAGCACCAATTACAAAGGACTGTTGGTGTAAAACTGTGCATAGAAACAAACAAAACAAACCTAGGACCGCAGAAAACTTGACATTGCAGAAGTTGTACATGAAAAGCCATTTGTAAACAAATGGGGATACGGATGTAAGGTC
>NC_051413.1:34880803-34880950 GCF_015228065.2 Penaeus monodon
TGAATTCAGAATTAATTCCTTTTGAAAATTTTATGGAAAGAAGGCATATAAACATGAAAATATTCTGTTTTATCTACACCTCCTACCATTGATAACTGGAAAAGTGGGAGCATGAAACAACTGTACAGAAATATTTCTTATTGGCCA
>NC_051413.1:34880987-34881594 GCF_015228065.2 Penaeus monodon
GCAACAAGAATCTCATGATGGATATGACGCATTGGTTTTTGGTTGACTCGTATGGCGTAGATCCCTTATACTTTGCTCTTGAAGAGGCATGTAGTCCATAACTTTTATAAATTTTCCAACTTGGTAATTGATTAATTTGATTAATGACCTCCAGAAATGATCTAGCAAATATGTTCAAGTATAACGTTAAATGGTATCACAAGACTAATGTTTTTAATCTTCGTCATTTCATATAAAAAGAGAGGCAGTGAAAATCAACAGTGAAGGTTAAAAGTTAATTATATATTTTCGTTTGGTTAGTTTTGACATGCACATTCTCCTTGTGGAAAACTACTGATTACTATTTAATGTAGGCCTGTCTGTCTTTATATATTCTTGAACTGTCTACTATTATCCTTGCCGCTCATGCTATGGGTCCCGAAAATTCTTGATGTCTTTTTGTGAATTCCTCTTTTCCACGTTTCTTGTGTCACTCTAATAGCTGATTCCTGGCGTATTATGTAGCGGTTGGTATTCTTGTATTTGGGTTAGGAATAACTCACTTCATATATTACCATTGAGCCAAATAGCTCTATTTATCGAATTAAGGAAATCGACAGCACCGAAA
>NC_051413.1:34883059-34887455 GCF_015228065.2 Penaeus monodon
AAATATAAAGTTTCATATGGAAGGAGATTCAGATTTCATTTAGTCTTATATTTGATGAGGATAAAAAAACGCAAAAATATGTAAATCTTTTAATGGCAATACTTTATAGCCATTATACAAATCTATAGATTCCGCAGCAACTTTAAAGTCAAGTTATAAATATAATGAAAATTTGAATCTAGAAAAATCTTAAACCTAAAAAATGCTTAAATCTGAAGCATTTAAACATGATATAATGTATATTGCATTGTCTACACACGTGCTGTTTCGACAGTCAGAGACTTTTCTTGCAATACACTCTGTTATATCATATCTATAAGAAATACAAATTAAAACATTTTGATAACGATTGTGACAGACTTCTAACCTGAAATATAATATTACACTTCATCAACACTTCATCACAGTCAAATGGAATATATATCGTATATAATTTTTTTTAACATATAGAGAATTGTATAGCATGATTTCGGAAGCCTTTGGAAATATTCATAACTACGCCCTCAAACAGGTAAGTTGAACTGCAATTGGTGACGTATATGAACATTTTGGCTCCTTTTGCACTTCTGTTGATATAACGTTGTATGAATCCCACAGTCAAAGAATTCACCATGCTTTTGTTTACTTCCTCGCATCGTGTTTAATGGTAACTATAACGTTATTATCAAAATAACGATATTGTTTATTCTGAGAAGGATTGTGGAAAAAAAAAAGAAAAATTAGCAGCAACAGATCTTGGCAATGTGAATTGGTTTACACACTTTGGTCTGTTTAAAAGGACCGAAAACCACGTTGCAGTTCATGCTGAAGTAGCCGCATTCCATGTTCCCGCTACTGTCCCAAGACTTGCTGTTCCATGACTTCCCTGAGGACATCATCGAGCCCCAAGATTTCCCTGAGGACGCACTGCCTGTGACCTCAGACTGTGTCATCGGCATGTTCTGCGAAGTGACCGTCTGGCGGTACGAATATACGCGTTGCATCCCTGGCATGGTGTGTCTGCTGGAGGTCATGGAGGAGGACATGGCGGACGAGGAATGTGAACCTTGGGTGTGTGTGAGGTATTGCGATGCGCCGGGGCCACCGCTAGAAGAGTAAACAGTAGAATGAGATCCTCTCTGGCCGTTAAAGCCGGCGGCCGAGATACTATTACCCAGGACCACGCGACCTCGGAATCCGGATGGGACGCTGTATCCACGGGTCCCTGGGATCTTCTCGCCGGGCTGTATGGACCCGTCAGGCCTCCTGCCAGATGCTGGCATGGCCATGACGTTGATGGTGGGTGAGCCAGGGACGTTCGGGAGTGTGAGAGTCGTTCCCGGACCTCCTGGTAAAGGTATCGTCTGCATTACCATCTGTGTGTCGTCCACCACGCCTCCGTCCCCCTCGAGGGGGACCGGTGGGATTGTGGGAGGTTGAGACTCTGGCTGGGACGCTGACACAGAGCCTTCATGAGGGCGTGGCTGTGGTGCAGGCATATGAGGTCCAGTAGCATCCACGTGCTGTGGAGCGGGCATACTCACGTGTGGCACAGTGCCCTGGGGCACTACCGGTTGCATTGCGGTAGTGTGATGTGCCGCAGGTTGCGTTAAACCATCCTGTGATGTTTCAGGCTGTGCAAAAGCACCATATGGGACAGCAATCAGTGGTGGAAGCTGCGGGGATATAGTAGGAATAGTTGTGGGTTGTGGGGAGAAGGGGGGCTGTGTGGGAGTGTGAGGGAGGTCATCGTCGCCGGGCTGTGGTAAAGACATCTGCACCTGGTGAACTACTATACGAGGCACCGGTGTGGTGAGCTCTGGTTCTCTCTGCCCCGGAACGAATGGCTGTTGCGGGCTCTGGGGCGACACGGCGGGCTGAGGTAGGGGAGCCGCCTCTGCAGTGGAAGGGTATAAATAGGGTGACTGTACAACTTCGGTAGGGATATAATCTGGATAAAAATCTAGGTCAGAGGGGTTAAAGCCGTTGCCAATATTATGTCCGTAATCTCCCTCCTCATAGCTATAATCCCTAAAGGCGTTGTAGTCATAGTCGATCTTCGGGACGTTATGGAACTCTCCCTGCCCGGGAAGTGCGTCGAGACTGTCATGCGTTAAAGTCGCTAAGTCGGTCCTCCCGTCATATGACGACCGCCCGTCGCCCTCCTCGAAGTCACTGGGGACGGACGACTGCTCGATCTCGCTCTCCCTTGGGGGAATCCCAGCCCCGCCGTGGAGTCCGTCCCGGTCGATGTACTGGTAGTCCTGGCCGGAGAAAGACCATTCTGAGGCAGGGTAACTAGCAACTGCTGGCTGCATGTCTGGTTGGTGGACCGTTTCCATGATGCTGCCCAGCATGTCTTGTCCCATGCTGGATGTGCCTCCTATAGCAGAAGGATGGTATGAACCGTCAATTGGATGTAATTCTTGCAAGTCCTCGTTTAAAAGTGGTAAATCTCCATGGCCATTAGTTTGGCTATGAATCCTCATATTAGGATTTTTATTTAATCCCCCTAGCAATGCATCCTCTTGCCCTTGCAATGGACTTTCTTCAGGCAGCCCCGCATGCACCAGATTCTCATGTTCAAATTCGGCGTGTAATTGGCTGTGCTGCTCCGGCTGGTCGAGGGTTGCACCGTCCACGCCAAAGTGTCCAGTTTTCCTTTCTTCGTACCGATCATACTGTGAACTTCCCTCACCGCTCACAGAGCTTTCTTGTCCCGGCTGTCTGTGAATATAGTTTCCTTGCTCAAACTGTCTATGGAAATCACTTCCTTGTTCAAACTGTCCGTGAATATCACTTGTTTGTTCAAACTGATTGTGAATATTAATTCCTTGCTCAGTCTGTCTGGATATATCACCTCCCTCCTGTCTATACGTTACTCTTACTCCTTCAGGCTGTTTGCTCACGTCTCCTGCTTGCAAGTACTGCCCTGGAACCTGTCCACCCTGTGTGAAAACAACTTGATTGTTTCCTCCTGAGCTTCCGTGAATGAACTGCGTGTGGGCTGTTTCCCCAAGGCCAATGTCACCGCCATAGTCTGCACCTTGCGCATTACCCTGTCCAAAGTCTGTTCTGATTGCCTCCACCTGTCCAAATTCTGTGTGGATTGCATTGTCTCCCCTTATACCCGCCGGATCTGAGTGTGTTTCATGAACATCATACACCGTATTTCCGTGAACACCATCAGCATTCAGAGCATAGTTATCTTGAGTCAGTTCGTGGTGCAAGTGAGGGTTGGACATGGTGGACTGAGCGGTGCCAAGGTAAGAACCTGTTGGAATGTCCCCCGTGAGTGAAGCTAAGGAAGAACTCCCCTGCGATGAGACAGAAGCAGAGGCAGCTCCCTGGCCGTGAAGCCCATTGCTTCCTCCGTGGTACTGTTGGGACGGATGGAAGTCCATGTGCGCATGGCTCGTGGACAGACCGTGGCCATGTGCTTCGGACCCGGCGCTGCCCCCTAATTGCGTTGCCTGCACTATCGACGAGAGAGAATTGTTGTGGGACAGCACCTGGGCGGCAGAAAGAGAGTGGGCGCCCATCTGAACCTGTGCCTGGGAATGCTGACCCTTGCCATGGGTCATAGCAGATCCCTGGACCCCGTGCTTACTTCCTTGGACCTGCGTTTGACTCATACCCTGGTGTCCCATGCTCTGAGCCTGTGCTGAGAAGAACCCTCCTGAAGTTGCACTTCCTTGGACTTGCACTGCTGGCCCGGAGTCCATCTGGGCTCCAGCAGAAGCTGCGTGGTTACCGCCTCCCATCTGTGCTTGTGTCTGTACGTGTGACACTTGAAGGTCGAGTGGATAATCGTCGCTTATTAAGTTATGATCAACGAGAACACCGCCGCCATACTCTCCGGCTCCCAAGGGTCCGTCAACTAAGATGTCAGGAGATGCATCAGGGATGTGCTTATCAGACGTCGCCGCGAAGTCATCCACGCCCTCTAAGTACTCTTGACTGCCCTGGTGGCTCCTCTTACTCTGGTCTTTCTTGTTCCTACCGGAGTCAATCTCGGCGTCGTACCTGTAGAAGATCTGACCGTCTTTGACGATCGTCTCGGGGATGTCGATCCTGGACCGCAAACGGGCGCTGCTCTTCGTCTTGGGCTTGGAGCGATGGCGAATCGGGGCCGACGCGCTCTCCTCGCCGTCCAGGTCCCCGTCGGAGTTGTGGTAGAAATCCCGGTAATGCCTAAAACCCTGGCCTTCGTCCTCATTCCGGACGAACGAGGGAGAGAGGTAGGGCTCCTCCTGGAGGACGACCGGACTCTTGGCGGTCACCGAATCTTCTGGGCCTTCTTCTGTTAAGAATGTCAAAGGAGTTCAGAGATACAGTAAAAATAACACGTCTTCGCAAGGTACCAAACTTAAGAAAATTACATGAATGATCCTAAAAGAAAATATCGGAATATCAA
>NC_051413.1:34887827-34888450 GCF_015228065.2 Penaeus monodon
ACAGGCCACCGCGGTCTGGTTCCTACCCGGCCGGACTTTGGGAACATGTGCGGCCGGGAACTCCAGTCGCGGAGATGCCTTTGCCTTGGCTGTTTTCTTGCTCCTTCTCAGGGCCTTCGTCTGGGCTTTCTTGGCCTTCTTGCCGCGCCTGCGCCCTTTTTTGTTCCTGCCGCCCACGGACCTGTGCGGGCGGCGTCTGCGCCCTGCTCGCCTCTTGCGGCGGACGTGCGCTGTGGAAGAATGCGATGTTTGATCCGTTCAGTACCCATAAATCATTCTCCATTTATATTCACGCTTGTCTAAACAATAAGGAAGATGAAATAAGAGCAGACAATTAACCAAGTAGTTTCACACACAAAAAATAGATCGGTAACGACAACGAATTTCGAACGGCGTGACCTGGACCGCCTTTCTCGTACCTCCTACGGCCACGGCAGTCTGGTTGGCCGCGTATTTCCTGAGGTAGTCCCTGTAGGAGGGGAGGGAGGGGCGGCGGCGGGACAGCCTCCACGTCGGCCGCTGCTGACACCAGGCGGCCAGGTGACGCCCCACCTCGGATCTCACCTGCGGGAGGCCGGGGGGGAGTGAGGATGGACTTCAGCGCGTGCGGTCTCAAGGTTAGG
>NC_051413.1:34890112-34890283 GCF_015228065.2 Penaeus monodon
AGCTCACGCCCTTCTCCCGCACCCATCTGACGCGCACCTTCCTCCTCTAACAAAACCACACCCCCCTACCCCCATCTCTTAGCCATGGCCTCCCCCACTCACCCGATGGCTGGGAATGGCCCTCGACACGTAGAGAGTGCCGGGGTCGTGACCTCCTGACCCAGAAGCCAT
>NC_051413.1:34890346-34891061 GCF_015228065.2 Penaeus monodon
AGAGGAAGAGAAGGCGTCGAGGAGCCGGGCATAGCGATGGGTCCCGCGGGGCGTTGAGCTCACCAGGCACTCGCGGTCGACTATGTACACGACGACACCCTGGGGGAGGAGGAGGCAGGTTTAATGGCGGTTCAGAAGGGAGAGGAGGGGAAGGAAGGGGAAGAAAGGAGAAGGGAAAGGGAAAAGGAGGGGAAGGAAGGGGAAGGGAAGGGAGAGGAGGGGAAGAGGAGGGAAAGGAAGGGGAAGGGAAGGATAGAGGAGGGAAAGAAGGGGAAAGGAAAGCAGTGAGAAAAAGAAAGGGAGAAGTAGAAGGGAGAGGAAGAATGAGAAAAAAATGGGAAAAAGAAATGTAGGAAGGTAGGTGTGTGAAAAGTAAAAGAAAATATGGGGATGAATGGAAGAGGGAGAAGAAAGGGCGGGGAATGAAAGGAAAAGCGAAAGAGAAAGGGAGGAGATAGGAGGAGGAGGGAAAATAAAGAAACTTAGGGAGAAAGAAAGCAGGGAATGAATGGGGGAAAAGCAAAAAAGAAAGGAACGAATGAGGAGAGGAAGGGAAAGGAAGAAAACGTGTGAGGAAGAAAAAGGAAAGGATAGGGAGAAAGGAGGGAAGATAGAAGTGAAAGGAATAGAGAAGAAGAGGTGAGAAGAAAAGAGAATAGAAGGTAAGGAAAAAATGCTAAAAAGTAACCAGAAATAGACTGAGCGATCACAGTAA
>NC_051413.1:34891154-34891300 GCF_015228065.2 Penaeus monodon
AAAGACGCTGATATTTCTCGTGACTTTAAATTATTACATTTACTGTCATTACAGAAATACTCACAGTATTACGTCTGTCATAAATACAAGGGAAATATTATTATTATAACTATTTATCTTAATACTGATCTGGTAATTCATTCATG
>NC_051413.1:34892605-34892958 GCF_015228065.2 Penaeus monodon
GTCGGCGCCTCACCTTCCTCAGGTCGACGAGCGTGTGCGGATGCGAAGCGCCGGCGGGAGTGATGGAGACCGTCCCCTCGCTCTCGTCGACGACCACTCGCGCAGGACCCGAACTCCCGCCGAAGTCCACGTCGAAGTGCTGCCCAAGAGGAGGTGTTCGGGTTAGTCATTGGCTTTGGTTTCGTGTCCGAATATGTGCTGGGTTGTTATTTCGCATATCTGATGACGCTATTTCAGTCTATGAAAAATGTAAACGGGTTTCACATTCGAACTCACGTGATACGGTCGACTCAAGGTAGTGGGAAATAACTTAATCCCACCTACACAAAGGACATATTCTATATCTATATCTA
>NC_051413.1:34893006-34893812 GCF_015228065.2 Penaeus monodon
CACAAACTCCCTTTATCCTCTTTTTTTACGGTGCCTCTTTCTTTAATGCCTCCCTACCCCACATGAATACATTAGAGCAGTTTTTCTTCTTTAATTGCCCCTCCTCCCAACTACCCCACGTGAGTTAGAGCGCGCATTCGTCTTTCCACGAACTACTGCTCCTCGAAACAAAACAAACACGAGCTGCGTGCCCAGATGACAGACATAAAGAAGAATGAGCGTGACTTAAAATTCAAATACAAACTAACACGAGGCATAATGAACACTGATAAGTAAATAAGCCAGACAAAACAAACAGAAAGTAAACTGAAATCATATAATGCTTTTGGTGAGGCGCTGTGCATTTCCAGTTTGAGAACCACTGCCATAAGGGAGATAATCCACTCGATGGGATAGTTTTGTGGGAGGAAATCACTCATCTTCCTCATACAAAAATTGCATGGGTCTGGCATCTTGATTCTGTCTTGTGAATGCTGCCGTTTGCTTTATACATTGGTTGATATACCTAGACCAGTGAATAATAAGCTTATGGACAATTTAAACTGGCGAAGGCGCCTTGTTTAATTCCTATCTGTCACTCTCATTCTCCTGTGCGCCACCAGTCAGCTAGTTAATTCCTATCTATCCACGATTTTTATTTTGACATCCATAAAACCACAGTTATATAACCACAGACAGATCCCCCTCCTCGCTGTCTGTAACATAAGAAAAAGAAAGGCCAAAAAAGCGACTCGGTGTTGGTGGCAATTCCTTTATACGAAACTGACAGCGATGTTGAGCCCTAAGTGTGCAACCAACTGTTGTTT
>NC_051413.1:34893845-34893981 GCF_015228065.2 Penaeus monodon
CTGTTGTTTGGGTTCGTTTGCCACAGTTTAGGTTCGTTTGAGCTTGTCACCGAGGATTCAATTCAACCCACTGCGCAACTTATCAATCCCACAATGAAATGTCATGTTACGGGATAACTGAAAGTAATTTTGATAT
>NC_051413.1:34894020-34894214 GCF_015228065.2 Penaeus monodon
CTTGAAATAGGATACATTGGCTGAAATCCTCATGCCGAATGTTGCATATTGCATTAACTTCAGACAGAATGGACCAAAAATAGATATATGTTTATGTTGATTGTAAGAATACACTTGTGATCATCTACGTGTTTAAGATTTGATATTATCATGAGACATTTAAGAAACATGTGACCTATTTTAGGCGAATATAG
>NC_051413.1:34894506-34894836 GCF_015228065.2 Penaeus monodon
CTTGAGTACCATTAGCAATCAGCCAATTATAGTGTTCTCACAATCCGTTTTATTTATCACAACTGCCAAGTGGATACTTGATTGAAAAAAAAGGTATAGTTAGATATTACAGCATTTTCTTTTTATTTATTCATTGGCTCTCACAAAACAACTGAAAATGACTCTTGTTAATATATTTCATTTCTAGAGTAAAAATACAAATTAGCATACTTAGATAATCTAAATTGGCCTTTCTAAACCTGGGAATGGGTAGTAACCAGAAAAAAAAAATTATCACAAATTTCGTTAATGGTAATGCCATCATTGCGAGCCATTAAATAATAACTAAGC
>NC_051413.1:34895177-34895273 GCF_015228065.2 Penaeus monodon
TTAAAAAATAATGAGGATCCCATTTGCGCGATTTATAATGATCTCCGGGGATTTCCGGCAAGAGGAGAACTGCAGGAGGATTATCTCGGGTTTTGA
>NC_051413.1:34896416-34896505 GCF_015228065.2 Penaeus monodon
GAGAAAATGGGAAATAAAGGGAAGGGGAGAAGCAGAGATGGAAGAGGAAGAGAAATAGATAGATAAGTAAGATGCATAAGCAGATATAG
>NC_051413.1:34896687-34897498 GCF_015228065.2 Penaeus monodon
GAATATGAGACGAGACGAGATAAATACAGCCAGCGACGAAGGGAGAAGACGAGGAGAGAGTTTGTCTTCATTTCCTCAGCCGCGCCAATCGACAGCCCAAAAAGAAAGAAAGAAAAAGGAGCTGGTCAGACAGCCAGACAGACGGGCATGACCGCAATACACTCCCTTCACTTTTATCGCCCCAGGAGGTCGGGTTTTCCCTAGAAAGTCGCATCTATGTGGGCTGAACCGTTTTAACCGGCGGTCCTACGAGCACTTCACAGCCTTGCCCCCCTGCTCCCGCAAGATGTAATTGTTTACAGATGTTTGTTGTAGGTTCTTATGCAACACAAAATTCTGTCTTCCTTTTCCTTTTTTGTCCACATTTCATTAAAAACCACCACCCGCCCGCGCCCTCTTAATCATCCGCGAAGGCGAACACGCAAAAAAACAACACGAAATGTTTTCCAATGAGGAGATAACTCGGCGCAGACACAACTCCCGAGGGGCTATGTCATTTGCAATATTTCACCTCCCCGCCCGAGCTAAGTAGACCCGAGAATTATTACATTAATTAACAAACATAAGCGTCTGGTGTTTAATGCCTCGGGATCTATTCTGGGCGTTTGTGTCCTAAGATGCACGAGAGAGGACCCTCTTAGACAAACTCACTTGATTTTGTTTTTTTTTTTTTATCTGGGCAAGAGGCTGGCGAGGTGATGCGGTGCGATCGAGGTCAGCGAACTTTGCTTGGCACGCTGCGTTGGTGTGGCAACTTCGAGCTGCATTTGTTTTACCCTAATGATTGGAAGAAATATCTGCAAAGCTGAAT
>NC_051413.1:34900510-34900636 GCF_015228065.2 Penaeus monodon
TAATATTTACCATTTTATGGCTTTGTATCAAGAGATTGATGCTATGTATCGTCTTTGTCAAAAGATACTCAAGCAAAAGTAAAACCTCCAGCAAAGATTCAGATCATCCAGCCGCGGATACATAGC
>NC_051413.1:34901213-34901501 GCF_015228065.2 Penaeus monodon
ATTAACCAAACCAATACGGGGCGACACGGAGGACTCAAGCCCGCGGATTTGTTCGTCTCAAGTGGATCCCGAACAAGCGGCGTCGAGGCTCGGTGAGTGACCGACCGAACTGCTTGACAACCGCTGTGACGAAGACGCGCCGTGCTTGTGCGTGAGTCATGAGGCCGTCATGAGAGGGAAGAGTGTGAATGTTTTCCTTATTTAAACACGGCTCACCAGGGGGTGAGTCACAGGCAGGGCTCCCTTCATGGCGACGTGCGCTGGAGAAATGGATCTGTACCTTCTTGC
>NC_051413.1:34902375-34902853 GCF_015228065.2 Penaeus monodon
CCTTACCTACAAGCCTTTGTCTACATATATCCCATGACAACTTTTAAGCCGCTCTCTACTCCTTACCCCCCCTGGAAATAGCTTCCAATGGCGCGACTTCCCCTCACTTCAGCCTTAAACAATGTTTCGGAGTCCCCACGGCGCAACGGAGACCAAAGCCGGTTTTCTCATCAAAGAGAAATGGGTGTTTACGCTAACCTCACTTAACGAATGACGTGAAAAACGACGTAGATTTTATCCTTTAGCGTTTATGGAGTATGGTGATGAATTAACTCGTCTGAATACCGTGGTTTGGATAGATTTCTTTTGGCATGGGGTCTTCTTTTGGGTCCAATTATAGCTAGTTTTGTGTGGTTAGTGTTTCAGTTTAGGAAATGCTTATTTATATCCATGGACAGAAGGTAATCAAGATATCAGTGCACAGGTGTAAATACCGGGATTAGATTAGATCGCTCGTTCGTATGAAACATAAAATCAC
>NC_051413.1:34903751-34903897 GCF_015228065.2 Penaeus monodon
TTCAGCATTGCAGCGTGGGTAACATAAATAATCCCAAAACAAAGGATCACGTGCGTAAAACCACATGATCAACAGACAGAAGCTCAACCATGTAATTCCTTTTTTTTAAATGTATATTAAAATCCGCCAGCAACATCCCCTCTGCT
>NC_051413.1:34903922-34904871 GCF_015228065.2 Penaeus monodon
CGAGGCACATTTACACTAAAAAGAAGTTAAAACACACACACATGCTTCGCACTTTGTCACCACACCGTATCGGCGAGCAATGATGTCACGGTTAAGCAGTTGTTATCTCCGGGTTGCATTTCCTTGAGTGAGGGCGCAAGTGAGCAAACAAGCCCTGGCAACGCGTGAACAACACCGGATACGCAGACAACAATTTGCACTGTGTTAAATCCTTTTCAGGGTGCTCTCTCCCCCCTTTCTGATTGTCATTTTTCTCCCTCGCGGGCGCGGAGACAACCACAAATCAAGCCCGAACAAGAAATCAAGTTGTGCGCGATGATAGACCTATGAAACCTCTGGCGTTGGAAAAATATTTGCGTA
The DNA here is from genome assembly GCF_015228065.2 of Penaeus monodon. Lineage (NCBI taxonomy): Eukaryota > Metazoa > Arthropoda > Malacostraca > Decapoda > Penaeidae > Penaeus > Penaeus monodon. Next base: position 34,904,283 of record NC_051413.1, read on the forward strand.
AGAGTAAGTTGATTCACGAGAGGGGGAGGCATGAATCAAAATTTTATATGCACTTAAACCGCTTTGCAACTACGCGATTTTCTTTCGTCAACAATTAATCTGTGACAATTCCTGTTTACATAGACATGTTGGGATGTTTTAATGCTTTAACAGCGAAGTCATTTTAAAAACAAATGAGGAACAAGGTCTCTGCAGAATTAGTCATAAGTGACGTCATAATATATATTTCTATAATATATTTTTTTTCATTCCTTGTCTTTACCACGCGGTTGCATTTTTGCTTGCTTGTTTCAGTGGTCATCAGATTTTATCGTTGTGACTGTACTGAAAATAACAACACCAATGTATTACAAATATTACTAAATAACTTATTCCATGATCACTAATTTACAACAAAAAGTTATATTTCAGGAGATCGAATTGGCAATGAAATAAACAGAGGAAAGGCGATTCCTACATTACTTTCCTTTATTTTGGACTTGCCACGTCGTATCTTTGTCGAGAAATTTGTATCGGAAATCGTTACTCATTTGTTCCGTTCAGCTGTAAGCGAACATCGATTTTGATCTGAGTGGCGAGGTTCAGAAGC
>NC_051413.1:34905158-34905565 GCF_015228065.2 Penaeus monodon
TTGCAAAATGGATACCACGATATTTACATATAATCATCAACACAAACAACAAAATTTACCTAAAATAAACAGAAAAAAGGGTGAGATGGTGGCACAAGCAACTAAGAAAATAATGACGTTAAAAAGGGTGTAAAAAAACATCGCATGCGTACAGAAACGGCGAACATAGCAAGCAATGGTGCACAATTGTGAATGCACAAATAAAAATAGTGCATGTAGAAACTTAACGCACAAATAAAAATCAACAAAGCATAAGTGTCAAAACAGCATATGCTGTAGGTAAAAAAAAGAAGACAGAAAAAAGATTTGTAACGATAACATAAAACATATTTAAAAGAGAAAAAAACATGATCAACAGTAACAGCAAATCATAGCGCTCTCTTTATCTCTCTCTGTCACACACACAC
>NC_051413.1:34907003-34907272 GCF_015228065.2 Penaeus monodon
AATGTCCAGTCATCCCCAGGGTCTAAATACCCCGCCAGATCACCTCTGCTCTCGACACATAGCTGACGTAACACATGCTCAGCCCTCTTCCAACCATCCTTATGCGGTCAGAACAGGTCAGCATAGGAGGCAGGGATGGCTAGGAGGGACACATGATGAACTGATGAACTGAGGCAGGCCAGAGTGGGCTGGAGAATTTTAAGATGAAGATGTCGGTCACATCATGCCTAGTTAATATGGATGTGGATTGATGCAAGGTCCGTGTATTT
>NC_051413.1:34908504-34908736 GCF_015228065.2 Penaeus monodon
ACTCGTTCGTACCAACATTCCGCGCGAATAACTGCACCGAATGTATTTTCGTTATATATGCTAAATATCCTGTGAAATATCACACTTTTATTACACAAATGAAACCCAGAGAGGAAAGGAATTAGGAAAAAAAAAATAATAATCTAACCACAAGTAAAATTCGGAAACTGTTATCAAATTACGTACATCAGGGTGTCCGAACGTGACTGTGTTTCGGCTTTAGTATCTAATC
>NC_051413.1:34908791-34908859 GCF_015228065.2 Penaeus monodon
CGTATCTATACTTAATTATATGCAGACGAAACAAATTTTGTTAAAGGAGGGGCAAATAAAGATGGTGA
>NC_051413.1:34909829-34910507 GCF_015228065.2 Penaeus monodon
AAGAGAGAGATAGCCGTGTCATCCTCAAGTGTTATACGCCGTCCATCCCCCTCTTAAAAAAAATAAGAGACAAGATTCATTAATTAAGAAAATGCACCACGTATTAACCACCCCCCCCCCGAAACAACTCCACCCCCAAAGAACTCGATAACATTTCCCTTTCGGTGCCAGGATCCCTCGGGGAAAATATCGCGGGGATTCGTCCAGAAACACGAATGATCGCTTAATTATATCCCCTGCCGACGCCACCACGCGGTTTCTAGCGTTGTCGCTCTCCCTCTCTAACTCTCTATTTCTTCTTCTTTTTCTTTCCTTTCGATGCTGTTTATTTGCTCCTTTCTTCGTTCTCCCTTTTTCTCCTTCTTGCGATTTCTTTTTTTCGTACTTTCTGTCTACCTCTTTCATTCTTTGGTTATTCTGTATCATTCTACCTTCTTGCTCTGTTTTTCTTCCCGGTTCATGGTGATATTTCGCTGTTCATTTGTTTTTATACCTCTTTTTCGGTATGTATTCCAATTCTCTTTCGTTTCCCTTGTCTCGCAATTTTTCTTATTCTCTCAATTCTCTTCTTTCACAATTTCTGCTTCATTTTTCTCTTCTCTTTCATAACTGCAGTTCGCTATTTCTCCTGTTTTTCCTTTATTTTTGCTTTCTCACTCTCTCTTCGCCCTTTCACTC
>NC_051413.1:34910867-34911253 GCF_015228065.2 Penaeus monodon
CATGTTCTTCCTGTTTTTTTCTGTGCCTTTCACTTTCTTTATTAAAAAAAAACTCAAAAACTCACGCATAAGGAATTATGCCTATGTTTTGACAAACTAAAAAAAAGAGAGAGGAGCCAAAAGACGGATGATTAAGCAACACAAAATATAAATTATATGCAAACATCCTTTACCATTGCCTGGGTTTCCTCTGCAGCGGAAGAGAGCAGCGGAAACGCTCGTCTTGTTGAGTCGCGGCCAGACGGGCCAGATATTACGGCAATTTGTGTCTGGAGTCGAGGCGCAGTTGGCGTCCTGCGCGCCCTGTGTCCGCGCCCTGGGTCGGGGCCTTGTTCTTTCATGTTGTCGTTTTGCTTCTGGGAATGTGTGGCCAGGGCTCGTGTGGG
>NC_051413.1:34912213-34913015 GCF_015228065.2 Penaeus monodon
TCGGAGAATTTCATACCTGCCGGTCTCTTATCTTTAACTCGACGAAATAGCTGCATAAAAAGACTAAATTTCATTGTTTTTATCTTCACGTATCCAAGGTTTACTCTTACCTTTTAGGAAATCTTATCGCTACAAGTAAACAGTTAGAATATAAATAGATAAGCTAAAAGAACCTCCGTAACAGTGATACGTAAATAAATACCGTACCTTAATTCCTTGTCAAAATATATCATTATATCGGTAAAGTTCCTGCCAAAAATTACCAAAAATGGCGACCGTCTTTCGTAACCTGTAATATTCAAAAGTAAAGTCTGTGATACGGATACTGTAGTACAAAGTGAATAAAAAGTTGTGGGTTTTATGGAGGTCAGAGAGATTGCTATAGATAATTTGATGTAAAACGCCTTGTAAAAGTGATGCAAATGTGTGCCTAGTGGGCTGGTATTTGGGTTAAATTGATGAGCACGGACATACAACTTACCTAATCTGATCACAAACTGCAAAAGCATTTCCTAAATGGAAAGTTCTTTACAATCTCATAATGTGGAAGGACAGGTACTAGTATTTTATCTTATGAATGTGTGTTTTTTATTTAGATGCTACACATTTGATTATTTAACAAAACACACAACACATTCAGTGGTGTGGCTTGTCATATAAAAGTGCGGCGTAATAAAAAGAAGTCTTGAGGGGAGCCACTGTAAGCTCCCACGCGAGTTTGTATGGTTAAAACGCCTATTCATATCCCTGGTGATTTCTTGTTAATAAACCCCTGTCTTGAATATTTCTTCGTAATTATTAA
>NC_051413.1:34913061-34913586 GCF_015228065.2 Penaeus monodon
TAAGATAAAACACATCTGTTGTTACATTCTGTTATAATTCTTTAAAACAATGGATTCACGATATCGTAAAAAGTGATATCCTCAAGCAAAACTCAGTTAAACGCCAAAATTAATGCACTTTCCCAGTCTGAGACCAAAACGCTTTTATAAGAAACCCCATTATTTTTCTATCGTCCAAGTACTACCACGTGGGTCCTGACCTCCCAGTCGAGTCTCGCGCGCTGTTTTTATCCCTTCCTTTGTATCGTTATTATCACTAACGTCCTTACTTTTAATAGATTATCGACAACTGTTCATACCATTGTTTCCAGCGTTTAAATTGACTGCAAGGTTTGCTGCCTCTCGTCTGGCGTATATTTTCTGTTTAAATGTTTTCCTCTCACCCGCCTCAGGATTAACCTACACTTCAGGGTCGACAGGAGTCATGCCCAATGCTCATGCCTTTTAGGAGTTTGTCTTCTGTTTGTCTACTGTATTATCCCCTGATAATACTATGATCATCACGTGCAGTGTGCTTTCCCCTCA
>NC_051413.1:34913611-34913852 GCF_015228065.2 Penaeus monodon
GAAAACCGTTTTAGCTGGACGCGTGTCTCTCCCTTCCCTCGGCGGGCGTGGCTTACCTTGCGCTGCGAAGCGGCGTGAACCGGCAGCCCCAGCAGGAGCAGTAGGAGGAGGAGTGGCCACGGGGACCCCGTGGGCCTGAGGAGCAGGAGAGAGGACGGGCTGGCGACTCTCATGGTGCTGGTGAGAGCAGGGCCGTAGCTGGGCCAATACTAGGGACACTCGTCCTCGCTCTGGCCGCCCA
>NC_051413.1:34913894-34914322 GCF_015228065.2 Penaeus monodon
GCCGCCTGGGCCTCACCTACAAACACACTCGCTCCGGGTCACGACTCCTTCAGGTGAGTCTTTGGGGACACGTCTGTCGAAAGGTCTCGGCTGTGGAATAACTGGCACACTTTAGGGCGCGTATGGGGGGCGTCGTGCTGGCAACGCTTTCGGCCGTGTACTTGTTTCGAAGGCGCTGGCGGAGGCGATGGAGTTAGCTGAAGGGACGCTTTGAGGAGCTTTTACTTGAACAGCACAAAACCAATGACCAATAGAAAATAAATTGAATCCCAATGAAACTTTTCTAAATTGATAACCAAATAACATGCGGTAAATGAATAGCCAGAACTGTGCAAGAGACTAAAAACAGAATTCCGTGAGATACTCGTTAAGTAGGCACTAACGACGTGTATGTTAAATATAATATACACTAAGAAAAGGTGTGGCAA
>NC_051413.1:34914849-34915006 GCF_015228065.2 Penaeus monodon
AACAGACGAGCCAACAAAAACCCAGCCAGGAAATCTCAGCGCCAGAGAAGCCCCCGAGGCGCCGTCAGGAGAGCCAGCGTCGGCCAGGGGAGCCCAAGCACGAGCAGCCCGGCCGCCGCGTCATCATCGGGCGGCCCAGGGCTCTGATCGAGGGCAC
>NC_051413.1:34915082-34915467 GCF_015228065.2 Penaeus monodon
AGGGGGAGGGAGATGGGGAAGGGGGGTGTAAAAAGAGGGAGAGGGGAGGAAGGGGAGTTATGAATGGGGTATGTAGAGGGGAAGGGGTGGGGTATCAAGGGGAGTGGGCGAAGGGAAGGAGGCGTGGTAGAGATGGGGAATGCGATAAACGGGAATAGATGGGCAGAGGAGAAGAGGGGGAGAATGGATGAGGATTGGATAAGATAGATGAAGAGGGATTGGGAGGAGAAGGAGGAAGAAGGAAGAGGGAAGGGGCGAGAGCAAGGGTAGGAGAGGGGGAAAAGAAGGAGGGATAGAATGCGAGAGCAGAGAGGAGACGGAGGCACGGGGAGGGGAAGGGACAAGGGAAGACCGAGAAACGACGAGAGACAAGAGAGGGGTGGAC
>NC_051413.1:34915683-34915947 GCF_015228065.2 Penaeus monodon
ACAACTGAAGTAAACAAACTCCTAAAACTAACATATAATGATATAACACAGCCTACAATATAAACACAAACACATGAAGACATAAAGGCACACACAAAAAAAAGAAATCAAAAGAAAAAAAAAGTAAAGATATAAAGATACATAGAGATATTTAAAGACACAAAGTCATGCTGAGGCTACGCAGGGGAGACGCAAGAGCAGAGACATACAAGAAAATGTGGGAATCAGGGATAAGCTCACCGCTTTTACTGCATTGGTGGTCTT
>NC_051413.1:34917773-34918292 GCF_015228065.2 Penaeus monodon
TTTTCTCATTCTTCCCTATTCCCTCTCTTTCTCCAACCATTTTTTTCTTCTTCAGCGCGCCGAAACAAAACAAAATCACTCATTTCTCTCACTCTCTCTTTCTTCCGCAAATTTGCCACTTCGCTCCTTTCACAGAAATACTTGAGAACGGGCGAAGGAAAATGGAGGTAACCCTTATTTAAGATGATTTTCAACGCTTTATTCACTTAACGTTCTCATCCTTTGTTAACCTTGTTCTGGCGGCGTCCTGAGACCAAGCCACGGCGAGGCAGCGTCTCTCGCGGGGGAACTTTCTCGCCAATGTTATCGATCAGAGAAGGTAATAGCTTTGGTAGAACAAGGTAATAAATTGTAATTAGGGTTGGTTGTTAATCTTAAATGGAAGTAAGTTGTGTTTTGGTGGAATGAGGAAATGATACGTTAAGAAAAGAAGCGAAGATGGTTGTAGTTCGTTATTAGGGTTTTTCGTTGCAAGGCAAGACGAAAAAGGGCTTAGGAAGAAGAATAGCTTGAAAAAAG
>NC_051413.1:34918775-34918889 GCF_015228065.2 Penaeus monodon
CCCGAGCGGGCGTCGGCACCGCGTCTTTCCTCACGCGATGAATTTGATATCTGTTAATGACTCTTTTATGAGCCTGATGCGAGGACCACACGGAAGGCTAACCCGCTCGCTCGA
>NC_051413.1:34918934-34919057 GCF_015228065.2 Penaeus monodon
ACGTCTTAACAAGTTTTTTTTTTTCTTATTAAAGGTATCATTTTGTGTTTGTGTTTGTTTTGTTGCGCGATTTTATCCTCACCGTGTTTGGATCCTTAACTTTTTGTTCGTATGTTAGTCTGG
>NC_051413.1:34919738-34919829 GCF_015228065.2 Penaeus monodon
CGAGAAGTCAGTCATAGAGGTCTGGCAGATAAGCAGCTCTTCTCAGAGTCCGGGATATTATCTGTTCTTGATTCTCTGTGTAACATAATAT
>NC_051413.1:34920216-34921566 GCF_015228065.2 Penaeus monodon
CCTTAGCCGAAGCGTTATATATATTTTTTTCTTTGAGCCATAAAGTTGTTTTTTTTTATACAAAGAGTAAGAGATGGCAAGAGGAAAAGTTTGGTTGAGAATGAGAGAAAGGGAGAGTGGGGAAGACGAAGAGGAGGGAGATAGGACACAGCAAGAAAGGGAGATGGAAAGGCGAATTGGATAAACAGGGAGGCAGAGACCAGGAGGAGAATAAGGTAATAAGGAGAAATAGAAATGGAGAGAAAAGGAAGTAGGAAGAGGAAGTAGGAGGGAAGAGTGAGGAAAAAAAGGGAAAATGAGGTAAAAGAAAAGAGGAAGGGACAAAGAGGAAGAGAATAAGAGAGGGAGAAAATAAGGTTGGAATGGAGATGGAGAGAGAGGAAGAACAGAGGAAAGTGAGACAGAAGGAGGAAAAGGGGAAAGTTAAAGGAAGAAATAGGATTAAAGGTTCAAAGAAGGAACTAAGAAAACGCAAATAATATTAGGAGAAATTTGAAGAAGGGAAGAGAAAGAAGTGAATGATAAAAGATAAAGAGAGGGAGAGAGAAGAAAGAGAAGCCGAAGAAGGGGAGAGGAGAAGGAGGGGAGAAAGAGAGAAAGAAGCAGAGGTTAAAAAAGGGAGAAGGAAGGGGAGGGAAAGACAAAGGAAGAGAAAGGAGAGGAGGGAAGGAGTAAAGAAGGGAAGGACAGGGAAAAGGAGGGTGGAGAGAGAAGGAAAGACAAAGGAAGAGAAAAGAGGGGGAAGGAGAAGGGAGGGGAGAAGAGGAAAGACAAAGGAAGAGAGAGAAGGGAAGGGAAGAAGGGAGGGGAAGGGAGAGAAAGGAAGAGAAAAGTCTGAAGGAAGAGGAAGGGAGGGGAGGGAGAGGAAGGGAGGGGAGGGAGAGGAAGGGAGGGAGGGAGGAGAAGGAAGGGGAGGGGAGAGGAGGGAGGGGAAGGGAGGAAGGGAGGGGAGGGAGAGAAAGGAGGGGAAAGGTCTGGAGGGAGGGGACGGGAGGGAGACGCCGCCCGCCTCATGAAGCACGGTAACTCAACCCCCCAAGTAGGGTGACGTAACGCGCGCTTTTTGCTTCTTCATTACTCTTATCGTGTAATGAATTTTGCGATCCTTTGATACTTCTCTCCGCTGGTTTTCGCTCTCTCTCTTCGTTAATTTGCTTGTTTACTTTGTCGTCTGAAAATGGTTCGCCCTGTGTTTCTTCCTCTTGTTTCTGTTCTTTTCCTTTGCCCTTTTTGGTGTTTTCTTACTGCATTTTCTTACTTTCGTATTTTCTTACTGTTTCGTATTTTCTTGCTGCGCTTTTCTTATTTTCGTATTTTCTTACTGTACCAGTTTCTTTCGTACGTTATTCC
>NC_051413.1:34921591-34921665 GCF_015228065.2 Penaeus monodon
CATAATCTCCCCTTTCCCCTCTACATAATTTTTTTCTCTCCCTTCACACCATTTTCTCATTTTCTCACACCTCA
>NC_051413.1:34921708-34921947 GCF_015228065.2 Penaeus monodon
GTAATTTCACATTTATTTTAGTTTATTTTCTTCTATTATTTCATATTCTGATTTTTATGCTCTCTCTTCTCTTCTCCCCTTTATTATATCTATTTCATCGTAATCAACCGGCATCATAATTGTCTAGTTTTGTCACGTAAATAATTTGCATTCAGCGGTGGCGCGGTCGTTTCGTATTTTAGGCTATGCTAATTGAAGGAGAGAGAGGAGAAAGGGGAGGGAAGGATGGAGAGTAAAGC
>NC_051413.1:34922183-34922484 GCF_015228065.2 Penaeus monodon
TATAGTTGGAGGCGGGCAGAAGGCAGAAGCAGGAGGGCAGAGAACGAAAAATAAGAGATGGATAGCTGGATAAAATAAAAACAGATAAATAGACAAATAGATACACTGACGCCCAGCACAAACAGCCAGGCAAATGTTGACTTCGGTTACACGAACGATCGGCTCCGTCTGGCGTTCGCAGAAGTATTATAACTCTTACCTTGCATCGGCCACGCTCTGACGTCATGCTGGCGACCAGACCCTCTGCAGTCATCGGACGAGCGGCACGGGGCAGAGAGAGAAAGGAGGGACGGAGTGGAAG
>NC_051413.1:34922843-34923092 GCF_015228065.2 Penaeus monodon
TTTGGACATTCTTTCCATAACATCTACTCACTGATCCCTTTGCGTTTGCGGAATGTGAATGAAATATCCAAAACGCTTGCCAATGACTGTGATAAACTGAGGGAAAGCGAAGGACAAGTGGAATTATCAAGAGATTATGAGGAGAGTTCATGACGAGCCGAGAATGGTGAATGAATGAGATTTTTTTCCTATATGAAGTGATGAGTCAGGAGTGTGTGATGAGGCTATGATAAGGAATGATTACGAGAT
>NC_051413.1:34923146-34923455 GCF_015228065.2 Penaeus monodon
GAGTGCTCACGATGTAACGAGGATGAGGTATAACTGAGATTTCTTACTTATGGGGTGACGACTTCTGAGAGGGTGCCTATGAGGAGTGATTATGACGCGTCGAGAGTGAGGTAAACATACGAGATTTTTGTGATGACACTAACACCATATGTTAATGTGAAGTCACCGCCTCGTTGCCTTATTAGATGTGAAATAAGGCATGAAAAAAATACAAGACAAGGGAACGGAAATGAAACTGAAGTGAAATTAGTCGAGTTTTTTTTTACACAAGATGTCAAGGAATTTTATATATCTATGAATTTTTAGCTG
>NC_051413.1:34923488-34923596 GCF_015228065.2 Penaeus monodon
GAGTGTGGCATTTCGGTCTGAAATTTCATTCTCGTTCATAATGTTTGCAATGTGTTAATGTGCTGCATTATAATGTAATTAGTGGTCCCTGTTTTGTAGCGAGAGCCC
>NC_051413.1:34924243-34924426 GCF_015228065.2 Penaeus monodon
CAAAAAGTGACTGGCAAAACAAATTGCCATGTTTTCTCCTGCCTTTTTGACGCGCGTTGCAGGCCTCTCGCAACACGTGACCTAGTTTCTCGAGGCTCGTGACCTCTCCTCTGACCTCTACTCCCGCCATGACCTTCTCTCCCTTCCCTTCCCTCGGCTCTTTGCTTTGGGAGAGGATTTTGG
>NC_051413.1:34925169-34925493 GCF_015228065.2 Penaeus monodon
AATTCCGCAACTGATTAGGCAAACATACTCCACAAATATGTCCCATAAATGTTCTCCAAGGATTTATTTCTGAGATACGTTCCACAAATGCAAACCACAACAGTAACCTGCAAATGTATTCCTCAGTTGTGTATAGCAAATATCTCACAAATGATTCAGCAGAAAATTTAGTCTAGAAATTCATTCCAAAAACATCTGTCCCAGACCCCGCAAATGTATAATTAAAATGCATTCCATATATAATTCAGACATATCTAATTTGACATATGTTTTCCATAGATGTGTTTCGTATAGGTACTGCACAAATGTATTACACAAATCTGT
>NC_051413.1:34925523-34925611 GCF_015228065.2 Penaeus monodon
TTACACAAGATTTAGAAACTGTCTTTCACAAATAAAAACAGGTGATTCAACAGAGGTGTTCCGTAAATATGCGTTCACAGGCTCACTT
>NC_051413.1:34925652-34926166 GCF_015228065.2 Penaeus monodon
TCATGGTCATCATTAAACAGTGATGAAGCATATAAAGTGTTTCCATGTGTTGTAATGCTTATTTCATAATTCAAATAATATAATAATATAATGATATGACGGGAATCAATTTAATACAGTATCTCTCCCTCTTTCTGGCTCTTTCTTTCTTCGAATTTCTTCCTTTCTCTTTCCTTTATCTCTTGCTCTGTCACTCTGCATTTCTTTTCCTTCCTCTTTTCCTCTCTCTTCTCTTCTCGTTTTTTATCTTTCTCTCTTGCTCTGCGCCTTTCAACCTCTGTTTTCCTCATTTTTTTCCCCTTTCTCTCTCTCTCTTGCCTCTTCTTCTCTCTCTCTCTATTCAACGTTTCCGCTAGCTTTCTCCTCTTCTTTTCTTATCCTTTGCCTCTCTCTATTCTATCTTATTATCTCTTCATCTTTCCTTTTCTCCTATGTATTTATCGCTCTTCTCTCCTCTATACATCCTCTTCTCCCTATCTCTCGCTATACCCATTTTGTCTCTCCTTCCCCCCTC
>NC_051413.1:34926214-34926771 GCF_015228065.2 Penaeus monodon
TCATTTTACCCCTCTCAGTCTCTCCTTCGCCTCTTTCCTCTGTCCCCCTGTCTATCTCTTACTCATCTCCTTTCTGCCCCCCCCCCCACTCTTTCCCTTTATTTGTCGCTCACTCTTCCCCTTCCTGTCTCCCCTTCCCTCTCTCTCCCTCGCTTTATACTTCATTATATCCCTTGCTATTCCTTCATCTTTCCTTCTTTCCTATCATCTCCCACTCTATCCCTAATTCTCTCTTTCTATCTATCTCCCTCCCCGCCATTTCCGTCTCCCCTTTCCTCCTCCTTTCGTTATCTTTCATTGTACCTCTTTCTGTCTCTCTTTCCCCTCTTCCCTCTTTTTCTTCTTCCCTTCTCTTCCTCCTTTTCTCTCCCTCTGTCCTTCTCTTCTCCTCCTCCTCCTCCCCTTCTCCTCCCCGGCCCTTTAAACCCCGCTACATCTGGCGCAACGAAAACCTCTGCTGTTTTTCTCGCGCGTGCAGGCGGCCAGACCATTTTATCTTGGCTCCCTGACCTTTTGTATTGTTGGTATTTATTATGCTTTATCTGTGATTATTAAAA
>NC_051413.1:34927242-34927415 GCF_015228065.2 Penaeus monodon
AAAGACACACACACACATCCCCATTTCTGCCACGCACACGATTGCACTTAAGGTCATTTATTTCGATGTCTCTCTTTTTAGTCCCAAATTCCAGGCCTCGAGAAGACGAGACGATATATCTTTTTTTCTCCGAATTCCCGGGGCGATATTACGTTCTTCAAGGAATCCCGTTT
>NC_051413.1:34928325-34928647 GCF_015228065.2 Penaeus monodon
AATGTGATCGTGGTAAGAAAAACAAAGGAAAACAAAAGACGATCTGAGCGTTCATCAATAAACGCCTTCATCGAAGTGGTGAAGAGTTTAATCCCTTCTCTCGCTCGAGAGATTGACATTCATCTCCTCCTTTATTGGAAATTATGGTGTCACGTTCGCTGTTCCTAGGTGGGTGTGTTTGTTCGTGTGTTTTGCGTGTTTTTATGTCTTCGCCATTGTGGGTCGTGTTTCTGAATCTCTTTTTTATAGTTTCTAATGCAGATAAATGCTTTAATCCTCTTGCTCGGTGTTTATAGTCTGATTTTCTTTGTTAACAATTTGG
>NC_051413.1:34930497-34930566 GCF_015228065.2 Penaeus monodon
AAGCCACCATTAATACCAAAAATATTTCATCTGTTTCCTCGCTCTGCCTGCCTTTCCTCATTATGTCAC
>NC_051413.1:34930653-34930768 GCF_015228065.2 Penaeus monodon
GGGAACGTCATACCCTCTGTGGGCGTTGATGACCATGATTTTCTTCCCGTGTTTAGCATGTATGACCCTGGAATACATTTGTGGAATACATTTGTGCAGCAGCGACTGAAAAGAA
>NC_051413.1:34931337-34931587 GCF_015228065.2 Penaeus monodon
ACTGCACCCGCACACACATTCTTTCTATCCTTTGGTTAAATGACTTTATTCAAAAGAATCAGAGAATAAAAGAAGAACGAGTCAATTGATTTATAAATCTCTTTTTTACATCCCCTCGTCTCATCATTTCAGGCAGTGTTAAAGGGGAATGTGGCGTTCTTCTCTGCTCCTGACGTGTCGTTTCTTCTAAGGTGTGAAGCTCTGTGCTGAGGAAGACATTGCAAAGAACCGACACGAACACGATGGATAC
>NC_051413.1:34931677-34931917 GCF_015228065.2 Penaeus monodon
AAACAAGACAGAAAGAGCAAGACGAAGGGAAAGTGAGAAAGAGCATATGAAAAAGAAAAAAAAACGAAGTAAACAAGAAACAAACTAGAAAAAAACGAAGACAAGACAACAGTTCAAATAAAACGCCGAAAAGGAGACGGGGCGGGAGCGTGCGTCCAAGCATAGCTGAGCCCGAGGCCTGTAATTCAAGCCGCGATCTAAGGAAGCCGCGAAGTTGACTATTAATTGTCGAGATGATGA
>NC_051413.1:34932575-34932814 GCF_015228065.2 Penaeus monodon
TAGTTCTTTTGTGCATCACATGAAACGGAGATAAACATGGTGTAGTGCCATTAGCCATTACATTAGTATTTTCTTCTATGTACTACACAGCTTTGCTTTGCAGATCGAATGAAATCAGGCAACTGACTGGATATCAGTTTTAGTATTTCTAATGCCTGGTTAACATATAGGCGTATATGTTTGATGCATGGCTCAAGGAATGTTATGCCTCAGTTGTTGATTTTTCATGCCCGTCAACT
>NC_051413.1:34932989-34933497 GCF_015228065.2 Penaeus monodon
CGCTAACACACATTTAGCTAATTAATTTTGTAAACAAACAAAAGGTAACACAAAAGATACAGACAAAAGCATGCATAGGTAGTCCTACTTACACTAAACCTGATATATATACAACGGTCCACAGAATATATACATTCGAACATTTACATAAGAGATCCCCAACTTCGCCTGTGGTTCCTCTGACCCGACAGAGCATTCCGTGCGTAAATTAACTTTACATCTGCCTCCTATTTTCGCGGCGAATTATTCTTTCTGGATCGTTCTCTCTCAGCTGTTGTCTGTCTACAATTGGGGTAGGAAAAAGGTGTTTCTTGTGTAAGTAAAATCTGTATTCAGTGTTTTTGCAAAATCAGAAATCACGAAGTCAGATATTCGTTTTAAACAGTGTGCAGCGTGGATGTATTTTCAAATGAAGCACGTTGCTGCTCTCTTAGCCTTGCGTTATCGACAATTGCTCAAACTTCTAAGCTCGTGTGTCAACACAGCTTTAGGCGACCGTGTAAAAAGA
>NC_051413.1:34933837-34934083 GCF_015228065.2 Penaeus monodon
AATGTGTGATTGATTAATAGACATTATATAGAGAGAGGGAGAGGGAGAGAGCAAGATAGGTAAGAGCAATGCATTAGTCTGCTAGTGTAATTGTATGATCGAGAAGAACATATTGCACTGTCAAACGTCCAAACACATCATATACCGTTAAATATAGCGAACTCTCACCGCATTTCGGAAATCCACATATTTCCAGCTGCATTCCCACGCACGCATGCAGACAATTATGAATAACAGGCCTTTTTA
>NC_051413.1:34934121-34934193 GCF_015228065.2 Penaeus monodon
GCTTAGACATCCTGGGGGCGTTACTGAAACACGTTTAAATACTTCTTATAAATATTTATTGACAGTTAGGCA
>NC_051413.1:34934219-34935736 GCF_015228065.2 Penaeus monodon
GTACATTTTGAAAGAATTGTTGAGCCATTGGCAAAAACCTCCGAAACTCTCCTATGCCTTAACAACAACGGGCACTTGCTTTGGGTGTTCGAAACGTAATTCCAAACATCTTCGACAATGAGGTTTCAACTTTGTTTCCTTTGATCATATTGATATATATCACAAAACATATAGAATGACGAGTGGCAATCACACACTTGAGCAATTCTAAAACGAAGAAGTCCCATATAATGCCCAAGCTAAGGCTCTGCGTTCGTTGAGCACCGTTCGTGTCTAAACGCCGAAATACTCAAACGAACTCATTTAGCGACGGAGTACTCCAGCGCTTGCGTTCGTTTAAGCATCGCGGCGCTTAACGAACAGCAATCAAGCGAACGCAAAGCTGGCGGTCGTCTGCGCTTTATGTCACTGCCTCCTCATAACATCCTTTGCGAGCATAATCCGGATAGAGCGTGGGGGGGGGGGGTCCTGAAAATTCCTAAGGGCACTTGTTCGACTGGATGAACTTCGTGACGAAACTCGGGCAGAAGTAGCCTATCTCCGGCGGCCGACACGGGCACACTTGCTTCTTCAGTTTCTCCAGGTTATCGGCGGTCAGATTCGAGGCCACGTTCTTCGGCAGCCTTCCTGTGTGGTGCACCGTCTGCGAGAGGAGAGAGGAGGTGCTTAGAGAAGGCGGAAGAGGGAGAGGAAGATGGGGAAGGAGAAAGGGATGGAGGTGAGAGGGAGAGAGGAGAGTAGAAGGGAATGAGGTGATGATAGACAGGAAGAAAAAAAGGGGAGATGGGGGAAGGAAAAAAGTAGAAGGGAGTAGAAAGGAAAATAGATAAAAAGGGGAAAGGGGAGTAGAAAGGGGAAGATTGAGAGAGAAAGAGGGTAGGATAAAAGGGAATGGAAAGAAGGCGAGAGAAGGAGGAGAGTGTGCGGAAAGGAAAGAAGAGAGAAAAAAAAATCTTACAAAAGAGGACTGTCGTAGACACGTAATGTATTGAAGGAAACTACAAACTGAGTGAAATGAGAAACGCTACTACGAAATATTATAAAAAGGAAGGGAAGAAATTAACGCCGGGCACTTTAAAAAGAGATTATGCATCAGTGGTAGATACAACTTAGAAAAGTTTTCTAAAAGCTCGGTGGAGATAAGACCATGGAGGACATGCCTTAGGATGTAAAGACGCGGTCGGAGAACAGATAACAGATATGAACATTAAACAGACGCTTGTAAGTTTGAGATAAAACATTTTTGCGGGTGGGTGATTTGCATTTTCGATTAGAAACACTTGCCGGAGAGGAATGTAAATAGTTTTAGTGTTTACCAGTAAATGTTCATACGTCGAAACGAAATCATTAAAAGATTATAAAGAGAATTTCTTTCGTAACACCACCGTACACAATATTGTTGATCAAGACGAAGAGAAAATGTTAACAGTGCCATCTTTCGTAAATGATAAACAACAGGGCAATGGGAACAATATTAACTTCCGTAGAAAAAAAATTAGAACGCTCTTATGCTTCCT
>NC_051413.1:34935771-34937077 GCF_015228065.2 Penaeus monodon
CTGAAAATAGGAACAGTAATGTATTAAACATATCTTCGTAAAATTCAGTAGACCAGATCCATACCGAAAACTTTGCTTACTTTATTCCAAAAGAAATGTAAAATCTACAGTGATTACAAAAACAAAACAGCGATTTGCAGAACAGTTATTCTTTGAAGAATAGTGAGTTAAAACCATTATTCTTAAGAAACTTTTGTAAACTTTCGCGACTATTGCAATCAATGAGAACTTTTGCGAAGCCAATTTGCAAGGCCAAACGGCTAGTTCATAACTGAGAGAAAGGGATCCATCCATGACAACTAATGCTGTTCTTGCTAAATGAATAAAATTCTACCTGTATCCGCTTTACTAAATTGGGTTGAACACTAACTACAAATGAAACAGATTGAGTTAAACCTAACTGAATATACGTATATGGGTAAGCTACTGTCGTTCATAATATATATTAGTGAGTCAAGCACTGCCCACACAAATCATGCGAGTCAGACTCAAGCCACAATAAACGAGTCAAACAGTAAGATTATGTAAGTCAAACTCTTCAAGTCAAACACTTGCTACACTATTCATGAATTCATTTTGGAAAAAGCGAGAAAGTTATGAATAATACCGATTCATTTCACAATGAAATATTTACAAAGAAGCTTTCGCTGTCACATCTTCAACGTCACAGGTAATTCTCACATTCCTTCCTTCCACAGCGTTATACTCAGATGAGCCAAACACTAGCCACGAAACTCAAATGAGCCAAACCCGAGCCGGAATCCTCAGGTGAGTCCAGGATTTTGAATCGAGCCCTAACTGCGAACTCACATGAGGAAACTACTGAGTCCAACACGCGTCTCCCGCTCCTGAAGAAGCTGACACTCACTATGGAACAGACTAAAGCGAATCTGAAGTGGCTGGTGGTGCATTTCTCCTGCGGCAGCGCCCCCCTCGCGGAGAGCACCAATGCCAGGCCCAGTAGTAATGCCGAAGTCGACAACATCGTTGCTGGACAATGCAGTGATTGAGGCTGTTGCACGAGGCGCTGTGTGCAATTGGCTGCAGGCTCTGCGAGGAGACCACGACGGGCAGCGCTCAGGCGAAGGGATCTGCAAAGGCTGTTTGGAGGAGCTTGTTGATGCCCGACTATTTAAGGCTTCGCGATGTTTATGAAGTGGCTGCAGCATGGCGTCACACCTGTGCTGAGACAGCGCTGGCGACCTTCGGTGGATCTCGCAACGGCGCTTGTAGAGGCGCTGTCGTAACGGTTCCGATAGTCTGTAGGTCTGCGCGTATGTGTATCTCTCCACACTTTCATATGCGT
>NC_051413.1:34937219-34937524 GCF_015228065.2 Penaeus monodon
AGGAAACTTCTACAGCCCCAAACCATGTATCCAAAACCGGAAATTTCAACTCGCCTCTGTGTGATGAAACACGTATCCGAGATCAGGGGAATTGGGTGTTTTAAGCGCATTTCACAATCTCTCTGTTTTATAAATACTATGCCAGTGTTTCCCTTCTCGTGTGGGATATTGCAAAAGAATGAAACGATGATTTGTGATTTTATCTGTTCAAGGAATGATAGATGTTGATACTATTGCCTTAACATTATCATTATTACAATTATTCTTGCCTTTTCTTTTTTCTAATGCCCCCTCCCATTTCTTCT
>NC_051413.1:34937719-34938190 GCF_015228065.2 Penaeus monodon
TTTCCTAACTGTTTGCTAACATAATTATATCACCAACTAAAATGAATTTTTATTCTAGCATCCTAATTGTTATAATCTGGAAACACGAAATACGTGTAGGTGCTTACGTGTGCTTGCGTACGTTCGTATCCTTTTTTTCTATATTTACATTATTGTTATCATTATTGAAATATTACTACAATTATCACCATTGTCACAATAATCACTATAATGATAATGATGGTGATATTCTTTATAAGGGAGTCAGAGCCAGCAATATCATGTATTATGGGAAATCAACGGTGTTTTATATCATCCCAGTGTGGGAAGGAATTCAAAGAAAATATGTATGACTCTAGTCCATAGATTATTGCTGGGTCGGCTTTAAAACATCTGTACGATCAAGCCTAGGATTTGCCTATCTCAAGATTTGCGAAGCAGATTATGACTTGCGATAGACTACATTACCTCAGCTATGCTTTCTGTTACTTT
>NC_051413.1:34939478-34939698 GCF_015228065.2 Penaeus monodon
CATCAAATCCTGTATCAAAATGCGGCAGAGGCATGCGAATTCACTCCTCACAGTCATTATGGGGTCACGTGTAGGCTAACTTGATCACTTTTTATTAAACGCTCAGGACGAAGGGCACGTCAATACAGGCGTAGTGTTAATAAAATGAAATGACAAGGGCGATGATGATGATGACGAAAACGTCTATTTCACCATGCCAATATTATTTCCAAAAACGTTA
>NC_051413.1:34939763-34939915 GCF_015228065.2 Penaeus monodon
AAAGAGAATGTGCTGTAAATATAGAAAAAAAGGGTAAATGAACCAGATGATGAGAGACAGACACCAAATAATTCCAGACAGAATATTTGCAGACATGTTTAATAGCGCGAAACTAAGCGGATAAATTTGTTCAGGAAAAAAGAGGTATTTTT
>NC_051413.1:34940323-34940582 GCF_015228065.2 Penaeus monodon
ATCCGTCCTGTCTCTCAGCCTTAACGAGCGCTCCCTGGGCGTCGAAACGGCGGTCGTGCTGCAATCAATTCCAGAGGCCATCGCTGCATCCTATAAAACCATATCCTACAAATCGTATACATCCTACTTAGTCTCTGAGGGGATCCTAAGCAATCTCCTGTTTGCCTCACGGGAACTGCCTCTCGTTAGGAGCGGTGATGTATGCTCGCGGGGGATTTATGTACACGAACTATATTTGAATCGTGAAATTCCGATGACG
>NC_051413.1:34941582-34942924 GCF_015228065.2 Penaeus monodon
CGAGCCCTGCTTAAGACACTCGAGGGTTTAATGCGCCAAAAGCCCGCCAGATGGCATGGACGTTGCTGACGTCTCGAACACATCTCTGACCTATATTTCCCGAATCACGTGACCTTGCTCAACCTACGCCTATTTGGGTGGACTTGGCGTCCGGGCATCTGAGGTTTGTTGTGACGGGCAGGGGATGAGTCTATTGCGAAACGTGGGTACGTTGGTCGGAGGTGGCGAGTGGGTATCAAGGTCAACTGGGATACGAACGTACGCAAGCACACGTAAGCACCTACACGTATTTCGTGTTTCCAGATTATAACAATTAGGATGGAACATTACGTGAATAAAAAAGTAATTAGATATAAGTACATCGACCTTTGTTATTTTATTATGACATATGTACATATCACACCATACATATCATCGTTTTTCAGGAATCTAGTCAGAAGAACCAGCCAATTTACTAACTTCCTATAGCTTGGGAATAATAATCAATTTATTACATATAGCAATGGCTCGGTCGGGTGTCTAAAGTATTCGGTTGCGGCAGTGCGATGTAAAACCGTAACGCTCTACGAAAAAAAAAATTGAGATTATCAAGGCTTTTGGCGCAAGATTTACAGTTCATCAAGGCTTTAGACATGGAATACTTAAAGATTACCGAGGCTTTTGACTCATAATATATAGAGATTATCGAAGATCTTGACGCTGCATAAGACCACGTACTCATTTCCAAAGCATGTACCGATCAGCATGAACTCGTAACTTCTGCGACAAAGCCTTCAAAACTTTTTATGCTGAATTTGCAGTATCCCCCCAAGGATAATATTAGATCTGTAGTACGGCTGGAGAAATTACTAACAGACGATATTCATGATTCAAGAACATTGACGAACATCGCTATATCCTTAATGTAACCACTTTCGGCCTGAAGGCGATCAGAGTCACACACGGTTGATGCCTTAAAATGCTGCGTTTGTTATGGCTAGTGTTCACTGAGATATTCCGGGCTGCACATGCTCTTATAACGTGTCACTTCTCTTTCTATTTATTTATTTACACACGCTTTAAATTAAGAGCAGTATACTTACTTTTAAGAATGGTAAAATTATATAATTAGGTTACAGAAAAAAAATAAAATTACCCAGAATTTTGGGGTCGTATCCACCTACATGCTCTCTTTTCTTTATCTGTCTTGATATCAGAGCCAGTCTCCTATGCAACAGAAAACAGCAAGACGTCATGACATCACGTGTTCCATCTTCCTACTATTTTAAGAGCTGCTATTATGATAAGGGAAAATCAGCTGAATAATCAGGATGGTATGAATATTTCTCACTCGGATCACGTC
>NC_051413.1:34943108-34943371 GCF_015228065.2 Penaeus monodon
TTATTTAGATACGAAAGTGATTCCAATACCAAATCTTGCAAAATCCAACTTGGGAATCACTGCCCTAAACACTCTTAATTTTTTTAGAGAAAACACAAAGAAGATGAATGAGGCCTTAAACCTGATTCGAAAAACGCAGCATGTAATATAGACAAGATATTCATTACACGGCATAGCTGGTAGGAAATCTTGGAATAAAGATAGTCAGTTTTCATAGAGCTCATGTGTACCATGGTGCCAAACCCGGATAAATCTAGAGGATG
>NC_051413.1:34945684-34946124 GCF_015228065.2 Penaeus monodon
AGACAATAAACATTGCTTTTAGCGAAGGAAATAGAACATCCACCCCGAGTAAGAGTCTCCAGCAAAACGCAAATCTGTGTCTGAATGCACCGAAGTCCTTCACAGATTTATAATTTCATATTCCCCTTCCCTCCTGTAACTGCTTTCGATAATTACAAGCAGGTATGTTTTACGCTCATTTATTTCCGAAGTTAGCAATAAAACAGACACGTTCGCCTTTCATTTGATGTTGTTGAATTAAAAGTTTGGACACTGATTTACGATCTCTTAGCGTGCAGCGGTTAATCATATTGAATAAAACATTATCAGTGTTAGATTTCGTGTGTTGATGCGGCACTTAACATCTCTCTTGCGGCCTATAAATCCTTGAAGTCAGCCGAGACACAGATTATCATTCAATAACCATATATAACTTTACAACCATATAAGCTTATGATCAG
>NC_051413.1:34947318-34948372 GCF_015228065.2 Penaeus monodon
GTGTTCTCGTGATCATCTCAGCTTTAAAAGAAAATTACGAAACAATTTTGAGCTAACTGGTATTGAACGATTTCACATAATCACATGATTGAAAGCCAGCCTGCAATTTGGTGTTGTTAAGTGATAATCCTATCTCCCTTTATTACATATTATATTGTATTATATTGTATTCTCTGGCACCCTTATCCAGCTTTATCATTTCCTTGCATTTATCTGAAAGTTAGTAGATACGTGATAAATGCCTATATGAGAAGTATGTAGCGAACAGAGACCACTCTAGTTCCTGTACTGTGAAAAATATGTATAAATTCGACATATGAGAATGAAATTTAACAAATTCAATAATATTGAGGAGCCAAGGTCACCGCTAGTCGACACTTCTACCTCGTGCCACCTTCAGAGAAGTGCCGGGTGTTGAGAGGATAATGAGACTCGCATGAGTGCCTTGCAAACAGTGCTGGATGAGATCAGGTAAAGTCCATTCAGTGTCTCAGCTGTTGAACCTGTCGGATCCACTTACACAGTTTGACAAATTGTATGAGACTTTATGATCGTCTGTGTAATATATCCGTGTCACTCACAGAGTTGTTTTTGTTTAAGCAACTTGTTTAATTAAAATTAACAAATGATTAGACCATAATTAATGTGGTTATAAAAGTAACAACGATGGCAGTAATGAATTTGCAGAGCGCAGACGGTGATGATTATGCCAGCGTATATCCATAATTGAATAATAGTATTTCAGGGTTGATGCTGATCGATAGTAAGATTCTGAAATTAAATTGTCTTTAATAAAGCACACCTGCTTGGGGGGAAATATATCGATAATGCATCTAGTATTAAGACACGGCGCAAACAAACTACGCTAAATATAGAACAGCAGCGGCATTGATATGTACTGCACGAAGATTAAACAGGAAAAAGAGAATATAAACACGGTTGCCCTACAGTCTTACGCCCTTCTCCGCCCACAACGCTAAATTGATGGTCCATTACGCTTTTGTTAATGGGAACTGAGAGAGTGAGGCGGAGTTATCTCACGTGCTCCAGCGAG
>NC_051413.1:34948426-34948774 GCF_015228065.2 Penaeus monodon
ACCATAACTCGTCAGAGGGACAGAGCAGGAACTCCTTTGATGAAGATTTGAAGTAGATTCTCATGCCAAGTAAATGTTACTTAATATTTTATTACTGGTTTAAATCAAAGTTAAACAAACAATTACGTTCGACAGCATGTTTAGAGAAAATAATGAAGATAAAGAGTACATATAAACTCCAGAAGAATATATAAGCACTATCCCTAACCACCACGCCCGCAAAACCTCGAGACACGAGGCCAGATAAATAACTACCTGCTGTAGTATGTCCTAAAAATATTGACCAACTACGAGTCACGTTTTCTTTGATTGTATAGTCCTTGACTTATTTCCAAAGTTTTTTTTTTC
>NC_051413.1:34948818-34949670 GCF_015228065.2 Penaeus monodon
GCAAGACTATCTGGAATATTTATCCTAGGGAAGAGAATAAGAAATGAAATAAAACTTAATGCGCGTGAAGGGTTTAATGTCGTAGAGAGTAATGAGGTAGAGATAAAGGCGTAAGTGAGTGATGGCGAGCCAGTGGTTCTAGCGAGGCGATGTGATGAGATTACCGTGTCTTTGTGACCTTGTCTGAGGGGCCATCCTGCGTGTGTACGTATATGTGCGTATATGCCTGTGCGTGAGTCTGTTGCTATAGCTTCTTTTCAAAGCCATATCCTTGACTGACTAAATGCAATTAAGTTAAATGATCTCTGATTTTTTTTTTCTCACACTAGTGGTAGATGCCAAGTTTGCGATGATTCTGACATGACTTACTCTTAGACTATTAATTCATTCATACATACTTATTGGTAATGTAGCCTTCTTATTCACCTAGAAGTAAATAAATATGTTACATATTTTGAAGAAATAATGACTGTAAAATGAGGCGGAAGATGATTTGCATAATAGTCATTAATGATA
Source organism: Penaeus monodon (assembly GCF_015228065.2). Lineage (NCBI taxonomy): Eukaryota > Metazoa > Arthropoda > Malacostraca > Decapoda > Penaeidae > Penaeus > Penaeus monodon. The sequence continues at coordinate 34,949,335 of NC_051413.1, forward strand.
ATTCACAAAAGTAATGTGATGTGTAATAATTGATCAATATCATTGGAAAATATCATGATGAAAAAAAACAAAAATATTGCAATGACTAGACGACTTGATACGAACATCTACATTTTTTTCCTCTCCTTTCTCTATTTAAATCATCGTTTTCTCTGTTAATAATAAACACAAAGAATATTTGGTTTGCGGAGAATCGATCTCGCGAAAATCACAGCGACGAGGCGTGTGGGCAGAGGTATGTAGGGCCCTTATTGATTGTTATACCTCGCTTGACACACGAAGGGAAGGGCCAGTGTTCAGTTTAATGTAATTGGCCACGTGTCTTTGGGTAACGTG
>NC_051413.1:34949748-34950253 GCF_015228065.2 Penaeus monodon
GATGTATTCTCATCCGTTTCTTTAACTGTGCGAGTGTTTACAACGTTGCTGAAAAAATAAATCCTCTATCGCTATTTCAGGAAGCGAAATGTGTCTAATTAACTTGTCTTCTTTCTCTTTTAAAATGGAATTTGGTTTCGCATTTCCTTTTTTTTCTTTCTTTCTGTTAAAAAAAGGGAAAAAACGAAATAAATTTAATATTTCGTGACACTGTCTCATCACAGCGATCGGGCGAGGCAAGACCGCCAGCCCTTCCACATTTTCAAAGATGAAGTCTTCATATATAATGCTTTGTGACATGATTTTTCTTTTTCCTTTTTGTGTATTTCCTCGAAAATTCGGAGTGCCGGGAAATGTGTTGACTAAATGAGGTTATTGTATTGAGTATGAATATTGTTTCTGTGATCGTGAGTGTAGCTACACTGGTCTGTGATTCCATGCGTAAAGTTACAGAGGTGAACATTATTTATATGCATAAAGTTCTTGTAAAGGTACCTTTACACGC
>NC_051413.1:34950417-34950813 GCF_015228065.2 Penaeus monodon
CACTTTTACATACTTACAGACGGTGGTGTCTCAAAGTATTTCTCGCTGTTAATTCTGTTATCACCTAGAATCTACACATATACACGCATGCAATACATGTATGCGTTCGTTCGCATTGTAACGCACGCATGCAAACAATCCTTCATACACCAACACGCGCGCACAGTAATTAACCCACGCAGACACGTCCACGGATGAAGTTAATGAATCACAAACCTGTTGAAATACTTCCCAGAAATATTAATCGCCAATTAAATAGATAAAAGGATTCAACAAAAGAATGGCGTGTTTCAACTTTTTTTTTAAGCGAAGTTCGTGCCTAGTTTAAAAGGATATTAACACATGGAAATTCGAAACGTTAAAAAACGTCCAAATACTTAGAATGGTGAAAGACGA
>NC_051413.1:34950857-34951148 GCF_015228065.2 Penaeus monodon
CTCGTGTTTCTCTCTCGCATTAGCTGGACTTTCGCTTCCGTTTTCTTTTTTCACATCGGCCATTACACGCCTCATGTGTTCTCTGTTCTTTCCACGTCCTTCTTTACTTCCATTGCCTTCATTCCTCATGCTGTTTCTTATTTGTCGAAAAAGGAGTAGGAGAAAATTATAATGATGAGAAAGGGTGAAGGAGGGAGAAGAGGTGAAGGGAACGAAGAAATAAGATCATAGAGGCGGGGGAGAGAGAGGGCTGGAATGAAGCATTAAGAAGAGAGAGAGGAGAAATGTTAC
>NC_051413.1:34951187-34952624 GCF_015228065.2 Penaeus monodon
AGCACTAAAGCAGAATGGCAGAATATGTAGGAGTGTCTGGCCGGGGACTGGTACTGTTCTGCGTCGCGCTGCAGTTAAAGGTCGTGACACATCCCTGGGTACGGGGAATGGTGGGTAACGCCAGTTCAATTGAGCTCCGGCGAGGGCTTGCTCGAGGCACGTCTCAGGCTATAAGTACCAAAATATATGAAGCATAACACTTCTCGGGCCATGGAAGTATATTTGTAAGACTTCGGAGGTGAATATATTGCTTCTATCTTGCGAAATATCTGGTGATAGGACCAGTAAGGACGATGGAGTGGTTTCACATGAACTGCGCAGGAAGTTGTGAAAGCAGACAGTTGTGAAATTTTTCATTAAGGCTCATGGCAACATTCCTGAAGGCGCTGGAGACGCTACAGTTAGTGTATGCAATTAACGGAGCACTGCAATTAAAGGAAATGTTGCTGTAAAAGAATGCCCTTCGTGGTAGGTTCTCTGGGGCTGAACAGGAACTACAGGACATTTATGGTATTAAATTCCATGGTAGCAAGGAAAGAGGTTAAAATCACTGGCTATATAATACGCGTAAAATTAGAGCTGGGCTGCATTTGAAATTACTAGTGCACTTTTTAGCATTTTTAAAGGAGCCGATCTTTCAGTTTAACACTCAGAATGAGGTTAAACAGGAAACACATTAGAGAGGGCTTTATGTAGGGTAACCCAGAGAACACAAAGGCAACCATCTTATATATAGGCGCTTTCAGTGAATGAAGTTTGCATATAAAGGATCGGTCTTCGAGTAAAAAAGAAAGAAAAAAAAAACATCTTGAGTATGGCCGTTTAAGTAAATAAGTCCAGCGTGTCCTTAAAAAAGTCTAAAGAACAAAACTACGGTGTCGTTCGTGATGTAAAAAAAAAAAAAAGCGACAACTTTTTTTCTCTCTCTTTTTTCTTCTTTATCGAGGTGAGGGTGCACCAGACAGGTTGGTTCTAATTGACAGGTTGGCGATCATAATCATTTGATGGCTGAAGGAGGATAATTAGTTTTAATTAACAGGTGCTGATAATCATTTCATAACTGCAAGGTGGTGATAAGAATCATCCGATAACAGACAGCTTGGTGACGGTAAAAAAGGGACAAGGGACATGTCAGTGCTGATGATTACTTGAAACACATCATTCGGACATGTTACATTCAGCCAATCATTATCAGCCTGGAATTAATATACATTGTTTTTTGAGCAAAAGCTTTTGGAAACGAATATGAATTTACGTTCGTGTGGTTCTCGAAGGAGATTTGCGCATTAAAGCGAATTTATTTGAACGAACAGATTGATTAGGCAAACAGAGGAATATGAAATTAATTTTTGGTTATTTGTTTGTCTATTGGCGCGCCAATAGACGTAGTATGTATTTCGATTTCCTTTCCTCTGTTACCTTCATTTTTGAATATTT
>NC_051413.1:34953102-34953203 GCF_015228065.2 Penaeus monodon
GCGGCCGTGCCTCCGTCAGTCGCTCTGCCTTAACGGCTTTTCCCTTTGTGTCGAGGCGGCGGTCGCGTGCACTTGATCCCGCGCGGTTTCCCGTCGCTCTC
>NC_051413.1:34953386-34953751 GCF_015228065.2 Penaeus monodon
TAACAGTGGAAGATAAGGCGGGAGAGAAAGAGGTGAAAGAGTAGGGAGAGAAGGAGAAGGAGGGAAAGAAAGAAAAAGTGAAAGAGGAGGAGAGAAAGAAAGAAGAGGAGAAAGAGCAGCAGGGGAAGTAAGTGCAGGAGGAAGAGGATGAAGAGGGAGAGAGGTGAAGAAGAGAAGAAAGGTAAGGGGAATGGGAAGAAGGAAGAAGGAAATGGAGACACGGAAAAAAGGAAGACGAAACAGAAAAGGTCTGGGAAAGCCAGAAAACACATATCAAAATCGAATTTGAGCGTTGGCCATCGCGCGCTACACCCTCCCTGCCCGTCTTCGCCCTCTGGCTCGAAGTGACCTCACGAGTCTGAGTC
>NC_051413.1:34954757-34955075 GCF_015228065.2 Penaeus monodon
GTACCTCGCGCCTGCAATTGCACGTTAGGTAAAACGTCCCCTGGTTGCACACACCTGCCCCACGCACCTACCGTCGCCGCCGCTGGTTCCCTCCCTCCCAAGGCCTAACATGAGGCCTGGACGTATGAAAAGGGAGATGAAGGGGGGGGGGTGCTTAAGGCACTCGGGGGCTAGTGCTGCAAAGGCCCGCCAGATGGCATGGATGTTGATGACGTCATAAGCACATCCCTGACCTATATTCCCCAAATCACACGACCTTGCTCATCCTACGCCCATCTGGGTGGGTCTGGCGCTCGGGGCGTCTGGGTTCGTTGGCAA
>NC_051413.1:34960314-34960606 GCF_015228065.2 Penaeus monodon
AACCACAAACCCTTAATAATAAGGTTAACCAACTATAAAATGACAAAGCAGCAAAACCATCTAACACAAAAAACACCAGCCACAGAGAAACAAGACACGAGGTAAAGCTCAAGTTTGCGCGCGCATTTTTTACCTTTGTTGTTTCAAAACGGGATTCCAGACCCGTAGCGTGACGGACCTTGTTACAGCTGTCTGCTCCTCCACCTCCCTCATTACCTCACGATTACGATCTCATAGTTTGTCACTTGAATATCCGTACTATGAATATTGTACTTTATTTCTAATAATAATA
>NC_051413.1:34960768-34961089 GCF_015228065.2 Penaeus monodon
CCGTCGAATATCAGCAAAATATCAGCAGTCCTGATCTCGTATTCCGTTTGAATTTATCGGGTCATTTTCACGTCACGTTATTTTTGTTTTCGTTTAATTCTAGTAATTACGAAAATAAACGATTTTTAACGCCAGGTGCAACGGCAACTCTCGTATTGCAATTAGATTAAGGATGATGATTACAGTGCTGTTATAAAAATAGAAGCAATAACCTTTACAATGATAAAGGCGCCAATAAAAACAACGTCAACAAATATGACCATTAATCACTATCGCAGTTTTCTGGAATTTCACTCTTTTTTTTCGTCGTATGTGAACAGT
>NC_051413.1:34961125-34961293 GCF_015228065.2 Penaeus monodon
GGAACAGAGCGCAGACCACAAACAACGCGAAGTAAATTAACGAGATTGGTCATCCACTGAGAGCAAATGAGGCTTTTATATTGATTGTCTACGGGAGGAACGGCAGACACGGAGGAAGGGCGAGGGCGGAAGACGGACAAGGCGAATTAGCGAAATGGAAGGGGAAGG
>NC_051413.1:34961706-34961811 GCF_015228065.2 Penaeus monodon
CGTCTGTTCAATCTCATCCGTCCTCTTGCAAGAAAGATCAATAGAGAGACATTATACATGGCCGCGATTCTGCTGTATAAATTCACTTCTCGCTGTTGTTGTTGT
>NC_051413.1:34962071-34962302 GCF_015228065.2 Penaeus monodon
CGCGGGGAGAGGGCGCGGGGGTAAAGCATTTCCGTTTGTGCAAATGCCTCCTCCAGACAGTTGCTGAGTGCAAGATTTTTCTTCGCTATAAAAATGTCCTTCGCTTGTTCTTTTTCGGTAAGAGAACGACTTTGAGTCTATCTGTCGCTTTAATGAAGAGAGGGGGAAATGCTAGAATAATGATGATATTATGGGAAAAGTGTCAATCCATGCTTGTCTATACAAAGGCGG
>NC_051413.1:34963234-34963527 GCF_015228065.2 Penaeus monodon
CAGTAAAAGAGCATGAGATACGGTATACAGTTTGGCAGTCATCCCAAGCACCGCAGCCGAGTCGCTTCTCCCCGCCACGGCGCCCCCCTCCCTTCCTCCCCAGCAGACGAGGGCCTATGGCGCGTCATGAGGGCGAAACGGCCAATAAAGACTGCTGAGGAAGAGTACACGCGCCGCGGAGGAAGCGCCGCCGCACCAATCGATGTTTGCTGAATTCGCGCCCTCGCTGACTTGCTCAGGTGAGGAGGAAGGCGCTGCTGAGCTCCGTGACGCCCGCTCACGCATGTACGCCC
>NC_051413.1:34963679-34964325 GCF_015228065.2 Penaeus monodon
TCACACCAAGAAATGGAGAGAGACCTTATTTTTTACACCGGAATCGATGTAACCAGACGCTACATTGAATCCACATCATCGAATCAACGGGACTATAACTCTAGATCACCCGAAGTCATTAACGTTATTGGATCCCCCACCGACACTCTTGTAACTTCCTCCGCAAATTTACACCATCCGATTCTCCACTTGGCCTCAGGGTCCGTCGTTTATAACTCTTCCGACGTGAAGCCAATAATCCTATTTATGAAGTTGTCATAAATTCACGTACCGGCAAGCACTAGAGGTCACGTTACAAAGATTCCAATCTCTTTTCGATACATTTGTAAGAGGATGCAAATTCAGACAGAGGAAAATAAAGAGAAATGCAAAGATACATAAAAGTCCACCAAAAAAGAAAAGATATATAATACTGATGATTAAGTATATAAATAATGAAAAAACCGAACGAAAGGAAAAATATTTGCATATATACAAGACTGGCACCTGGAGGTGTGACCTTGTACTGGAAAGTGTTGCTGATTTCGTAACGAGCGGGGGAAGAAAAGAAAAAAAAAAACGATTTACAAAACAATGCCACCTTTATTGCCTCGTCCTTTATACCATTATGTCGTAAGGAAATATGATGTGTAAACGAGTTTCTTCC
>NC_051413.1:34964611-34964935 GCF_015228065.2 Penaeus monodon
GTCTATGTACATATCATTCCACTTATATATCTATCTATCGGTATGTGTAAGTCTGTCTCTTAGTCTGCGCGCGTCCGTATGTGTGCCTGTCTACGTAGGTGTGTGAATCTTCTCTCCACCCTCCTGCCCTCCCTCATTTCCCCCCTAAAAAGAGCCCAAGTATCGACAGCAAGCAGCAATCTCTCCAGCTGGTCGCAGTTTAGTGAGAATTACGCTCCAAGAAAGAAAGAAAAAATATTATTACTATCAGCATTTTCACGAAAAACATTTTGCGCAACACTGCTTGGTGTGAATGACCTCCAGGTTTTCATATTATTCTTGCGA
>NC_051413.1:34965582-34965771 GCF_015228065.2 Penaeus monodon
TAACGACTTAATAACTCCGTGTTGCAAGAGTGCAAGGTGTGCATCGCACCTTTAAGTATCCGCACAACTTATTCTATTTTTGTTCATCCACATTTCGACAACAGGAAGACTTGTAAAACGCAATTTTGGAAAATAGCTTTGACAAATTATTGCGGTGAATTATTGCAAATTATGGACCACACTGGACAG
>NC_051413.1:34966685-34966868 GCF_015228065.2 Penaeus monodon
TTGCAGGTACGCGAGAGCACAAAAAGCCGAGGAATCGCGTGCGCCGCCATTCTGCAGGTCGCATCCATGCTACAGACACGGACGGCTCCATTAACACAAGGACAATGACGCGTATGGAAATATGCTTTGCTTTTGTTGTACAGTCTCTTTCTCTCTCTGCCTTTTAGAGAAAATCCAAAGAAA
>NC_051413.1:34966937-34967170 GCF_015228065.2 Penaeus monodon
AGGTTAGTGTAATGAGAAAGTAATGAAAGGGAAATATGATGATGGGGGAAGGTTGGTGGAAGAGAGATAATGAGTAACGAATTAGGCAGAAAATGAAAGGTAGGGAGGATAATACACAGCACGGACAGAGAAGGAGAAAGCAATGCCATTAATAATTACGATAAAATAAAAGAATAGAAAACCAAAAGACGAAGATAGAAAAAAAAACAAAGATAAAATATACAGAAAAAATA
>NC_051413.1:34967244-34967452 GCF_015228065.2 Penaeus monodon
TAAATTTCGAGGCACAGAGAAGGGAGGATAAAGGAAGAGAGACGAAGCAGCAGCGAAGGTTGACGACCGGCCCGGTACGCCAGCGATCGATGACTAAGGACTGTTGTAATTATACGAACGAACGAGGGAGACAGAGAGAAGGTCAAGAATCTACAGAGATACATGACAGGGCACGTTGCGTCATCGCTTTCGGACGATGCCTGTGACC
>NC_051413.1:34967496-34967577 GCF_015228065.2 Penaeus monodon
CGTATTTAGTAAATATCGTCATACCTTTCTTCTAGTTTGATCTTTGTCTTTTTTTCTCTGTTTCCATTTTCTTTGGCTGTA
>NC_051413.1:34967611-34967734 GCF_015228065.2 Penaeus monodon
ATTCACTTATTTAACTTATTTAGTCGATTTGTTTATCCATTTGGTCTGTCTCTGACTAATCCGCTTCTCAATCTATAAATATATTTATTGATCGGCTTCACTGTCAACAACATACCATGATTA
>NC_051413.1:34968282-34968632 GCF_015228065.2 Penaeus monodon
ACAAAAGAAGTAAGGTTGAAAAGCCAAGCGAGCGAGAGAGAAAGTAGCGGGTCAAAAGTTCGTCACTTGTTAGGTATTTTGAAATGTTGCGTCACCTTTCCGTCTGGCTTTTTTCGCCATAGTCAGCAGGAAAAATTACGTAGTTAATGCGATTAAGTAGCAAAGAGAGAAACCCTACAAGAGCCGAACTTCACGCAACGGCATTTGCAAGCTGGGACAAGTGGAATGAATTCGACAAAATGTGCTGTATAGGAAATGGGTAATGGTATCTGGGCCCAAAGGCTTCGCCACTGATTGTGAAGTTTGTTCCCGTTTATGAGAAATTTACTACTGTATATATGGTTGTGATG
>NC_051413.1:34969348-34970044 GCF_015228065.2 Penaeus monodon
GATAATCTTTATATAAATAACACGTGAAGCCTACACCTGAATCCAGACAGCAGCCCTTGAGCGATGCAAGGAATGTGAGATTGTAAACATTTATTTCCAGATAAAGAAGAATTCCTCGCGTGAATTCAGGGAGGGGAGAGTCAGGGGGAGGAAAGACTTTCGTGGAGGAAGTTTAGGGAGGAAAAGGATAAAAGGAGGAAAAAGAGGGGGCGAAGGAGGGGAAAAAAAAAGAGGTATAGGGGGAGATTTAAAGGCGGAAAAAAAGTGTGAGGCGAATGAGGAAAGATAATTGAGGGAGGAAGATTAAGGGAAGAAATTAAATGCTTAGTAGAGGAAGGGCGAGAGGTGCGAGCGGGAAAAGAAAAAAAAATAGGGGAGAAAGGCTAGGGGAAAAAGGAAAATGCAGAGGAAGGGAAGGGGAATATATAAGGAAAAAAATGTGAGGCAAGGGAGGAAAGGAGGTAAGAAAGGGAAGGTTAAGGGAGGGAATGTATGGTTTGAGGGAGCAGTGTGAAGAGAGGAAGGGAGAGACGTAAGGGACGGCATGCAGAGGCGAGGGAGCGAGGGTGAATTTCGGGGAAGAAGGAGTGAAGGCTGTGCTAGGGATGGGGTGTAGTTTTTTCAATATATTTTTGTTGCTTTTTTTTTGCATTTTAGCCAAAGTGGACGTAGGATCGAAGAATGAGGGGTAGTGGC
>NC_051413.1:34970128-34970282 GCF_015228065.2 Penaeus monodon
GACAGAATTCAATTTTTTTTCTCTCTGTTCTGTTTTATAATCATTTTAACATTATGTTTTTCGGTCTTCGTCCGACCTTCCTTCTCCTTTTCTCATGCATTTTTCTAATCTATCTTTTTAAATTCTTATTTAAATCTAACTTTTCGTTATATCA
>NC_051413.1:34970383-34971139 GCF_015228065.2 Penaeus monodon
TATCTCCCTTCCCCGTCCCCCCCTCCTTCCTCTCTCAACCCCGCCCTGCAACACGGGTCGGGAGGAGGGTCGGGAGCAGGCGGGAAGCAGGACGAGGGAACTAGAAGGCATTAGAATAAATCAGAGGAACGGCGACCGCGGAGGCTACGGATTCCTGGGGAGAAGAGGGGAGGAGGTTTACGCTGACGTGAGGGAGGAGAGGGAGACAGAGGGGAAAGGAGGGAGGAGGGGAAAGGAAGGTTGGAAGGAAAGGAAGGAGGGGAAAGGAAGATTGGAAGAAAGGAAGGAGGGGAAAGGAAGATTGGAATGAAAGGTGGAAGGAGGGGAAAGGAAGATTGGAAGGAAAGGTGAAAGGAGGGGAAGAAAGAACGAGGGGAAAGGAGGGAGGAAAGACAAGGATGAAGGAGAGAATGAAGAAGGGAAAATGAGGAAGGGGCTAATGACGAGAAAGGAAGGAGGTAAACAGAAGAAGGAATAACGAGAAAGGAAGGAAGGAGAAAGAATTATAAAGAGTTGAGAAAGAAGGAGATGAGAGGGGAAAAGAGGGGGAAATAAGGATGTTGAGAAAGAAGGAGTGGACAGCAGGTAGAAGATAGGAAGGTGATGAAGGAGGGAGATGGATCGGGAGGGAAGATAACGAAAGGGGGGAGAGGCAAAGGTCGATTTCATTTTTCACGGACGAGTCATCTACTGATTCATTTACGTCAACGCCATTTTCCTGAATTTCATTTTGCTCCTGTTTCTTCACTTATGTGT
>NC_051413.1:34971678-34971808 GCF_015228065.2 Penaeus monodon
TCAATTTGATCCTTCCCGACTTCGTCCTCCACGCGTCTTACTTGCGTCCATTGCCCTCGAATTCAGCCAATACTCTCTGCTATGAGGGAATCAATATGGGATGTGATATGGCATCTTCCCACACACAGAG
>NC_051413.1:34972365-34972621 GCF_015228065.2 Penaeus monodon
GGGATTTCCGCCCCAGTTTATTAATAACTTAACAAAGATCTATACTACTTAATAATAGCCGTCCTTTCATCTGCCGGCGGGTGCATGAGTGTGTGCTCGCGTGCGTGAGATACCTTCCATAATTGACGAGTTCGTGATGATAATATGAACTATAAAATCATGAATATTACACTATTTATAAATATCTCCCCCTTGTTTATTTAAGGCTCTTCAAACCAACACTTCGCATTTCATATTATATAGTCTCGCGGAGTCA
>NC_051413.1:34973091-34975013 GCF_015228065.2 Penaeus monodon
ATTGCCATGTAATGAAGGATCATCTATGTATTCTGTAGATTTATGTACTGAAATATTGATTAGTGTGTTCTGCTCAATAACCCTTGTGAAATTTTCTATATATTCAATGAACATCCTATCCTTAAATAGTAGCCATATAATCAGTCATTCTTCCGAAAGTATATATAAGCTCCTAACATCCAAGAAAAAAAAGAGAGAAATACATGCGCTACGAAGAGTAGCTATAAAGACATATGAATATTGCATAATTAAAGTAAGCGCGCAGCCCCTGCAGATGTCACGTGACCTGACGTCACACTGCGGGGGAGAGCCAGTTTGTTTACATGCAGCTCTCCCATCTTGGCCAGGTGAGTGTCCTCCTCACAAAACCGACTCTGACACCTCCCACACGCGACGCCGGGCGAGGAGAGTGTGGCAATGTATGTTTGATTGTACCGTTTGTGAGGCCGTGTGCGAAACAAGCGCGAGAGGTGAAAAGGAAAAGGTGAAATGATCGTGTGAAGGTTGAGGGTTGTGGCTGGGCGAGTGAGGTCGGGTTTTGCTATTTTTGCCCAGATGGTTTTTAAAAGGCGAGGTGGGTTGGGTTTTTAGGGTGCACGCGGGACAAGTCTTGTCTGGTGGCTGGCTACGGACTGGAATATCTATTTTTTGCTGTTAATGAAGAGGAATTGTCGAGCGGCTCTTTACGTTCAGAGGTAAAAGGGCCGGAATCTGACATTTCTCCGATCTGTCGTCTGAAAATTCGCCCTCTTGCAGTATTTGCAAAGTTTAGTGTGTTGATGTGACGTGTGCTGTGTCCTTTCATTGAAATTCATTCATAGTGATATATTCCATAAATTTATGCAGAAAGGTGGCAGTGATTTTGTGGGATACTCTTTTGAAAGAAAGTTCCTAAATTATGTTACTTTTTCAGTCTCAAGAAGACATAAAAGTGCAAGTATAATTTATTTTACTGAACTGTGTCCAAGGTAGGAATTTTTATGTTGCAAGTAGATTTTGTTCAGTTTATGTCATCCATTGAGCATAGTGAGGTTGAATTTTCTAAATTTACTAGCACAGGTATTTTACAGTCAGTTGGAAATTAGTTACAACTCATTTTGTTATGTGTGTAATTATGCTCTAATGCAGTATTTATTTGTAGGGACTTAGCAGTTTACCCATTTCAAGAAACCTTTGTTTTTTCTTTTTTTATGTTGGAAAGATGCATTAGCCTGCTAGATGCGACGTATAAAAAAATTATAGGTCAGAGGTATAGTCCATCATGAAAAGTACAGATTTGAAATAACAATTTCTGAAGTAGAGAAAAAATCCTGAATCTGTGTTTTACATTGTCTATCTTAGAATATCAAAGCTACTAGTGAAATGAAAATGGACTGGAATGTAAACTGTTTCATTTCAACTTTGCAATTCTTATTTAGTGCAGAATGAAAAATAGATATTCAGAACGAGGCTAATGAAAGATAGGAGGAAAACTAAGGTACTGGTCATACAGAACACTTAAAACAATACTAGGTGTAAAAAATATTTTTCAGAAAATAAAGATAGGTACAGAATCACTTATCAAAGTCTGCAAATCTATTCACACATGATTAAGTCCAGAGAAGTGATTGCAGTCCAGCAAAGGAAAACCTCTACTACATATATTCTGGCCAGACAGAGCTTATAGATTTTCCTTGTAATGTATTGTCAAGTAAGAAACCAGTCAAAGCTCTATCTTACCATGCATATGATGGAGAGGCTTATCAGCACTGAAAGAGAACGTGTTGGCCATAGCACTAATTCATCAAGTCTTATTCTGAATAGTTACTAAATTCAGAATAAGGAATTATATGAAGAGATTTGCAAATAATTAGTCTGGTTACATGAATAGTTAGAGCTTCATAATTTCTGTCATTCTGTAGTTAATAGTTATTGCTGAGACT
>NC_051413.1:34975040-34975511 GCF_015228065.2 Penaeus monodon
AAGAGGAAAGTGTTTGACTTGGAGGTTTTAGAACTTTACTTTTGATCTGTATTAAAAGGGTTTAATTCAGATTTTTTGCTTCTGATCAGTGCAGAAATACTATTTATGGTTTATATGAAGATACAGTAATGAATAAACAAATTCAGTTCAGAATTAGCATTAGTCTTGTCTTCTGTGTGTCTTGAGTGATTTGATGGTATTTTTTGTGCAGATTTAATAATGAATGTAATGGTGTTGCAGTTTTTAAAATGTATATATACCCTTGTTGAGCTAGCATTGTCATTTGAATTTCCCACTAGATGTGGATAGTTTTAACATCTGTATTGCTTGAGTTTAGCTTCCTGGGAATATTTTATCATTTATGTTGTATTGAAGGGAATTTTTTGAGTAAATACTATTTTTTTTTATATGTTGCTCAGTAAATAGGTAGATTATATATCAGACAAAAAGATGAAAAAAAAGAGCTATTGA
>NC_051413.1:34975555-34975986 GCF_015228065.2 Penaeus monodon
ATAAAGATAAAACTAAATGACTGTAGTAATATAAATTAATTGCAATAATTTTGACATGAAGTACAGCAATGAAATAATAAATTTAGCACAATAGAAGAAAATAAGGTTCAGAATTTTCCTGTTTTCATTCAAAAGTAACATGATTGTGGAAATTAGAAAAAAAGCAGACAGCATCATATATATGTGGGTCAGTGAAGAGAAGCAGCAGCACATTGCACCACAGGAATCCCACGGTGGAACCCCAGCACAAGGCCACTTTCTCATCGCTGATAATGTAGTTTGTCAGAACAGTGGTAATGTAACTGTTAAGCCATTTCTGTTTATGACCCACAATAAGCATAAATAATATTCCGATGAAAATTGTCTGGTATGTGTTCTGATGATGATGTTCTACCCTGCTTTGTTGATTTAAAGATAAAAGCTTTGAAATG
>NC_051413.1:34976381-34976528 GCF_015228065.2 Penaeus monodon
TGGTGACATTGAGTTAAATATGTGAAATGAGCTGCTTGTAGTTACAGTAGATTGAATTAAGGTTATGTATTATGAGAAGTTGGTATCAATATAAAAGATGTATTACTGCTCGATTATACTACTTGAGGAGAAATACTTGCAGTGTTT
>NC_051413.1:34977032-34977726 GCF_015228065.2 Penaeus monodon
ATGATTTACCATTTAGTACACATGCAAATGAATTTGATAATCATTTGCATGGGGAATATTTTCTATCAGTATAGGTGAACATGCTGCGATACTCTGTCTTCTATGTTGGTCCTTCCTCCCAAGATCTAATTTCAACGAGCTCAACAAGGTGCGATTTCTGACCTTAAGTTAGGTTGCACACTTAAGGCTTTCCTTTTTAGGTTCTCCTCACAGCCTTTCTTGCATTAATTCCTGTCCAAGGTAGTGGGTGAGATATACCAGGCCATGGCAAGGAATTAGGAAAATCATTGCTTATTTGAGTCAGCTAGGAAAGAAAAAAGCAGAAAACTGTTGCAAGGGTCTCCATAGCTGCCTGACCTTTCACCTTGTGTTCATGGAGTTAGTAACAGTTGTGCTTCATGTGACACTCCTTCACTCTGGGTGCAGTGGCTAGTGCTTGTATCTAGCTGGTTATCCTGTATGATTTCCTTTTTGTCATTATTCATGGGATGGAGGGTATATTTTCATGGATTTTGATTATAGTTGTATTTTCTGTCTAGAAAGAAATTTGACTTCGTTGTTGTATCATTGGAGAGAAAAAGAGTACATATTGACTTGTATATGAATAAGAGGTAATGAGATTTAGCAAATTTTCTGGTATCTTTTGGAAAGATGAAATAATCCTATTTACATTTTGAGTTGAACATTAGTTAGC
>NC_051413.1:34977927-34978287 GCF_015228065.2 Penaeus monodon
GCTTGTTTTTTTGTTCTACCATTAGTTAGCACTGAATGCAGAGCACTGGAATATAGTGGAGGCCCACCAATTTAAGATTTAAAATATGTTATTGATCTTTATGCATCAAATGAAAATAAAAGTAGTTTATGGTCAGCTGTGGATTCTTGTTTCGAATGCCAACACTGATAATACAATAAATAACTTCATCTTTATTAGTTTGCATTCTTGTCGTATTTGGTTCCTAAACCCATTATTAAATGGTAAACACTGGGGAAGTGGCAGATCAAATTCTTCAGTTGTTTTTATTGCTAGTTGATACCGTGTTACTTGTGGCTTCTGTAAAGAGCTCATGTATATTTGCCATTATGAAAATACAAT
>NC_051413.1:34981136-34981201 GCF_015228065.2 Penaeus monodon
CTCTATTTCACATATTAAAAGTAAAAAATAATATATATGTTTATCATAAAAAAACAAACTCCCTA
>NC_051413.1:34981462-34981611 GCF_015228065.2 Penaeus monodon
CATACAAACCCTGTGAATGTATGTGTTTATAAATATATGGATTTTAGTATTGTGTTTTATATATATATATAAAATTTTAAAATAAAATATTTTTATATATATATATTTTATAAAATATTTTATAAAATATAGTATATATATAAAATTTA
>NC_051413.1:34981726-34981917 GCF_015228065.2 Penaeus monodon
TTTTTTATTAAAATATTATAAATATATATATATATATTTTAAATATATATTAAAATGTATATGTATATATATATAAAATACTAATAGTTAAAATAAAATATATATTTTTATATAATAATATAATAAAAATATAAAAATAAATTATATATATAAAAATAAAAATAATAAGTTTTTTAGTTTTTACAACATAC
>NC_051413.1:34981999-34982242 GCF_015228065.2 Penaeus monodon
GTTTATAATATACCCCAAATTTTATATTATATAAATATATATAAAATATATTAAAATATATAAAGTATAAAATAAATATATATAATTAAAACATTTAATATTTAAAAGGGGGGGTTTTTGGGTTTTGGGGGGGTTTGGGTTTTAAAAATTTATATATATAAAATTTTTTTGGATAAATATATAAAAAATATTTATATATATTAATATATAATATATATATTATATATATATATTTTTATGTGT
>NC_051413.1:34984552-34984809 GCF_015228065.2 Penaeus monodon
GGGCAAAAAGAAAGAAATTTTTTGGGAGAAAAAAGAAAATTTTTTTAAATTTTTTTAAGAGGAAAAGAATGGGAAGGGAGAGGAAGAAAAAGAGGAGAATAAAGGGAAAAAGGAAGAAAAGAAGGATTAGAAAAGGGGAAGAAAACAAAGGGGGGAAAAGAGGGGACAAGAGGGGAAAAGAGAAAGGAAGGGAACGGGAGGGGGGGAAAGGGAGAAAGGAAAAAACTGGGGAAGGAGAGAAAAAAGAAAAGGGAAAT
>NC_051413.1:34984961-34985082 GCF_015228065.2 Penaeus monodon
TTGGGAAAAAAGGGGGGGAAGGTTTTGCGAGGAGAAGAAAGGGGGGGGAAGGGGAAAAAAACCAAAAAAAGTGAAAAAGAAAAGGGAGGGAGGAAAAAAGGGGGGAAGTTTAAAAAAAAGA
>NC_051413.1:34985161-34985260 GCF_015228065.2 Penaeus monodon
GGGAGGTTGAGGAGAGAGGGGGAGGAAGTATGAGTCTATTTTTTTTTAAACATTGTTATTTCCATAGTATTCAGCCATTAATTGTCTTATGTATATATT
>NC_051413.1:34985302-34986063 GCF_015228065.2 Penaeus monodon
TTTTTTTTCAATGCAAGATATATAGATACTGCGAAGGTGAGAGGAAGTAATTAAAGAGTGTAGAATAATAGGCATGCACTATATATGTGCAGTATTTTTTCTACTAATTTTTCAGAAGTTCATTAGTCTATCTATGCGGGAAATCTAAAGGTGCCAGTAGATGGGCACAAGAGCCCATCACAATTTGCTTCCATGTTTTTATTTTTCATTGTTGATCAGTGCCATTTAACTTGGTATGGAGGAGTGTCTGACGATACAGGATCATCATTTCAACTGATTTCACTGGTAGCTCTTTATTGTCACTTAAAACATTGATTACATTGCCATGGAAACACTGATTTTTTAGTTCAGCAGCTGCAATACAGCATAAAATGTATATAGTGGCCTATCAGGAACTGTGATTGATTTTGAGAAACTTGTTTTCAGTGCACTTAGCTTTGTTTTTTTTCTGTTTCTTCCATGGTTTTATCTTTATTGTCACTCATACAGCCAAAGATGAGCCACTGAATCCAATGAGAAGTGGCTCACACATAGTATGGTTGATGAAGAATCATCATACTTTCTTTTCTGCCGATCTGTTGCCTTCTTTTCCTAACATTCTGCAACTTTCATGTTTTTTTAGCCTGATGGAGACCATGCTAATCAGCTATGATTTGTTCCAAGGATTTACTTAAAACTCCACACTAATTACTCACAGTGAAGTTTTCTTACAGTAAATTTACATGGCTAGGTAAAATAATGTATATGTTAAAGAATAAAGA
>NC_051413.1:34986095-34986765 GCF_015228065.2 Penaeus monodon
AGAGAAAAATGCTAAGAGCAGGTTGATGTTACTCATCATTATTGGGTTTAGGCTTTATTGCAATACAAACCCCTTGCTCTTCATCTAGAAAAAGATCATTCTGATCCACATAGACCTGTGATAGCTGTTGATAATGAATAACACTTCATAGAAAGAGTGATATTGTTCCCTCTCTTGTCTGTTTTACTCCCCTCATGTTTTTATTATAGCCAGAAAATTGAGTCTTACTGGAAGATTAATCTTCTTCTCTCTCCTTCCTACAGGGTCTCCACCTAGGAATGCCCTTCATAGATAATAGATGAGAAAACCTCACTCTCCCAGCTGACCCTTCATCGCCTTGGAGCTGCGGACGTGCCAAGGACGATGAACTCCCAGAAGGAACACCCTACCTAGTCACTTCCCGACCCTTCCTTTCCCTCCGGACAAACCTTGTCAGCCTCGGTAATACCCTCCCTTCTACCCCCTCCCCCCCTACTCTCTACACTGGATTGTCACCCTGAAACTGAATCATTCCCAGCCCAGTAACCTCAAGTGTCTGGACCAAGCATCGAGGAAAGATACCTTGCGCTCGTTGGGTTGCTCTCGCCACTCCCCTTTTTTTATTGTTCTTTGGATATTTGTTGCTTTTCTCTGTTTGTTGTGATTGGATGTAGTGTTCTTGTCTAAAGTC
>NC_051413.1:34986856-34987223 GCF_015228065.2 Penaeus monodon
ACTCTTATCTCCTTAATCCCTACATTCTTATTGTTGAGCATTCCTGAGTGTGTGTTTGGTTGTTTTATGGTTTGTAGAAAAAAAATTCAAAGTTTTATGAATCTAGTCAATTTTGTCTTCTATAAGTTCTTTATAGATGTTTTATTTTTATAATTTTATTTAGATGTTATGGTCACTTTAGAGTATCCTTGTGTTATACATGATGGAAAAGTTACCCAAAGTTCCCTCGCGGTCCAACTCTCCTGTCAAGAGTGGTCGCAAGGGGGACCACAAAGTACAGTTTTCTGACCAGTCTGACCTCCGACTCAGAGGTCAGAAAGTTTGTGGTAAGCCTCCTGAAGTCCCTCGGGCCCCACCATACAGCCGG
>NC_051413.1:34987313-34987942 GCF_015228065.2 Penaeus monodon
TCTGCTTTGGATCGCCCCTGTAGTCGGGGTGGGGACTCCACAAAATGGACATCCTCTCTGGACCGTAAGCGTTCAGGTTCTCTTAGAAGCAAGACCTCTGAACGTCAGGCAAAAAGTGACATTAGCAGGAGCCACTCACTAGACCGCAGAAGAGCTGAAAGCTCCCGGCGTGAAAGTGCAAGCCCAAGTCACTCCAGCACAGAGAGAAAGAGGAGGGACTGTGAAGGCAAAGATAGCCAGAACAAGGAGAAGAAACCCAAAACAAAGACCACAGGGATCTCTCACAGCAGGAGTTACTCGGGGGAACGTCCCAGGCTTCCCAACAGACAAAAGTTAACGCCACCCACTTTGAGTCAGAACTGGAAGAATGATTTATCCAAAAAAGAGACTCTAATCGAACAAAAAGTTGGTCTTCATGATGATGACAAAACCACCAGCAAGTCCTTGGGGAACATCCCTATGGAGTGGGCAGAGCGCATGAAACGCTCAACTTCGCGGAGCCCTCAAAGAAGCCTCAACATGGGAGATGGACACGTAAAAGAAGACAAGGAAAATGAGAAGAAAGAAAAGACGAAAGGAGAACACAAAACTTCAGATAAAAAGGAGAGAGGAAGATCACTAAAGAGGGA
>NC_051413.1:34987989-34988234 GCF_015228065.2 Penaeus monodon
GTCTTCTGTCTCTCATCAATTGTTTATTCTCTTTGCAATAGGTACTATGCAGCAAAGCATTAAATAAAAGTCTTCATGCACTCTTTCACCAAACCTTTGTGCTCGAAACATATTAAAGAGGAAACATGAAAAATCCTTCCTGATATTGAATGTCAGCTGTAAGTAGTGTATTTAGTGTAAGAAATTCTCATGACTTTCATGGAGCTGTTTGTTTTGCATATCAAAGGAATAAAGGGAGAACTTTA
>NC_051413.1:34988584-34988672 GCF_015228065.2 Penaeus monodon
TTTTCCCAGAGGCCTTGAGTTAACTTCAGTGAGGAATGATACATTGATTATGATGTGTGAGCACTCTATATATGTGGAACGTTTAACC
>NC_051413.1:34988728-34989486 GCF_015228065.2 Penaeus monodon
GGCAGTGGTAGCAGGAAGACCGGCTACTTGCTGTTCAACTATGCTAACCTGGAAGATCCTCCCAAAGATCTCACTGCCAAAAAGTACACAATGTCCTACAAGTTTTCACAGGTAATACTTGGTGTTGTGTTCGTAGATCTTCAATGTTGATTTATATGTGAGCTATGATCAGGCACTATAAAAAGTAAGGAAACCCTAAAAATATATTTAGTAATATCTTTAGCAAGGTTTTGTGCCAGCTTGATTGCTCTTTTGAATCATTACAATAACTTGACTGTCTAAATATATAATGTGAAAGTTTTTGAAGGTTTTAATTTTAGCTTTGCATGATTAAGATGTGTTATCACACCATGTCAGCACAGAAACAGAGAAACAAATTTGCATTAGGGTGGATTAGTGAAGGCTCAAGCAAGAGAACTGCAAGGCATGGAGACACCATTATAACTCTCTCTCCTCTTGCAGGCGGATTCCAAACTTATTCGCTTGATATTGGATGCACACGGATTTACTGAAGTGGATAGCAACAGTACTTTCTTTAATCTATACTGGGGGAATGCCCACTTCAACCCAAATGAAATCAGACAGTTGCAGGACTGGCAGAAAGTTAACCATTTTCCAAGGTCTGTTTGAAATGCTTTTTATGCCCTTTAATGATGATAATATTTTATTTTAATTTTTTTTTTTATTTGATATAATGATCCATTAGATCTAGGTTCTCTGCAGCTCTTATGTGGACCAAATTATAGGCATTAGGCTTA
>NC_051413.1:34989868-34990001 GCF_015228065.2 Penaeus monodon
TCACATGCCATTCAGCCAAAGTTTTTCTTGATGAGACATCCTGGTCACCCAAATCTAATGGGTTAATATGTTGACAGTGATGTTAATAGTGTGAGTAATAATCATAACTATATATGTTATTAATGAAAATGTT
>NC_051413.1:34990189-34990509 GCF_015228065.2 Penaeus monodon
TCATCATCACCATCACCATTTATAAGTCAAGATTTAAAGAGAAATTGGAATACCTACAGGTCCTCAGAACTCACAAGAAAGGACCGGCTTTACATGAACATCAAACGCATGCAGCGGCAGTTTGGGGTCAAGATCTTTGACTTCATCCCTACCAGTTTCATTTTACCCACTGAATACCGAGACTTCTGCGACACTCACCTGCGCGAAAGAGGAACCTGGATTGTAAAGCCTGTGGCATCATCACAGGGCAAGGGGATTTACCTGGTGAATCAGGTACTGAATGGGATTTAGTGGGATATTTGTATGTGTTTTTATAAATG
>NC_051413.1:34990649-34993188 GCF_015228065.2 Penaeus monodon
TTTTTTTTACCAAATCTCAGGTTGACCAAGTCCCAGCAGATGAAACTTCCCTTGTATGTAGATATATTGAATCACCTCTTCTTGTTGATGGTTACAAGTGTGACCTACGGCTCTATGTAGGTGTAACGTCATTGGATCCTCTAGTCGTTTACCTTTATGAGGAGGGACTGGTGAGGCTTGCAACTGTCAAATATCAGCATGGCAAGAACCTCTGGAATCCATGCATTCATCTAACAAATTACTCTGTCAACAAATTCCACTCCAATTATGTTCAGTGAGTATTGTAATATGGTTACTGTTACCTTCCAGTATAGTGCTTTCACTAGCTCTATGTGATTGCTGTGTGCATTTATCATTCCGATGTGAGGATAAATATTTACTAACACTACAAGTACACCACACAGAAACGAAGACCCTGAGGTAGATGACCGTGGCAACAAATGGTCCCTGAGTGCCTTCCTGCGTCACCTCAAGAGCCAAGGCATAGACACAGGGGCAGTGATGCGCTCTGTTGAAGATGTGATCATCAAATCCCTCCTTGCAGCCTCTTACCAGATGAACACTGCAACAAATATGTTTGTTCCACACACTAGAAATTGCTTTGGTATGTTGTTGGTCACTGCTTTGACTGTTATAGGCTCTGGCTGTGAAAGGCTTTGGATGTCATGAAGGTTCTTATGGGTATATCATTATTAAGTGGAAGAATGAAATGTAAATTTTGTTAATCCAAAAGGAAATTTTTCATAATGGTTATCTTAGCATATCTTTTATGTAATTAGAAGGTATTTTTTAAGATAAGGCTTAATATTTCTTGATGTCTCCTTACAGAGCTCTATGGATTTGACATCCTCATTGACAGCCAACTGAAACCATGGGTGTTAGAAGTCAACTTATCTCCGTCTCTCAACATTGATCAGCCTCTAGACTTGAAGATCAAGTCAGCCATGTTAGCAGACCTCTTTTCTCTTGTTGGCATCCAGGTCTGCAATCCTTATACAGCCAAAGTTTCTTCGCGTCCCTCTATTTTCCGCAAATTGCCGTCCTTGGTGAGTTTATAAAATGAGGTGACAACATACTTTTGTAACCAGAATTGATGTTTGGTATATTTCTCAGCTGCCACCATTTTCATTATTGAATATTGCCAAAAGAGGCAGTCAGAAGTAGGTGTATATCAGTGTAGCTACTATTGGCTTATCCTGAAAAATTGCTTTAAGATTTATATACTTTCTTTGTGATACATTGTCACTCCTTCCAAAAGTCTTTTGCTTAGGTGTGCATAATATTGCATTAGGAAATGGCTTCTATAAATAACTAGAGGTAGGTACTAAGTCAAACTCCCTGCTCAGAGTTCGAATGAAGAGTTGATACGTTGGGCTGAGACCCGTGAGTATCCCAGTGCCATGGAGATGGCACAGTCAATGTGCCGATGGACCAGTGACACACTGGATGGTCTCAGAATGGCTGCCTCAATCATGGGTGACCAGCTACACACAGTAACTAATTGTTCATGATTGACTTTTCTTTCGGTATGAGTGCCATGCCATTACAAGTTTCCAAATATTTTACATTGCTGGGTCCGGAGCTGGACCAGTAAGTATGGATATCTGTCATGGGTCCTGGCATCCAGTGGCTCTTCATTCTCTCTCGACATTTGTCTCAATTTGCTCTTCTTGCCTTGTACAGATCACATCACTTGTCACACCTATTGACTGGTTTCTATTACCAATACTTCTTGGTCTTGACAGTAACAAAGATCTGAGGTGTATTTTGGCAAGGCTGTGAGTAATAATATGATAGCAAGTTGTTTAGAAGCCTTATGTATGAGTTATGTGGTATAAAAGTTTTTTGATTTGAAGGTATAACATTGCTTGCTGTAGTTATATTGCCTAAAAAAGTAGGACTTTGCAAGGAATATATTTATTTTCATTGGGGAGTAAACTTGATTACTGTTTCAGGCATTTTCAGGATTACTTATAGAATTAAGATCAGACAATGCTTAAGATGAACTTTATGTTAATTAATTGGAAGAGTTAATAGTGAAATATTCTGAATGTTTCCAGAAGGCACATAAAAGACAGAAAACATTCTTATTTGGTGAAAAGTAGAACATGATATGTATTATTTCTTTTCCAAGAATTATTCCTTATCTATTGAAGGTTTATTTTATCATTGCCTTCACATGACTACTTCAGACTTGTACTGTGTGGTGTGACTATATTATATGTAACTGATAACAACCATACTGTTATTTAAATATAAATTTTCTTTTCAATCCTACCATGAACAAGCTCGGCCTCAGGGTAAGCCAGACTGTAACTTGGTTTATCCTTTGTAGGTTTGTATCCCTTACTCCCAAGAAGTAAAGAAAATTGAAAAAATTAAGTGTTAATATGCATATATAGATAAATTAATTCATGTCAGGGGAACAGTTAGTCCATTTGAAAGCCTTATTGAGAGTAGGCCATGCCAAGATGCACCTTTTCCCAAAAGGAAGTGGAGTGAAGACTCCTCTTTCTCAGCCCTAGTTGCTATGATTAAA
>NC_051413.1:34993211-34993294 GCF_015228065.2 Penaeus monodon
GATGCCTTGTAGTTCCGTGTCTCAGGCACTAGAAACTGATTGCGGTATGATTGTGCTGATCTGCATTGTGTGTGCACAATTTA
>NC_051413.1:34993770-34994647 GCF_015228065.2 Penaeus monodon
TTGTATCTTTTTGTCATTCAGTCTGTCTGTGCCCCACACTGAAGCTGTTCAGTTTTCTTTATAGTTTGGCAATCAGTGGCTTTGAACCTAATCAGGAACTTTGTGCCAATAGAAGTAAAATTTTCCTCTTATTCTGTGGGTGCTGTGCATATGAACTAAATATACTCTATGCCATGTTCATAGAGGTTTATATTTCTTTGTACTCTTATGATAAAGGAAAAACCTTCTACGACTGAGCGTTAATGTCTCGTAATCTTGATAAAATTATGTGTTTTATTCTTCTCCTCTCAAGAACATTTTTTTATTAGATAAATTGGAAGTCTTATTTTGATAAATGTGACAATTGTACATGCTTGTACAATTTTTCTTATTTTCTTTCATTGATTGTGTGTTTTTTCCTGTGATTGTAATTGTGACATGTCACTAAACAGACCTACCTACTGGATGTTGAATTAATTAACTGAAGAGTTACAGTACTTTATGTACTCTTCTTTGTATATTTGACTATATGATTCTATATCTAGAGTAAGTTAATTTGTATACAGTATTTTTATCAGTGCCTTTGCATTATTATTTTTTTCATCAGTGCATTTGCATTTCTTAAATGTTAGTTGCATGTATACTTTAGCAGGGTTTTTGTTAGAAAAATAATTGGATCTTTATTAAAGTATGGAGGAAGGGGTGTAGCAGTCTTTAATCACTCTGAAGGTAAATTATAGCCCTTCATGATGGATTCAGAATTCAGGTGTCTGCTTGTGCTTACAGCCATACAAAGGCTTTCTTAGTCACTGATGAATCATGAACTCATAAGAATATTCTCAGTTTTGCTCCCATATATCATGTTTAAAATATTGGCAATTCATTTTTATCCACTTGT
>NC_051413.1:34995061-34995897 GCF_015228065.2 Penaeus monodon
GATAGATAATTTAAGCCTTCTAGCAGAAACCCTATTATTTCTTGTGCAGAATGCCTACAAGGTTGTATGTTTACTGTTCCACAAGGAAAGTTTTAAGGTGCAAACCTTTACAACTTGATTAAATTTAGTTCTGGAATAATCAGATCAATTATAAATGATTGTTTATCATCATAAAAGTATATGTACTATATAAGTCTGTATAACTAATTGAGAAACTATATTTAAATTCCCAATTCTCATTATTTGAGGAATTCACTATTTTTTGGCCATTTGATCCGTAAAACACTTAGTTAATGGAAACATTTATTGTGTCCTTGAGGAAGCATCCCAAAAATCATAATGATTAATGAAAAAAATATTATTGTGACATTTTTTGTATATGTAAATGTATTTAGTCTTTTTGCATTGACAGATAACTTGATAAGTCATTCAGAAATATCTTTAAACCCACAAAGGCTGATAATATGGTAATATATTTTAAAAGTTTATTAATTCACTAGTGACGGTTCCTTCAGAGTACCATAGACTCTCCTTTCCTGGTGGTATCTATAGCAGTGAGTGGCTGCTCCCGGGAACCCCTGCTCGAGCCACACACCATAAGTAACTAAGTCAGAGTATAAGCTCCAATTTTACACCCCTTTTATAGACTTGGGAGTATATTGAAGATAACGGTTTTGAGAAACGAACTTGGTGTTTTGTGTTATTGTAAACCTAAAATTCAACATCAACATTTGTTGCAATGGTTGGAAGTTTTTGTCTAGAGTCTAGATTCTTTAATAATTCCATGTGTGTTATTTTCATTAACACATTTTCCAAGATATCATGAGGTTTAAAGT
>NC_051413.1:34995922-34997134 GCF_015228065.2 Penaeus monodon
CTGCGGACCGGTGGATTGCATCACTGGGCTGTGTGCCAAGCCTTATAGCACCTATAGGTGCTATAAGGCTAGGCAGAATCTCTTTCTGCTCCTTCATTGACCCTGCCTTGAGCACCAAGGACATATCCTAGTAGAGTTGGCCCCTCCTTTGATGTTCCCCAGTAGCTCAGTGAGACCTACTCCAAAGGCCATCTGTGACTATTCTCCACCCAGGGCAGGGTGGACAGCCCAGGCACTACAATGGCCATGTCAAAGAGGAAGAAGAATACTACTATACTACACCTTTGACTGATAAGTCGTCGGATAGTAGCTTGTCATTTGATCACCAGTGTCAACACCTTTTATGCCGATGTTGTAATCCACCACCACCAATGGCTTATCCCTATCCAGTCCTTCCAATGCAAGGCCAGCAACTCCATCTTGCTGCTGCGGTAGTCAACATCACCCTTCCTCCTCACACTGAGGTCCTTGGGCATGAACTTCGTGTTCAGCCAGGCTGTCCCCACTGCATTCGTCCTTTTTGCCTGAAACATATGAAAGAGACTTGGTGATGTGTACCAGTTGTCCACAAACAACTGGTATCCAAGCCCAAGGAAGCCACTGAGCTCCATTAAAGAAGCACCACTTTTGTAAATGAGGGCAAGTCGCCACAGTCCTGCTTTGTGTACTCCTTGAAATGAGGTGTTCCATGCTGCCAGGCCAGTATTCGCACAGAGCTTATAGGCTCAACCCAAATCTCACCCTCTTTCTCAGGTTATAGGTCTTGAAAGCTAATCAGCCACAGAACTTCCACAATAACACGTTGATGGCGATGTCCTAACCCAGCACGAACAAAGAGTGGAAGAGTTGTTGAGGGCGTCCATGATTGGTCGGAGCTTCCACTTCCTGTCCTACAAAAATGGAGCTCCATCCCACATGTAGGTAAAATGGAGGTGACACGTAAACTTGGCAACCATGTTGGAGAGGGACTCATTGCTGTCGAGCATGGTGTCAACCTGGGAGACATAATCCAGTTCATCCTCTAAATTGGATACATCAGAGCACAGGTTGATGGCATCCTCTGTCCTGTTGGGCAACCACTCATTACCACTCTCCACAGAGGAGAGGTTGAAGAAGGTGCGAGACCAGGAGAAAGATGGAGATGGAGATGGACAGCACCGAAGCACCTTGGCAGGTGCCGATGAAGTTGATGGCTGGTGATCATTAACCTCA
>NC_051413.1:34997158-34997395 GCF_015228065.2 Penaeus monodon
CATCTTCGAATGCTGGTAAAGTCAGGCATTGCAAAAGAAGTAATGAATGAGGTGCAAGATTCCTGTGTTTCAACCTGGGGACATGGAACCAACAGTAGCCAGTGAAATCAAAGCAACCTAGGTCATGTGTCACAAAACATGGTGGTTGTAAAGTGACATTACTTCCTTTTTATGATGTCTTGAAAATGAATATGGTTAATAATGATGTAACTTCCTCAGCTTCATGACATAACTTCA
>NC_051413.1:34997882-34999410 GCF_015228065.2 Penaeus monodon
GCATTATGTCTTGCGCGGAAGACACCCCAGCAGACAGTCGAAAACAATAGTGTCTCACATATGAGATGCCAGGAAATGGTCCTTGCTCCAGGTGTTCTATTGGGTGAGAGGCCTGTCTTTAGTGGGTTAACAGAGTTCTATTCAAAATCTGATGATTGGAAAGAAATGCACAAACACTTACACATACACAAAAAAAAATGTAATACCTCTTATGGAATTAAGCTTATGTAATTTTCACTTTTTCATGTGCAAAACATATTACCAGGATTAAAAGTCGATGCCATTAAAAAAAAATCATTCATGCATGTTAGATAATAGGGTGGGAGCCATGAGTTATATGTAGAACTTATTGAAAAGGGTGTTAGAGTAGGCTCTAATGCCTCATTTCAACTATGGATTTATAAAGCATGAATAATTTTATTAATTTGTGGGACAAGTATTCTCTCAAAGTTTGATCTGAAGGGTTTACATAAAAAAAAAGGTTTGTCATGTCCATCAAGCAATTTTACAAAGTGAGAAAAAAATGGGGGGAAAAGTTTTGGTAGTTAAAATATTACCTCAAAATTATGATTGTAATATGGTTAGTCACACCTCAATGCAGCAGTTTCTTGATTCATCTTTTAGATATTTGCAGTGTTTCAGATTTTTTATTATTTTAATGTATTTTACTTAAGTTATTTTTCAAAACAATTGCTGTGAAATAGAATTTTTTATGTTGATATTAGGTAGACTTCAGAAAGAAATGGTATTCTGATTATTATAGAAAAAAGTATGTGAATCTAGTGTTCATCGCAAAAGTGCATAATTCTTTTCAATATAGAAGTTAGAACTTTTATGGCTTATCCTGTTCTTGTCTTATGTATAGTATTTTTGTACCATTTATGGATTATATAATTTTTATGATGATAAGATGTAAAATTGTAAGAAAGGGCTGGAAAAACTGATTTGTAATGATAGTGTTGCCATATTATTAGTGAGGGATTCATTCATACTACCACAACTTAAATTTCAAATCAGAGGAAAGTATTTTTGGGGTGAAGGTTCATGTAATTGTATTTACCCTGAATGGTCTGTGTACAAAGCTATTATATTGGCATTAATTTAGTTGTTGCTAAGGTCACAGATGTCATGTTACTCCAGAGGTTTTGACTGATAAGTGATACCAGACAGTCCCATGTACCTGCTTTTGGTGTTTCTTGAGATTTTGCTAATAAGTAACTCTCAAGGATAAGCTATCTTATCCTGATCATTAGGGGGATTAAACAGAAACTAGCACAAGGGACAGAATAGTATTACATAAAGGATTGATTTAGTTAGATATGATGGGCTTGTGATTTGTCTCTCTTATGTATTTTATGTATATATCTTTTTCCTTTTTCCTGCTTTTTTTTTATTGGTTTCCATACATGTTTCCTCAGAGGCATGAAAGTGATTATGATACTTCAACAGTTGGCTCAGGTTATTTCAAAGACTTTATTTTATGCTCTTCATATGTTTAAAAGTTATGAATTGTATTTAAGGCTTTGCA
>NC_051413.1:34999448-35000826 GCF_015228065.2 Penaeus monodon
TATTATTTTTACTTTATTACCGTCAGTGCTTATGACTTTTTTATACATCAGTATTGCTGAAGAGTTGTCATCAGATTTTATAAGAATGTACGATAAAGCAAGCATTATGCATCCAATTTTCACTTATTATAAACCTGATATGATATACTAGAGTTATCTTTCTATTGTCTTTTTCCTTTAGCGTTACTCCACGGATGTGTATGAGAGGAACCAGTATGGTCGAAACACTCCCATAGTGCCAACCGCCGAAGAACTGCGCATTGTACGCCAGGTTCGTGAAGAGTATGAACGACGGGGTGGATGGGCACGGATATACCCTTCTCCTGACTCCTGGGCCCTCTATGGGGGCTTGCAGGAGTATGATAGTCCGCTCAACTTGATCCTGCACTATCACCTGTATCCTCAGATCCAGCGGACAAATAGGTCAGTTGTGATTGTGCTCAGGAGATTTTAAGGATAATATTCCCTAACAACAAGCAAAGGATTTTTTTTCTCCAAGTATGGACTGTCCAGAATGGGGCTAAATGCTGTTCAGGAATTTCAGAAAATGAGTTTAGATGTAGGGAATGAAAACCTTGGGACTCACACCATAGCTTTAGCTCTCTATTCAGGTATTGGAACACATTTTTTTTATATACTTAGGGTGAGTTCTAATACTCTGTCAGGTAATTTAACACAGTTTATATAATGTTCTCCATTCTTGCTTGTAACAGAGACTCACATTTCATGAAAGAAATAATAATAATTTAGATACCTAGATTAGGTTTCTAACCCAGCCCAGCTTTTAACCCTGTGGTGGTGCAATGTTGACGCTTCAGATACAGCCGTGTGGCGCCTGGCAGAGTGTCCGGTGTGTCTAGTAGTGGGCTAGCATCATCCCTTGAGCGGCTAAGCTGTTATGAACGGGGTTTACCCAAGAGCCTCTCATTCTTCAAGAACAAGAAAAACCTTGGTAGGCAATATTACCTTCAGCACTTCACAGAACTAAATTCTGTAGAATTGTAGCAGTATACAAGTTTTAGATACTGGAGTTTAAAGGAAGTTGAATTTACATAGATTGGGAAGTAATACTACAAGAGTAATGAAGCAGTGGATAAAATATTCTGCTGTTGATTATTAGTGACAAATTTGTTCCATATATAATAGTGTGGTTAGATTTGCTTGTAAAAGTTATTGAGTGTTTGCCCTTGGACTATATCTCTTTCTTTTGGTGAATGATAAATACTGTTTAAATTTAGATAAGTTTTTAAATGAATAATGTTTTAAGCAGCACACATAAATGAATAATCTTTTTAAGCAGCACACATAGATGAATAATCTTTTCAAGCAGCACACACTATGCACTAGTGTTCCTTGTCCATTGTTTGTAGCTATAGAG
>NC_051413.1:35000857-35001281 GCF_015228065.2 Penaeus monodon
GGTAAAATAATATATAATGAATGCTTTATAGGTTCACACAAGAAAGAGGACAAATCACTCTGTCGCGACATGAAGCAAGTCAAAGCCAACATCATGAAAGCTTTGGAGAATGGACTTGCGCTCAGGTAAGGAGGTTTTGTGATTTCTCTGATGTTGATTATTTACCCAATGCTATGATAATTCAAAGTTTTCCCGCATTTTTATAACAAATTCACATTTACTCCAATAGTTATTATTTATCATTGTTTTATTTTTTACTCAATAGCAAGTACCAGGCACGCATGGCATTTTCTGTGTACCTACAACATGTTCAGCGTCGACTTATGATAGGTTGCGATGAAGAAAAGCAGACGGATCTTGTGTATCGTTTTCTGAAGTCAGCAACACGTACTCTTCATGCTCCTCTGAATATTCAGGTGTGAAT
>NC_051413.1:35001434-35001591 GCF_015228065.2 Penaeus monodon
TAGCATTAAAAGAAAAAAAAAAAAATCCCCAAAACTTAACCCTACATAAATGGGCTAAAAACTGCTCTCCAGCTCCTCTTGGAGGAGTAAAAGCAGTGTGCAGAACTTCCCCCTGGGGCACTTGGTGTGTTTGCCATGGCCAGCTCACTTGCCTTGA
>NC_051413.1:35002370-35004769 GCF_015228065.2 Penaeus monodon
TGTTGTGATTACCAAGCAACAATGGGTTAACTAAGCATAAGCTATCATTGTCATTGTAGGTCAGGTATTTTTCTCTGACATGTATTTATCTTCTCTGGCTTTTGTAAAAGCTGTTGCATTTTTTTGTATGAATTTCTTAATGTTGTGGATTCAGAAGAGACTTTTATTTTTAATTATATCTCAATTTCTTCCATTTATGTTCTTTGGCAGAATCCAAGTAAAAGCCTGCCGTCAGAGGCTCGTGCTGTTGTCATCTCCAAACAGTTAGGTGACTTCATTCAGGCCTACACCAAGGAGACGCACATATACTTGGATCAAGGGGCATCCTCTTCTTGCTCCTCCCTATCCTCCCAGTGCCCCACCTCAGTTGCTACTTCCTCCGAGCCATCCACACCATATGTCACATCTCCGCCATCCACTTCTACACTGTCCATTAACTCTCCAACTGCTGGATCCATGAGTGCCTCAACTTCATCCATCAACAATGCACCCCTCTCTGTCTCTGGCTCCACAACCTCTGTCAACATCCAGCCTCCTGGAGCTGACTCGGGTGCAACAGCAGAGGCATCTAGCCCAGAGCACATCAAAAAGTCGGAGTCCTCAACTTCCATCACAAGTCCTCCCCCTGTCAGAAAATCCCAGTCCTCCACTGTGGTTTCTTTCAGCTCATCGATAACTGCTGATAGTCCCCCACCTTACTGTCTCGCTGGCTCTACGACTTCCATCAACAGCCCACCTTCCACTGCATGCTCAGCTTCGTCTGCCTCAGTAGGCAGTCCGCCCTCAGTATCTGTTACTGGTTCTTCCACGTCCATCAGTTTCCCATCTCCATCAAAGACCCCTTCTTCTGTGTCCATTTCATCTCTCACTTCGACAACAGATACAGGAGTTGAGATCTCTACATTACCTCCAAGAATAAGAAGGCTCAAATCAGATGGTGATACAGCTGTACCTCCTATTGGTAAGTATTCTGAGAAAGATATGCTCTTTTTTAAAATGCTTTAAAAGAGAATTGAAATTGAAAAGTTAGTTATAAACACAAGGGAAATAACTTTGAACCAGAGGTAATGAACATGCTACACAGGGCTTTTGGTTTCAAGTATATAATATTTTTCCCATTTATTATTCATGTACTATTATTCATGTTTTCTAAGATTGTAAATGAGGTTCTATACTTTTTTCCAATAGGTATTTCTACTCTTTCACTGTTTACTCTTTATCTAATGGGAACCTCATATCACAAATATTTTGAACTCGGGGCAAAAAAATTCTGAATAACATGAAAGAGATGGGGATAAAGTTTCTCCCCCCCCCCCTCTCCTAAGAAGGGAGAATTTTAAAACAAAAAGGGATGTAATTTTTACCAGTTTGATGTCATTAGATTCCAAGATTACTGTTAATCAAAATAAGGTCAACCGGAAAGTTTAAATGCAGCTCTAAGTGGGGTGACGGGTGTGCTTTTCCTCCAGTGTTTCATGAATCAGTGTGTCACTTTTTCCTGGACATAGGTTTGTTGATATTATTACAAAAACATATAAGAAATGGTTAACTCAAAAAAATACAACAAAATTGAAGTAAGGATAATGATAGCTATAGGACAAAGCAGCTGACTGAAATGAAACATATAATCAAATAACAATAATGTGACATCCTCCATCCATCTGAACTCAATGATTCTTCCCATATTTATTCCCTAGAGGGATAAACCACTTTGTTTATTAAAATGGGGTCGATTTTTTTTCTAGTGCAGCTTTGATAGACTTATATGTTATATCATATACACAAATAATCAAATTACCGAAATTACATTTGGGATGGATTTTAACAGACAGCATTATAGTGCTCTGTAGAATTAATTTTGTATTTTACAATAAAACTTACAGATAATGTAAATGGAAGTAGATGTTGACTGTTTTTGTGATTTTTTTCCAGCTTCCCATATACTCAGGTTATCATTCACAAATACATATACTTCACCTCAATTGAAGCAAGCTTTTGTGTGATATAATAGATTGTCCACTTAACCTCATCGTCATGAATCTTTGTCCAGGTCAATAGATTACATCTTGTGTGCATTACTGCAAGCTGGACCATCAGCAGGTGCAGAGCAGCTCACACTAGTGAAAACCTGAAAATTTTACTGGTCATTATTAAGTTAAGGGCTACAAATGGCCTGGGTAGATATTGAAATTTTAGGGTTTATAGTGCTGGTGGAGTATGGTGGTTTGAGTAATCGAGTCTTTAGGGGTTAAAATCAGAGTATATTAAAAATACAGTCGTCCTGAGAAACCCGTGAGCATTTCGCTACATCACTATTTAAGTTCTTGATTTTGCAGAAGGAGATGGTAGTTCAATGTCAACCAGCATGGACTCAAGTGATATTCAGAAGCAGACCAGTG
>NC_051413.1:35004810-35005233 GCF_015228065.2 Penaeus monodon
AATAAGGATGATCACATCACAATGGATTTATACAGAGCTTTCATGTCCAGTGCAGGGTATGGAGTAGTGTTTTAACATATACTTTCACTTTTAGGATTCAACTCTAAATAATTATGAGGAAGTCATACAAACATCACAAGTTAACAAGAACATATGTTTTCACAGGGAGTCTGATCTGGAAGAGGTGCTGGCACTGCAGACTCGTTTGCATAATTCTGCAGGAGTGTTTCTTGAGGCAACACGGAGGTCCCGTTATAGTGCCTCGTCACACTCAGTATCCTCTCTGTCGTCCACCCACACGCCAGCCTCATCCACAACTAGCTCAAGGCCACGCACTCCAAATGCTTCTCCTCATGGCTCACCCAGAAGAAGTCGGCGTTCTCCATCTACAGGTACCATTATTGTAGATTTTTCTTCTTATCT
>NC_051413.1:35005367-35005888 GCF_015228065.2 Penaeus monodon
ATATATGCTTAAAAAAAAAAAAAAATGCATTGTCTGTCCTACTTTGTTAATAAAACAAAGAATCAGTCAAAAACACAGATGCACTGAGCCTAACAAACTCTGACCCAGCAGGAAGCCAGCTGAGACATCATGACCCAGTGACAAGTGAGCCACAGCCACAGCCCCAGCAGGATGAGCAGGTGGCCAAGCAAACTCAGCCACTTGCGACAACTGCCACACTAGCCTCCAGCACACCCTCAACCACTTCCTCACATACTGCCACCTCCACTGCCTCCTCATGCTGTCTGTTCGGCAATATCCTCAAAGCCAGTCTGAAAGGGACGAATACTTCGTTCATTTCATGAAATTAGGAAGAGGTAGTGCTTAACTTGGTAATAGTGTGTCCTTAGATAGACTTTTAGGGTTTAACCCCTTATATATTTATTATTATTGATGTTGTTTATATAGATAATATGATGTTATTCTTGTAATGGTAATGATATGATACTATTATCATTATTTTTCTAATTTATTTATATCAA
>NC_051413.1:35005955-35007997 GCF_015228065.2 Penaeus monodon
GTATTTATTTTTATTTTTAGCAGTGTTATTAATATATTAATGTTAGTATTGATATTGATATAAATATGAATGTTAATACTAATGTCTGTAAGAACATTATTATGTTTATTAATATTATCATCAATTTCATATTATTTATAGCTACCCATTTGCAGATTGCAGATACTGTAACAAAATAGCAAAGTGATATTACATTGATTAGTGTCTGTTTCAGCAGATTTAGATATGCATGAATTGAGAGCTTTAAGAAAGCATTTCAGATTCTTGATCATTCTTTGAGTGGTAGTGATGAAACACAACAGTAAAGGCACAGACCACAGAGGGTAGTATCTGCCTATTGTCTGCAGCCCTTACTCATTATTAGCCCTTGAAGACTGGAAAGAGAATTTGGGGATGTGCTATTATAGATAATATTTCTGACTCCTCCTTTTCCTCTCCTCCTTGCATCCTTTTGAGGGGAGTGAACCTCGTATTCTGAAAGTTTTTTCACTCTCGTAGTCACAGACTCTGTTGTGCAGCTAATGACATACCTACCAGTCACTGTCAGGGTGGCTCAGTGTTAAGTTATCTCAATTTTTCTATTTACTACACTATAAAGATTTGCCATTTGTAAAGCAAAAAGCGAAGACTGCCATTTTTGATTAGTGTTTAGAAGAAAATGGAGAAATTCAGTTGGCAAGTTGTATGAAATGTAACAAAGAAGGAGGTCCCTCTAATGTACACCATCTTACGTCTTATCCACAGGGTTATTCAGGGTGATCATTAGAGCAGAAGTACATTGATGACATCTAACTTGTAAACAGGAGTGGCAGATGCAGATGCTGCGTTGCTCTGTTCAGTCTGTACTGCACTAAAGTATGATGAAAATGAAAGTATTGTTTTATCATGATATACTTAATAAAGGTATAATTGTTGTCTAAATACTTAAAAAGAAAAAAATGATAATATCATTTTAAGGTAATGAATACAATTTTGTATCTTTAAATTAGCTTAAGTGTTCAGTTTTGTGGATTCTCATTGTGCTGTGGCTTGTGAGATCCTCATGAAATTAGTTCCTCATGAAAACATAACTTTAATGTTTTTTATCACAGATAATTCACCTAAGATGAACAGCTATTATGAAACTGTTATAAGTTACAAATGTAATAGCTACATAATATGTTTTCATTACAGTGATAATCATTGGTAGGATGGACATTAGTGTCAGATTTTATATATTGAGTTATACAAGTATTTGCATTACAATATTTTGGAGAAACATTGATTTATTTGAATTGAAATATACTTGGATATTCAGCTGCAAGAACTTCAACATTTGTACATTAGTATGAGATTATTACTATAAGTTTTAAGGTTATTGTATGATTTTGATAATCACGGAAATTGTGTCACAGTTTAGGAATTACTTTTAAAAAAGTTGGTGTTTGACATTTCAAGAGGCTTTTTATATATATGTAAATCATAATTTTTTACCTGCATAAGACAGATGAATGATAATGTTTGGAAATGCTTAAATCTCTTTGAATGTAACAACATATTCTGTCCAGCTGATGTCACAGAAATCTCAGGTGTAATAAGATTTTTCTTTTTAATTGTTGCTAATGATACTCCAGAAGCCCTAAAGATAAGAGTGTTTTTTTGGTGTCAAAGGATCCGTAAGACTTGCAGGAATTTAACTACTCTGGAGTTAGTGTAACATAGTCCCATAAATAGATCTTTAAAGTTATCCATATTATTAAAAAGTTGTTATAACTAAAGAAACCAAACCATTGCATTGATAATGTTTTAGATTAGTTTTTTTTTTTTTTGTGGTTGGTCATCTGTTTATAAATTGTTATTCAGTTACATAATGCTGGACTATAGTTAGGTCTGTGGATAGAAAAAATGTATTCAGCATTGTGTTCATCTGGGATTATGAGAGACCATGAAAAGTTCATTCATTCTTTAGCTTAGATAATGAAAACATCTACAGCAATTTTTATTCAGAAACAACATGAAATTGCTTTTGAAAATGTAACATGTAATAGACTGTGAACTTTGTG
>NC_051413.1:35008042-35008326 GCF_015228065.2 Penaeus monodon
ATTTCTGCGTGTGCTTTCCTAACAGTGTTCCTAACGAATTTTACTCCTAGATGTCTAAGTGATGAAAGAGTGAATTAGATGCAAAGATATACATACAATACGTTAAGTTATAATTTTCATGTTTAGATTTGAAAAGCAGTCAACTTACAGTGCAAGAATCTGAAAAAGTGCGTCAGAAACTTTGAGTCTGGTCACATTTCCAGTTGGGTCTTTGTGCCATTTTTTTCCTTCTTAAATTGTACAGCTTACTTATATTAAGTATTAGCTCACATGGAATGCCTTAG
>NC_051413.1:35008359-35009152 GCF_015228065.2 Penaeus monodon
TTAAGGAAATAGTTATCTTGATTTATATTGATGTCTACTTTTTTTCTGGAATTATTAATGTTTATAAGCTTTGAGGTTACTTGAAGCATAATGTAAAAAAAAAAAGAGGAAAGTGGAAAATATTATTTTTAGATGTGTCATACTGATAGTCCAGTTTTCAGTCATTTATTTTAAACTATTTGTATAGTTCCCTCCAGAGTTATGGAAATTTAAAGAAGAAAAACATTATCTTGAAGTTGCTTCTTATTTTGTGTAAATTTCTGTTACATACTTTGCTACAAGTACCTCAATCAGTTCCACATTAAGGGGAGTTTGAAGAGTCCTCCCTCCATACATCGAGGCAATATTTTAGTTCAGGGAATTGCGGTAAAGTGACTTATTACTTCTGGTTATTGATACAATTAGTAATTTATATTGAAAGAAAGTTTGGTGGCCCTTGAGAACTTGTTCTCTTCCCAAGTCAGTGCCATTGGACTGAGTTAATAAGAATGGCAATGCAATATTGCATAAGTCCTGTTTTAATAAATGTTAGTTTCGAAATTATAGTGCTTGTGATTGAAGGATCTTCAGATATTCCTGTGTTGTTGGGAAGTGGTTGGAGAATGTAATGCTTTACAACTCATATTCTCATCTTTCTTTTGTAAATAATGCTATATGTCTATAATGTTATTTTTTAAGGCCATGCATATTATAGGAGGTCATATAGCATGAGACAGAACTCAGGAGGTACGCAATACAAGATGGTGAGGCATGCTGTTTGTGACTAATCTTTATTTTTGTCTGTGACTCTTAC
>NC_051413.1:35009206-35009730 GCF_015228065.2 Penaeus monodon
TGGTTATTTATTGATTTTTACTTTTTTCATTTGCAAAGTGCTTATGAGACTGCCCAGTGGCTTCTGTGGCCAAGGGCTGTGTATACATTATGAGAAATGTAAATATGTAATAATCATGTAAAACACAGGTACAAAATTTCTGAAGAATGATTGAATATAAGCTTGACAGTATCTCAGGTTTGTACATACTGTTTAATCTGTATGCTATTAAAAATTAAGATGTGAAATGCAACAAAAATGCAGAGGGATAATACATTATGAAGTTAGACTTGAGGAAATTTTAATCAATTGCCAGTAATGGAGAGACTTACTATAGCCACCAGTGTGCTGCAGAAACATGTTTTCCCCAGTTTATGTAGAAAAGGCTAGGTTCAAAATAAAATCAAAGAGTTTAAAGATAAGGTCAGTAGAGGTCATTCCCTGATGTTATCCTGTTCCTTTGCCTATGTCAGGATGTGTCTACTGCATAGCTATATAGACCTGTGTGTTGTTGAGTTATAATTCTTTCGGGTATGTCGAATGTG
>NC_051413.1:35009759-35014734 GCF_015228065.2 Penaeus monodon
TTATGCTACTCCTATCTAGTTTTATTTCAGAAATTTCCTTCTTGCTATTGGCTGAATACAATAGCTTAGAGTATGCAGCTATCAAAGTCAGTGCAGCCTTTACTGTATCCAAATTAAATACATAGCATGGATTTTAGCAGACAATTGATATTGATTTTTTTTTTTACTTCCTTTAGTCATAATATATTGCTTAAGTTTGTTTAACCCTGATTTTTAGGGTTGCAGGAAAAATTTAAAAATTGCAGATATCTCTTTTAATAGGAGATTGATATAAAGTAGAGTATAGTAGTAATGTTTGTCTTTGCCCCCCCAAATAATTATTTTATGTGATTGCAGCTTAGAGGTCTTTGTATTTTTTTTATATTAAAGGACTGGAGGATCCACTTGGAATATTAGATGTAGTCTGAATTCAGAAACCCAAATTATTTTTTCCCAATTCCAAATTTTGATACATGAAATTTAAACATTTTCAGAAGTTTCATTTTATGTGTCAAGGAAAGTACATTATACAAAATTGGTTCATTTTTTTCTTCCTGCATGGTTGCAAAGCTGGATTTCATCATAAATATCAACTTGGCCAGTAGAACAATACTCATAATGCCATTTCTACCCAGGAGTGTTTATAAGTGTTCAGGAAATTGCAATTGTTCCAATTTTTTAAAAGTTCATGACTTCAACAGATTTTGGAATTTAGGAAAAGAAAGTATCATATTTTACTTTTTGATACTTGATACATTTTCTTAGGAGAATCCACCTGCTCCTTTTTTTTTTTTGACAAAGCGTTTTTAATTTGAATACAGCAAATGGTAAATTGAAAACATGGTTGTCTAATGTATATGTAGTACCTTGTAAATGGAAAATTACTACATTGGATAGAGTATGGGGCATTTTGTTCTTGGCTGCCTGCTTTGGAGTTGATTGAACCAATTAAGAATGCAATTGGTAGTAATCAAGGGATACTTAGTGCAATTTAGTAAATTTATACATGTTTGCCATAAGATCAAACATGGCTACTTGTTAATAAGAGACAAATATTGCCTTGAGGAAAATATAAGGGTGACAAAATTTGGTAATATATGTATTTATTATCACATTTCTTTTGTTTTACTCTGTTTTACTCATTGCTTTGAATTGTGACTTTCACAGTCACATGTAACAATAATCAGGGAGGTGTGAGACAGCTAGTATGATAACCTATTAGTTACTGAGCTTGATATTTACCTGTTCTTCTGCAGCAAATGACAATTTTCATATAAACATTTATTCATATGTTTGTATTTGACTTTAACTGTTATGATAGCATGTGCCTGTCATTGTTATGATTTTTATTGCCATTGCAACATGTTCAAGGGAAGAAAAAAATGTGCAAGTTGAAATACAAATACTGAAGTGGTAATATTATAATGATAAGAAATAAAGCTTGCTATATTACCATATACATA
The DNA here is from genome assembly GCF_015228065.2 of Penaeus monodon. Lineage (NCBI taxonomy): Eukaryota > Metazoa > Arthropoda > Malacostraca > Decapoda > Penaeidae > Penaeus > Penaeus monodon. The sequence continues at coordinate 35,011,202 of NC_051413.1, forward strand.
AGCTATCTCTTATTTTAGAATGATTGTTACTTATTACCCTGTAGCTTAAATTAGCATAAATTAATGGGAATTTATGTCCAGTGTCTTCCTGCTTCCATCAGCGAGTTGATTTGATAAGTCGTGTATAATACCGGATGCTTAGCATTTTCCTATGTTTTATGCTAACCAAATACTACCTTTAATCATCAAATGACATCACAAACAGATTACATAAAAAACATTGTCCATTGTTAATCAAGAAAGCATTTAGTTAGGGTAAAATTTAAACATGTAAACCACATTTTCTGTCCATCATTTTATTTACATTTATATATTTAGAATATTTAATGATACAGTTTATATAAGCTCTTTCATTTGAATTGCTTCAATACATTATCTTTCTATAACATTTGATGCTGAAAAGTATCCTTTGTTGAATATGCAGAAGTTTCCTGTAAAGCAAGGCAAATACTTGGATGGACCTCAGGGTGGCTCACATATAATTCACCAAGCAATAGTTATATCTGGTTAAGATCTGACAGAAAATGTTCCTATACAAATCTCTTATAATAAATTTTCAAACTTATACAGTTCACAGAGTTTGAGGGATCTGGCAAGCTAAAGTCTTTCAAGCATTAGTTGCATGGTCCTTAGATATTGCCACTATTATTTGATTAGTAGTGTATTTGATACATGATGTTGGGTAAGGAAAGGTGTTGTAATATGCTGTTAGTAAGTTTTAAAGATATCACCCATGACATCTATTCAGTGTAGGAGTATTGACCTTCTGTAACCTGTTATTCATTCCAGTACTGTTGGTACACTGGCTGGTCAATAATGAAGGTGTATATATACTAGGAATGTGACCAAGTTATTATAGGAGGAAGGATATGTGGTCTCTATGAAGATATAGCACAAGATAATTGCTTTTTTGTAGTTGTTGTCATTACTTATGAAATTTTGTTTCTGCATAATCATGTGTAGGAAGTAGACATCAGATGAAATATTCTTACTTTAAAAGCACATATGATATGGCTTGATTATTATCTTCACAGAAAGAGTACCTGTATTCCATTTTAAAAATGCAAGTATAGGTAGCAAAGTTATAAGGGAACCAGATTTAAAATTACAATTATTACTGGTCATTCTTAGCATGAATTAACATCATGGTAACCCCCCTGCCTTAATGTTAGATACTTAATTACTTGTCCAAAAATAGTCCTGTTAATTATAAGCATCAGTTTGCCTACCTTACTGCAGTCCTTCCAAACTGCTGCCTAGGGTTTGCGATTGTGTTTGGGTATGCCTGATTCCTTGTAAGTACAATGGGTCTAGTGGTCAAATCCTGTAAGCCAGTTATGATTGTGACCTTTACAGCAGATGTGAAACTTGTTATGCATTTCATCCCCATATACACATTGAACACACATCTTAATTTATATAGGATATTGTTACCTCAATGAAAAACCATTGAAGCATCTAAAAGTGCCAAGCACCCAAACACAACCAACTCTGTTACATGTTTTCCTATGCATGTTCTCCCTCCAGACTCATTCAGATCAAACATTCTCCTATGCTTAATGCAATGTCATGCTTAGGGAGTATTACACAGTATTTTTGTTAATGATGCTTAGATGCAGTTATCTCTAGATATTTATAGGTCTTTCTTCTGCTATTTTTTGAATCTTTGGTAATGATACATCTTTCAGTTATTAGTATCTCTTTTGTGGTAAGCTGATTTTATCTTTTTAAAATCAGAAATGTGTTCACTTCTTGTAATGAAATGATATTAAGGTCACGGTATTAAGACGTGATACACCTTAGTGAAATCTTAAGCTTACAGTTAGTTACAAAGTTTTACTGTTGGCTCATGTGAGCTGTAAAGTAAAAATATGAAACTGAAGTAGGAAGAAAATATCATGCATGTGTCAGTCATGCACTTGTCCTAATAATAGCAATGTCTAATTGAGGAAAATAAATTTTTATTTGAGGTTGAGTAACTGAAAAATAATTAGTGAAATATTGAATATTTTGTTATATTGAGAATTTTCCATGTTATTTTCCCTTTGCCAAGTCTTTTTACACAGCATCTGTGTCTCTTCATATTTAATTTTCCATTTTTGTTTTGCAATATCTGTAAAGAATAGTTTAAAAACTAGTTTGTGGTTATTCATACTGACTTTAATAGATAGGTGTCTGTGTATAAATAGGATAAAATCTAACAAATCTGAGAAATTATGACAATCAATATTTTCAAATTGTCCCTTAAGATGCTAGCATCTACGGCTCTTTGACTCGGAAGGAATTAAACACATTTTGCATAAAGAAGCTCCTGTAATTCTCCAGTCATTGCATCAGATGATGATGTGGGATAGTGTCCATCACTATATCATACCACAGAAAAATAAACAGGAAAAGACTTAGAAAAATGTGTAGATTATTTTCTCTAACATGTATATGACTTTGAAGAATATCCTAAGTTGATTATTTTATGACAGAGTTTAGGATTTCCTCACAACGATTGTTCAAAACCTGTTCCGTAGGAGTCAGTGTGTTAATCCTTTCAGAACTGCATTATGGTTTATCTGTTTCTGAGCAAGATAGTTTGTTGCAAATTTTTAAGCCAGAACTCTCCTCCTTTCTTGAGATAGCATCATTTTATGCTTAGGCTTTACATGGATGATTCTATTTTCTTCCAGATAAAGAAAGAACAGTAATGACAAACAGTCCATGCTTTTTCCCGTTTCATCCACCATTACTGTTTTAAAAAGTGCATGCTATACCTTGTGACTATTCACCTCTACTTCCATTAATTGCCTGAATTCTCATAAATCCTTACAACTAGTATGCTGTGCAGGTCCTTTCTTTGGATTAAGCACTTGTTTAGTTAGGGTGTTGTGCTTGTGGTTGTAATAAATGAATTTAAATGCAAGACTAGCCTTCTGTGGCCTGCTTCGTAACACACACTTGCTGCTTTATTTACATACTTTTTTGGTGTGGTTAAGCAGTGGATTTTGATCAGTGATAAGAAAATAAAACCAACTTATTGATTTTTAAGGAAATATATAATCAATGAAAAGTATCTTTTGTCTTAATACTACTGTAACAAAGAGTAATGAAGGAGCCACATCTTGTAAGGTGCCTACTCAAATGAGCATTGGCAATACCAAAAAATGAAGGGCTTATTGAGAATGGTAAATGCATTTGAACATGTATTCCCTAACATTTTATCTATGCTTACAGTTAGGTCATAAGTACGACCAAAATGATATAGGAAGCTGGTAGCATGAATTAAATCATACTGTAGCATTACATCATACCTGTCCTTTAGTGTGATAATTAAGCAGCTTTGCATCCCATTGCGATGGTACCAGGAAATGCCTTCATGTATAATTGGCAATAAAACTTTCGGTAATGTTTTATTTATTTTATCCTAGAAGTGTTTGAAGAAATTACATAGGCACTACATGGAGGTAGTGTCTTTTCATGTATTTATTTGCTCTGTGTGCAGATCCTTTGTGTTTGTCTTGAACTACCAGCACAGGTTTTGTAGA
>NC_051413.1:35014809-35015185 GCF_015228065.2 Penaeus monodon
AAAAAAAACAAAACTTTGGTTCAGGTATCAGAATCCCTCTGGAGGTGGGTAGCCAGGTAGAGAATTTTTTATTTAATTTAATTTTTTATTTTGAAATGTTATGTGGTGAACCTTTTGGCAGACACCAGCTCACTCTGTACCCTGCTTCCCATCTCTCATTGTCCTTTTGTTCAATTTCTTGAAGACCAAATCACTGAATACATAGACTTTCAAGTTTTTCACCACAAATCCAACTGTAAACCATGAAAACGCTTCACATGTGGGCTACTTTTTTGATATGCAGCTTCTACATATATCGGCTACTGTCAATAGACATGATAAAATCCCCGCGGCACCAAGTTCACTCAGTGCTGTAGAGTCATTTTGTGGTGCTCTG
>NC_051413.1:35015210-35015346 GCF_015228065.2 Penaeus monodon
GTTTTTACTTTTGTAAATCAACGGGTTTTAAATCTGTGGTAGACGTCGGGAATATAGTGATAAAAGTTTTCAAGTCTGCGTTTTTTCGCCCAAATATACAGTCGTTCATGTTACCTGAACCAAAGTTAGTTGACTT
>NC_051413.1:35019856-35020049 GCF_015228065.2 Penaeus monodon
AACAGGGAAGGGGAACCATCTCCTTTTTTCCTTGGTCATGAATGAACGGCTTTTTGATACTCTTAATATATGCGTTGCGTGCCATTGAACGCACCTGTTAGCTGCAAGTGTAATAATTGCTTGCTAATCTACATTATATAAAAATACCCTCGTATGATACAGAAGTAAAAAGACTTTTGCTGCAATCATTGCA
>NC_051413.1:35020098-35020172 GCF_015228065.2 Penaeus monodon
ATCCTGTATTGGTATCGGTACCACATTAACTATCTACGGAGAATAAATGTATCGGAATCGCTGTAGACAATTTT
>NC_051413.1:35020685-35023233 GCF_015228065.2 Penaeus monodon
GAAAATTGAATTATATCCAGGATATCCAGGTGGATTCATTTAGGAAGTAAAGCTACACTACAGAACTTATTGAACTGAGTGAATTCCTTTGATTCATTAAACTTTTCAAAATAGATTAACAGCTCATAATCAGGGAAAAACTGATATGAGTGATAAGATTTTAAAAATGTACTTAATGTGTTGTAATCATCATATTGAAAACAGAATATCAGTCTGAAATTATAGAGCACTTGATAGAATTATATATAGAAAAAATGGGCTAAAATCATTCTTTTAATGCAGTAACCTTCTTTAGAAATATTGTAAAGGAATGTCCCTCAATTCGTATGCGAACGCTGGAGCCTCGTCGAGCATCTGGCAGCGACGGATGTAAACAATGAAGGCCCTTCCACTTGTCACCTTTGTCTTATTTAGCGTCTGTGAATGTGTTTTTTCCTTCGATATTACTGGTGGTAAGGTGTAAGGCATGGTAATATAATTTAAGATTGGTTAGTTACCTAAAAAGAGATGGGATAACGGCCATAATACTTAATTTTCTCCTTTTTGTACAGACGTTCACAGGTTGTGGGCATCAACCTGAGGTCGACATACCTGACTTAATCCTTATTTCGTTTTATATCTGTAGACTGTGTCACCCTTTTGTTACGTACAACCTCAATTATTCATCAGAGTGTTTTCTTTTGGACGAAGGCGTCCTGAGATCAGCTATAACGAAACATACTGATTATAAGGAAATGACTCACCTTCTAACCCCAACACTACAGACCGCAACTCCTCAGCCTCGCCTTCTGTCCAGATGCAAGAAGCAATGGATTCAATAAATTTCTAGAAGAGAGCTGCATCCTGAAATCCACCAAACTGGGTGTTGGTGAATTCCTTATGATATCTAATGAATATTTACAATGGTGATGTCATAAGGACAGCAAAATCTTCTTGTCATTTTCCTCATATCGCTTTCAATCTTGGGAAACTGTTGGGGTATTTTGGGTTTAAAAGGGGAACAGACATCAGAGGAAATAGACTAATTAACTCACCTTGCACGATGGTGTTTAATCAGACCTTGACCTCAGAACCTAATTTCCCGAATTATTGTCTATGCTGTAGCCATACGCTTAGAGAGTGGGGTAAATATATGTTTCCCATGTTTCCAGTTTTTCACTTGAGTAGCTGATAGCTTATGAAGCTCAGGAAGACTACACAACTCGAACAATCATTACTAATATCGGTTAATCTTTACGGCATGGAAACCCTAAACATTACATGAGCACCATTTGAAGTCACCCTGTGGGCAGTTTGCCAACTTGCTCGTCATACGGGGCAAACAGAACCATATCTCTATCTACTCGATTTCAGCTCAAACATAGCATCTATGGTTGCCTGTATGGCCCTCCTCACAGGTTATTTGTCATCTACTGTAGAGATGGAAATGAACAATTACTAGAACATATGTGGGTTTGTTTATGGTTACAGGGAGGATATAGGTAAAGTGTTTGTCATAATCTGCTGTAAAGATTTGTTCATTATATGATGATGGTATTTCCTCAAGTTCCCAGGCCAGAATATTCTAGGTGAAGGTCTTGTTAGCTTATGCCAAAGCATGTATCTTTGTAAGGGTTCTAGTTAATTAGCCATTCTTTGATATTAAATATTATTCCTCTACAGAGTACAGAATTCCCATTAAACTTTCAGGATAGAAGTTTTATATATATTGTATTTTTGTATATTTGATATATAATTCCTGTTATGTGAAGTGAAAAATATTGACTTTATCAGTTAATCCCTAAATTACATGATGTATTTTTTGCACTGATGTTACAGGGCTTTTTAAAACATACCCAAAGCACCCAAATCTACGATACTATGAAGTTATCGACTCTTCAGCTTTCAACCACCACATCGTTAAGAGAGGGATTAAAGAGAGTAATCATCGATTCAATAAAATCAAAGAAGTTCAGTTCAGTGCATTAGGAAGGTAAGATCAAGCTGATATGGTAAATTTATAAAGATATGAATTATGGAAATGATATGATAGGTTATTTCAAACTTTCTCATGATAAGATTTATTTTTATAAGGATTATTCAACATGCAAATATGGTGTGGACACCTCCCGGTGCAACAACAGGGCTTCAACTTACAAATAACCATTTTTCTTTTCAGGGATTTCCGTTTGATACTCAATCCACGGAAAGGACTCCTTCACTCACAGTTCAAAGCTTATGCTATAGATGGGAAGGGCAATGAGAAGATCATTCATGTGGGTGAGTTAAGGCATTTGTTTCTTTTATTCAGGTCAATTTATTTATTGACATTACATGATTTTATTATATTTGTTATTTACAGATATCCAAGCTCATTTAGTAGAGCTTTGAGTAACTACATAAAGACAAAAAAATGAGAAAGACACACATACTCTTAAAATAATGTCCATCTCTCTACAGAAGGATTATAGATAAAAATAAGTATTTATTATTAATAAGAATAGGCTATTGATTTAACCCCATGTTGCCAGGAAGATGTAATGCTTACTATAGTATTGTTTTGTGAAAT
>NC_051413.1:35023403-35023690 GCF_015228065.2 Penaeus monodon
CAGCATATGACTAATCACTTTTGCTGTTTCTCTGAAGCATTTTAAAGGAAACTAATTTATTAATGCTTCCAACAGACCACGAAAATTTTTATGAAGGTCGCCTGTTTGGGGAGAAGAAATCAGACGTGTCAGCCCACTTGGAAGATGGAGTTATGACAGCTACCATACACACTCCTGATGACACATATCATATAGAGGTAGAGATCAAAATTGGCATTCCTTATTTCCTTTGAAAACTGTTTAAGACGAACCTTGCTGCTGTTGCGCAGTTATCTAATAGAATAACT
>NC_051413.1:35024212-35026458 GCF_015228065.2 Penaeus monodon
AGGAAGTTAGTGAGTGAGTTTTGGAATATTTGCATTTTTTTATGATCAGTTTAAATAATAATTTTGACATGGTTCATTGAATGTGGGCTTTTGAAAAAGTTATTTTGTGAAGTCTAATATGAACTGATGGGAAGCATTTTTTTTTTTGTATTCTATGAAGAAGAGATTTGAGTAAGATTTTTTTTGGGCTTCATTTACTGTACAGGTATCTTTTTTGTAAAGTAGTTTTAGTGAAAACATTACTGTTAGTTAGTTAACTGATAGCAAAAAGAGTGAAAATGAAAGAAATTTGTCTTATGAACATTAAAATTAAAGGAATGTATGGCCTAAACTTTCCTTTCTTTCTTCTTCTCATAATTATTATTCAGCCATCGTGGAGACACTTACCAGATACCAGAGAAGACTCGATGATCGTGTACAGAGGATCAGATGTGAAGTACAGCTGGGAAGACAACCATCCAAGCCTCAAAGGACACAGAATGTGTGATTATGTCAAAGAAGGAAATGAAACGACAGGTGTGCCTTGCTATTCTCAATGTTCAAAATATTTTTGTAATTAATTTTGTTTTCATAATTTAATGTAGGTTTTAGTTCACCAAGCTGGGATGTACACCCTTCACTCCATTGCTTTTAGATTTGTTTTTGTTTTTTTACTGCTTCTGACTTCATATGACACAGGTGCATTTCTTTTTCCCACAGACGATGAAGATGAAGAATGGATAGAAGGTTACGAGCCTCCAGATGGAATCATCCCAGAGCCTTTGACTGAAGAGCAAGGCCCTAAAAGGAGAGTCAAGAGACAGCAGGCGGAACCATACAACTTCAATGGGGACAAGACACGTTGTCCACTGCTACTAGTGGCTGATTACCGCTTCTTCAGGGAAATGGGCGGCTCAAACTACAAGACCACTGTAAACTACCTGGTGAGGTGGTGATCCTTTAAGTACAGTTATTTTCATCATGTCTTGTATATGTTATGTAGATTATTTGATTCAGTGCCTGAAATGGAAATATGAATGGCAAGCAAATATGTATACTTTCTTGAGATTCTTCGCTTAAGGGGCTGAAGGCCTTTACAGCTAAAGTCAAAACTATTAGGAACGAAGACTTGAAATGTTCCAGATGAATGGATACTTATGTTTCCAACATTTTGTGTTTAAGAATGATGTCATGACATCATGAAGTCATTTCAAAGTGTGTTGCTTGATCTCACGTAGCAATCTTAATAATGAACAATTTATTCTTATTTTTGACTGTGAATAGCTTACTAGTATCTTTAGGGTCCTATGAAATTAGAAGTTAAATATATCCCGTGTCACTGAAAGTCATTATGTCCTTTCGTTGCTTCTGCGTGATGTCGTCAAAACCCCTAATTTCACACATTTAGTCATATATTACTCATACCTCCTTCACTTTATCAAAATATCTCTTCCTTTGTCCCTCCCTAATGTATGAACCAGTATACCCAAATAGTTGCAAGCAAATCATAATGATTTTTATTTTCTGCTAATTCAATAAAGGCAACATGATTGTATTCATCTAGATTCTTTTGTATGTCTTACTCGTAATCATAAAGATCAGAAGAATATTTCAGCTTCTACTTCTATATTTAAAGGATTACTCATCAAAAGTCACACATCCACTATCACCTGAAAATTGTACAGTATTGGAAAGAGATTTTGTTTCACCAGCCATGGGCACCTTCTCTTGCTTAAGTAGCTGGTCCTCACCACTTTTGTAATATTATATCTAGGGTGGGAGTGCAACACATGAGTTCTTTTTTAAACTACTTTCTATTATATCTTTTTGTTATTTATGAAATGTTTTATGATGCATCTTAAGCATATTGAGAGCCATCTTTGCGGCAAAGAAGAAGAGGAGGATGCAGTGGAGTGTCACCTCCGAAGGATTTTCTTTGCTTTTCTGCAGTGACATAATTTAAGAGTTGTTTTCTAATAGTCTTAGGCTTTTTTTAATTCTTTTTGTTACCCATAGTGGTTGTAAAAATGCAGGGCACTAGCACAAAAAAGTGCAATACTACAAACTAGAATGTTGATGAGACTGCAATCCCACATTGCCAAGAGTCATTGTTTGTTGCTGCTAATTGCCAAAAATATCTAAATACATGAGGAACAAAGGCAACTCTTTTGATGTCAAAAATTAGGTAAAATTACCTTTATTCTGCAAGCACAGGAGATCCAAAATTGTGATGCTTCTTTTTTAGATGCAGATGACCTTGTCCCTTT
>NC_051413.1:35026539-35027540 GCF_015228065.2 Penaeus monodon
GTACCCAAAGTGTTGCCAGCTTAAATCATGGCAATCATGATAATATTACTTTTGAGAGAGGACTCTTATACCTTTCTTTGGGCAGATAAATATTGCACATGGAATGGCCCTAGCATGAGCCACTCTTGGGCTCTTGCTTAAACTTACATCAAGTAACCAAGTTACTCAGAAGGTAGTGTAAATTTCTTCTGAATTCATGATTGACCTAGCAAGCGTAAAATTGCAACAAGGAAGGTGAGTGTGTTGTAGGCAATTGTCAATTTTCAGAGCAGTTCCAAAAAATATTGACAATTTTATCTCTCATCTTGGGGAAGTACACTATACGAGGGGCAAAGGATAAAGAAATCAGTGAAAAATTAACTGATATACTGAAAGTGTTGTTTTCAAATATTTCCAGATCAACCTTATTGATCGTGTAGACAAGATTTATGAAAACACAGTATGGCGAGATGGTGTGGACACAGCTGATTTCTCTGGCATGGGTTTTGTCATCAAGAAAATTTTGGTGCACCAGGAATGGTCTCCTGTAGGTTCCAACCAAGTGCACTATAACATGGAACGCAGCTCCTGGGATGTGCGTAACCTCTTGGAGGTAAGTGACACAATGGGAATAAATGTTCCTGGAGCAACTACACTTAGAAAAACAAAGAGGTTTATAGGTGATTTCAGTCTATTAACTCCATTCCCCCCCCCCTCCATATAGTATTAATGTTTAAAATTTACATTGCGTGAAGAATGTAAATGCCTTACTGTATACTCCTAAATGTATGTACATTTTGTAATATTTAGAAGTAGGTATTAAAATGCATGCAGGATTTACCTTAGTTTCTTCAGTGTCATTAACAGGGAGTTTAGTTTGTGGGTATGTGCTCTAATAATGATTTACTAATCCTCCCTTCCATATAGAAGAAAACTCTGTAAGAAATGTTCAGAGATGTGATTGTTTAAGATTTGGGTTATCCTAATGCTGCTGGGAATATCTAGTTTTCACTGTAGTATTG
>NC_051413.1:35028088-35028219 GCF_015228065.2 Penaeus monodon
TGGGAAATTGTTGCCAAGTAGAAGATGATGGGGACATTTGGTAATGAAGGCATGAAGCACTTGCAGGTAGGTTGACTCAGCAGGTCTTCAGAAAAGGGTTCATTTGGGAGCTCCTGCAGTATTTCCACGCT
>NC_051413.1:35029030-35029387 GCF_015228065.2 Penaeus monodon
ATCCAACAGATAAAGTTACAAATTCTTCAGTTTTCATCTAGTAATGGAAGAATTAGCATTGCATCTATTAAAATATCTTCCTTCTCATTCCTTTGGGAGGAAATTGCAAAGAACATGGTGCTTTGAAGCATTTGTTATGTGCAGTGTGATGTGCTATGAATATGTTAATCAAAAGAGGAGTGGCTTTTGGTATGCAGGTATTAAGCTTGATCTTCAACATTTTATAGATTTTTATAATAGAATTTTCATATATGATTTGACTAAGTAGAAATGACAAAGGAATTTCAGAATAAAAGTTAAATCATATGTCAGTTCCATAATGGTGGCAGAATATGAAAAGTTTTGAAGACCCAAGAG
>NC_051413.1:35029505-35030367 GCF_015228065.2 Penaeus monodon
TGGATAAATTCACAAGTGGTTGATAATAAATTACACAGTGGAACCATAAATTGATGGTGGACCTGATAACTTTGAGAAAGCAAAAGCAAAATGTCTTTCTTCCATTAGGATATATAATTATTCTAAGATCCCTGTAGTCCATTCCCTCAGTTTTAAAGGATATTTACATAAGGTTTACTGACTGTCTGGCATTTGAGCAATCTGGTAGTCACCTAGCTTGGCTGATAGTGCAAGTCCCACAGCTACACACAGCCCTAGTGAATCAGCAGTATCTGGTCAGGCAAGATATATATTAAACTCAGGTGTCTAGGAGTGAAATAAAAGAGAATAGACCCTTGTTCTTGGGCATCATAGTTTTAACTGTATTATTAAATAACCTCCATCAATACTGAAGGCAAAGTATTATTTAAAATGCTATAGTCACTCAGACCTCATATTCTGTTATTATTATGAGATTTATATGTAACCTGCATTACTACCTTTACTACCTAAAGTATTGTTTAATATAAAAAGCATCCTGGTGTGTGTTTGGGAATGGGATTGTAGTGAATGCATTGTAGAAATGCAAGTGTTTTATCTGCTTAAGGTTTATAAAGTTATTAGAAATTATAGGTTAATGCAGCAAATCTTCATCTTCGCTTTATGGTTGACCTTCTCTCCTAAAGGTGTTTAGCCGAGAATACTCTCATAAGGATTACTGCTTGGCACACCTCTTCACCGACATTAAGTTTGAAGGGGGAATCTTGGGCCTTGCTTATGTAGGATCTCCTCGCAGGAACTCAGTTGGTGGAATCTGCACTCCAGGTGGGTTCCCTGCTCAGGAAACAAGACCAGGTCTTGATTTCCTTAGTTTGCGCGCGCG
>NC_051413.1:35030539-35030604 GCF_015228065.2 Penaeus monodon
TATCTATTTATCTATATCCATTTTTTTCATATACTATTGATTATGCAACCTTTGAATAAATTTTA
>NC_051413.1:35030643-35030775 GCF_015228065.2 Penaeus monodon
AAATCTTAAGTTTTACAATCATAGTTTGTTTTCAGCCTTGCATGTGCTGTGCATGATTTTTGTTTTGCTTTGGTCTTGGGTGTTCCAAAGGATCCGTAGAAATAATTATGCTAACTTCTGACACCACTAAGA
>NC_051413.1:35031066-35031529 GCF_015228065.2 Penaeus monodon
ATTGTATATTATCAAAATCATCCTCAATAACTGAGTAAACTAACATTGTTTTATTAATATTTTCATTGCAAAGCAATCCTAATCCCGTGTTAATTTAAAGCAAGCCAGGATTTCCTAATAGAAGTATCTGACATAAGTATTTGTTTGTTTTATTTGTATTAAGAGGATAAAGATGTTCATTTTTAATTTTAAATAAGCAGTCTCTCACATGGAGGTACTGATTATGTCATGACCTTTTTATTGTCCTGCAAATCATTTTGTAGTGAACTTAATATAAGAGTATTGACACAGGACTGATACTCAACTATTTTTGTAATGTCAGTTCTTTAAGGGTGGTATATAGTGTTCATGACCTTACTTAATTTAGTTACCTGTTAAAACGAGGCATGTCTTGTTTCTGCACTAACCTTTTAGGATATGCACTGTCTTGTAGGACACAGAACTAGAATGCCTAGTGTGGACT
>NC_051413.1:35033224-35034468 GCF_015228065.2 Penaeus monodon
ATTATATTATTCTAAGATATATTGCTCTCCTGTGAAAAAAGTATTTGCTCTTTAGTCATGTCATGTTACATCAGTTCTTAGCATTATGACATTCTTCATCTCCAGTAGAGGAAATCAAAGGCACCTGTAGGATTTGATGAGAGGAATCTAGTCACAGTTCATGTACAGTGTCACAGGTCTATGGAGTCTGGGAAGGAAATGCTGAGGTATGCACCCTATTTTTTCACCTGTAAGTTCAAAGTATTTCAGTGAAGGTAAAAGGACGAGAGCAATAGTGAATATAAATAGAATATGGAATGTAAAAGTATATAGATTAAGACTCATTAAGATATAGTTTTCACTAATGAAGTGCAATTTCTTCTATTGAAGGTGATTACAGGATGTTGACAGTATATATTATTATTTTTGATCTTTTCCAGAAATCAGACATGTTTTATATGTTGTATGTATACTCTGTATGTTGTATTCAAGTCTTTGTGTTAGATTGTGTATCATAGGTTGAAAGTAATGAGCCTGTTGTAAGGCACCTTGAAGCAGAGTTAAATGAGGCTATCAAGTTCTTTTCTGTTGGGGCATGTTCATATTTAAAAACGTTACTAATATATGTAAGGAGAGGTAAATTACATAAACTGATTTTGACTTTTTTCTTTCTCTTCCTTCTATTGTGCAGAATACTTTAAGAATGGACACACTCTCTACCTGAACTCCGGCCTGAGTTCATCCAGGAATCACTATGGGCAGAGGGTGATCACTCGTGAGGCGGATCTTGTCACAGCACATGAGTTTGGACACAACTGGGGCTCAGAGCATGACCCAGACCGACCAGAGTGCAGCCCCAGTGCCAGTCAAGGGGGATCATATCTCATGTACACATATTCTGTGTCTGGTTATGACATCAACAACAAGGTATTTTGTAAAAGCCATTAATATTAAAGGTTTTTATTTGCAGCACTATATATGAAATAAGAGAAATAGAGTGGGTTATAATGTGTAACAATTTTCCCTTAAGTATATTTGGATTTGCGTATGCTCTTTGCATTTTAAATATGATAAATGACCGAAAGAGTAGGTTTACCGTCACAGTGTACTCTGTTACATTAGCCATTCTAAATGAATTCTGACACACCTGAAGAACAAAATCAAGCTCACTCTAATTACATATTACATAATACATGTAATATGTAATTAGATTATGAATAACAATGCTGAAATTGTAATGGAGATATAGTACCGATTTAAAATAA
>NC_051413.1:35034837-35039331 GCF_015228065.2 Penaeus monodon
AGAGGCTTTGGGTTAAGAATGTTAGGATTGTTTAGCTACTTATACTAAATTTTATCAAGAAGGATAAGTAATTACAACTTATTTCTCTTGCCTGCAGAGGTTCTCTCCATGTAGTCTCAGAGCAATTCGTGCTGTCCTAGTTGCCAAGTCTTCTCGCTGCTTCACTGAGCCCGAGGAGAGTTATTGTGGTAACCAGCGTGTAGAAGGCCAGGAAGAATGTGATGCAGGGCTGGTAGGCCAGGATGACTTAGATGCTTGCTGTGACAAGCACTGCAAATTGCGAGAGAGAAAAACTTGCAGTGACAGGAACTCTCCCTGCTGCCAGGGCTGCCAGTACATGAACCAGGGTGTCAAGTGTAGGGAGCAACAGCCAGCCACATGTGAGAATGAGTCAAGGTGTCTGGGCACTACTGCTGTTTGTCCCAAGGCCAAACCTATGGAAGATGGCACTCCTTGCATTGAGAAGGGCCAGTGCCACCAGGGGTCCTGTCTTCCTTACTGTGAAACTCAGGAAATGCAAAGCTGCATGTGTGATACCAGTAAGTTAATATTGTTAGCTTTGATGATTTTAGGCTGAACTGGAGATGTTTGGGTGATCGTTCATCAAATATTCACTTTTAGTAATTAGTTAGAAATATGAATACAAATGAAATTTTGAGTTGAGTGATTTAAAAGTGTGAATTAATAGTAAAGAATTAGACTTTCTGTTATCTTAAATGAGTGATCAATAAACATCCCAATTCCTTGAAACAGTTCAGTATGATAGAAAATCTGTTGTTAAAATAAATCATGTCGGTAAAACTGTTTGGAAAAAAAGTGAAATTAGTATTACAAGACAAACATCTGTCTTTAGAATAGAAGAGGAAAATTTCCAAAAGTAAGGTTGATAATAATACACCAAATTTATTGACTCTCTTTAGTTGATGACGCGTGTAAAAGGTGTTGTCGCAAGACGCTGAACGACACCTGCTTCCCCGTCACGCCCTTAGACATCCTTCCTGATGGCACTCCCTGTATTCATGGATTCTGCAATAAGGTAAGGTGGAATGAGCACTGACTTTGCAATATTTGCCATACAAAATGTTTTATTTTTTTAGTTTATACTGAGGAAACTATTTGGTTTGTAGGTGACTTGATTGTTAATGTTTTGTCAGTTTATCCTATAATGTTTAATATTTTATTTTGGTTTACAACTTCATTCTGTGTTTTCTTTTAGCCTATTGCATTCTAGAAGGATATACAGTACTTTCTACAGATTTATCCTCAAAAATTTTTGAAAAGAAAAATTAGACAAACTTTGACCAGTGATTATTTAGGCATCATAAAGAGAAAATATTGAATTTTGTTAATACCACTTCATATTCACAGGGAAAATGTGAGAAGACAGTGCAAGATGTCGTAGAACGTTTCTGGGACATCATAGAGGACATTAACATTAACACTGTACTGATGTTCTTGCGTGACAACATTGTAGGGACAGTCATCATCATCTCTGTCATCATCTGGGTCCCAGCATCGTGCATTTTCAGTTACGTTGACCGCCGGCGACAAGAGGATTACCGCAAGTATGTTCGTTGGTATTACAGCAATGAGCTTATTCACCCAACTGACAGTGTTCGCATTATTGACAGCAAACGCACGCGAATACATGAGCCTGGCCGTGTCCAGGAAGCTACTAACCGTGTGCTAGAGTCTGGTGGGCGTCCGCACGACCCGGGGACTCGAGCACACGACACACGAGATCCTCCCGAAGGTGCAGAAAGCCGCCAGACTCTTAATACCCCTCAGTGCCCCCCAGTGTCACAGCACTACACTAGTGCCATGTAGTTGTGCGACTGCAGATTTCGTTCAGAGAAGTGGTGATATTATTTTCTAAGTAAAGAGAAGGCTTTAGGAAAGAAAGAGGACTATTTCATGTGTCTACCAACTTATGCCTTCAACAGTTTCTGGAGCAATCTGTTTCACTCAGTTCTTTTAGGAATATTGACAGACAGCTAACCAAAGCTTTTCATATAATGCATTCAGAATCCAGATGGTTAAGGCTTAATGCCTAATGATTAAGCATTCACCTACAAAGGCACAGAAATATCTGCAAAAAGGTCATTATCACCATTGGTGTTAGAGTAGTTAATGGTTGTGTAGATGATTAGTATAAAGTCACTCATGAATTTCCTAATGACCTTGGATGAGGAGTGTAGTGAATCATGCCACTGTGGAAATGTTTGTCAAGACCTGTAGTTTTTTATCATTGTTTCTACTTGTAGTGATCACAGACACCTAAGAAAAGAAAAGGCTTCCTGCAAATCATTGATCTCACAGTACTTACCAAAGAAAAGATATTTTAGAAATTAGCAGCTTCATGCAACAGTTGCAAACAAATTTATGTACAAACATATTAGGAACTAAAAGGCAGAAGATATATTCTACTATTACTTTGAATAGAAGAATGATCTTGCTCCTGCTTCATTTTAACCAATATATGGTTTAAATATAAACAGTAGCATACATCAAAGACATTCCATTAAAATATAATTTTACAATAATTACATTCCCTTTCCCCAATTACTGATTTATTATGGGCAATATGTCTGTGAGCTATGTGGTTGTGAATTATATATATATATTTTTGTTGTTTTAATTATTGATCCTTAACTTCAAAGTTACTGAATGTAAGTTATAAGGTGTGGTACTGAAACCTACTTCATTTTGTGTTCAGTTTTGTTACTTTTTTGTTTATTGTCTTGTGAGGTGCTTGACCTATTTTCTATAGCACTCAGAAATGGTAAGGTAAGCTTTCATCTGTTATTATGATTCCATGTATACTACATACATAAATATATTTAGCTAAGTGGTAGTTATGTGATTTATAGAGTTTTAAGTTTCATCAAAAAGTGGTGTAATTTTAGGATTGCATTCAATGCTTCTTTCTTGTTGGAATATTTTTCCTGTGTATTAGAAAGATCAAAATAATAGGTGGTGTTCTTTGCTTGATACAGTAACAGTATGAAACAATCAACCTTCTAAATTTCTTTTCTTTTTATGAATTTAACTTAAGACCAAAAGATGCTCTGTATATAATATTCAGGAAAGAATGCTGGTAGCTTTTGCCAAGTGGTTCAGCTTTTTATCCAATAAACGCTTTTTAATGGAAGGTGGCACTAAGAGGAAGGTCTTGCCTCATAGATTCTTGTACCTTTTCTTAAGTCCTTTTAGTTATTTGTAATTGTGTGCTTTAACAATGTGTTTTGAGTTTCTTACTTTCAGATATAAGTTTGCATTATTTCAGAATTCTTTCTGCTTTTCTCTACCTCATTATTTATTTATTTAATGAAGAAATCACCTTTTTATGCTTATTTCACCAATTATTCATCTTAGTTCAGTAGATTTGTATATTTCTGTATATTAACCCCATGAGAGTCAGGTCCATATATTGTTCATTAGAAATCCAGTTATTGCATGAGCTGTATATTTTACATGAAAAGATTCTTTTATCTACAATGAGTCATATTAAATGAAATGTGAATAGTGAACTTTTTGTTTTTTACTATTTGATATGTAGGGATGCTATGATAACCCATTTTACTTTAGCCATGGGCTAGTCATGATGCTTGTGATATGAAGTACCTGAAGTTTGAAAGCATGTCTTATCTGACTTTTCTATATTTTGTATATCAATTTTTACTTTGAAAGTCAATTTTTTTGCTTATTTTGTACTAGAGATATCTTCTTTTTTAAATCTGCAAACATTTTTGGTATGTTATGATACTACATGTATGGACCTAAACAGCCAAAGGGTTAAACTAGCTGATTCAAAGTTTGCCTAATTTAGCACTTGCTTTATGTGACCCATAGGGACATCACACCTGTTGCTGTATTGGCAGAATGACAGATTCATGTTCATAATACAGAGAGAGTGGTAATAGTTAACAGTATGCTGATGATGAGAAATTTTTAAAAATATCACATTTAAAATTCTATAGAGGTGTCCCTTTGAGTGATAGGGATAGTGAAACCTACTGGAATTCATTATTCAATTTGTATATATGCTTTATATTTGCTTACATTGTTTCTTTGTGACTCATTTTATTTTGTAACAGTAAAAAAAAAATAATAATAAGGAAGAATGTAACCCTCTTGTATGGACCTGACTGAGAAAGGGTTAATAATTTTCATAGTGCATGACTTTCTTGTATTTCATTAAATTTTTTTCTAATTATTACATTTTGATCATATCATTCTTGTTGTTATTTGCCATCTTCTGTCTTCAGGCAATGTGAAGAGTACAGAGCCTTTGTTGAGCGCTGGAAGAGAAGGACTGCTGCTCATGGTTTCCCTAAGCCTAAAGTAGCCACCACCTCCTTTATGGATGTAGTTGATGATGCAACCAAAAGTCTTCTTACTAGACCTACTGAGTAGCTGTAGCTCCACACCTCATTATCAGAGCACCTGTATTTGCCTTTGATGCTGTGATTTGTTTTATTTTACAATTCTTGC
>NC_051413.1:35039382-35040202 GCF_015228065.2 Penaeus monodon
TTCCAAAATGTATGCATCACAAAGGGGTAAAGAATATGCACATGATTGCTCATGTAGTTGCACACTAAGTCTTGATGTGCAAACACGTTTAATGCATAATACACCCCTACTTCAACCTTTGCCCTTTCCTTGTTCGGTGAGTTTCTATTCCACACATTATCTTTTGAACAACAAATTTTGCAGCATGTCTCAGAAGGCATGTTCCAATAACTAATCTGTTCCATTATCTCTGGGACAAAATTGAAGTTGAAAGGAGGCCATAACTCATCCAGTGTTGCGTGTAAAATTGTAATCTTTTCAAAGGTTATTGTCTCAAACTAACACTGTTTTGCACTAGACTTTGTGGAACAGACCATAGGAAATTTTTATCAGGAAACAAAAAGCAAAGGTAAAGTAACCTGAAACCTTTATTTTTAGTCATTGACTAGTCATGAATTTATCCACTATTGTTAGGTTTTCTTGCATGCAATACTGTGTCTTTCAGATTATAATTTTTTTTTTACATATTTTATGTCACAAAAATTGACATGTGTTTCTGGTGCCTCATGGTAATGATTTTTTGAGGTAGTGAGTTTTAAGATTTTCTGAAGTGTCCTTTGCCCTAGTTTCAAGGTTTTTGTAAATTTGGCCACTTCATTGAGAAAAGTTAAGCAAGACTTGAAAAGATTCATAATTCTAAAAGAAGCGAAGTGGAAGTAGTGTCAGCATATATGAAATCTGCAGTGCTGTAGCTCATGCATCACTTGCAGTAAAATTCAGATCACAGTGTTGAAGTTTTGGATGAATGTAAGTATTCTATCTTTTTTTTTGGATTACCTGG
>NC_051413.1:35040859-35042094 GCF_015228065.2 Penaeus monodon
GTATATTGATTTATGCCATAATTAGAAAATGTGCAATTTATAATAGAAAAATTGAAAATATTATATTAGCAATTCCCTTAAAGAAGAACATTATAATTGCTGCTATTCCCAGTGTAAACTAAATTTATTATAATATATGTTTGATTTTCTTGTTGGTATATTCTCTTAAATTAAATGATTTGACGTTAATTCTAGAAGTATTCAATGTATTTTGATTTGCAATTTTTTTTTCTTGCGATGAGAAAGGATGATTTTACTTTCCTCCAATATTAACATATCCCAGAAGTGGTTAAAGGTATTCACTATTGTACTCACTCAGGCCAGAAAAATGTATTCATCATTATCAAGGCTAATAATTTAATGGTGATGCAAAGTCCTGAAATTTTATAGTACATTTTCCTAACAGTGTTTGTAAGGTACAGATGTAGTCGAATGAATTTTACCAGCTTGGGTATGCGTCACAAAACTAGATCAGGCAATCTCTTATGCCTAGCGTTTACCAAACCCTAACCTGGAATAAATTGCAATTTCTAAATGTTTTTTTTATTTTTTTTACTAATATCCCCACAATTCATTCCAGATGCATTAGTTTTTAACCATTTGTCATGAATGTCATGAAGCTCTGCATACCATTGGCAAAAGTAACTGTTACATATATATCAAATCAGAGAATGCTGTTCATAGCTGCTGTTGTGACTAAGGTATTCTTCTTAACAGAGCACATTATTTTGCCAATCACTGCATGTGAAGTTTTATAAGTCAGTGGTATATTTCAAAGAATCAGCCTAAACACAGCAATATGATGACATCATTCCATGCTGCTCTCTATTTTTCCTTTTATTGGTTTCCCATTCACCTGTCCATTGGTTCTCTCTGATTGGTTACCCTCTGTTTTTCCTGTGGTACCCCTTCAGCCTTTACAAAGGTACCACTTTTTCCCTTCAATTTTCCCTTCACTTCATTTCATCCCTTGACCTATTGGGTTTTCAACTGGAGAGCTGCAGCACTTGACAAGTTTTTTCCACTGGGACCTCTGTTTGGGAGTCCATTCATCCACCTTGGTGGCACGTTTTTCCTTTGATGACCTCAATGGATCATCTTGAATGTAAGTATTTATCGAGTCTCGTGGTAGATGTACTAGGGACTAAAGTACATGGGTGCGGGTGTTGTCAAGCATGTGGCCAAACCAGAAAGGTGTTGCACCACCCAGTGGGCCAGAAGGGGGTTATTGGATC
>NC_051413.1:35042116-35042195 GCF_015228065.2 Penaeus monodon
GAGGAACAGAACCAGGGGGTTGGGGGGTCAAGGGAGGGGAAGACGTACAAGATCCGGGGAGCTTCGCCGTCGGTCAATC
>NC_051413.1:35046698-35047977 GCF_015228065.2 Penaeus monodon
GATTGACAGAGAGGAAGATCCCAGGATCTTGTACGTCTCCCTACCTTGACCACCAAAACCAATGGTTATGTTCCTCTTCTTTTTTTTTTTTTTTGATCCAATAACCCCCTTCTGGCAACACTGGGTGGTGCAAACCTTTCCTGGTTTGGCCACATGACTTGACACACCATCACCCATGTATGTTAGGACCTAGTAATCTAAAACAGAGATAGATAAATACTTACATTCAAGATGATCCATTGAGGTCATCAAAGGAAAAACGTGCCACCAAGGTGGATGAATGGACTCCCAAACAGAGGTCCCAGTGGAAAAAACTTGTCAAGTGCTGCAGCTCTCCAGTTGAAAACCCAATAGGTCAAGGGATGAAATGAAGTGAAGGGAAAATTGAAGGGAAAAAGTGGTACCTTTGTAAAGGCTGAAGGGGTACCACAGGAAAAACAGAGGGTAACCAATCAGAGAGAACCAATGGACAGGTGAATGGGAAACCAATAAAAGGAAAAATAGAGAGCAGCAGTGGAATGATGTCATCATATTGCTGTGTTTAGGCTGATTCTTTGAAATATACCACTGACTTATAAAACTTCACATGCAGTGATTGGCAAAATAATGTGCTCTGTTAAGAAGAATACCTTAGTCACAACAGCAGCTATGAACAGCATTCTACATGATTGATATATATGTAAGCAGTTACTTTTGCCAATGGTATGCAGAGCTTCATGACATTCATGACAAATGGTTAAAAACTAATGCATCTGGAATGAATTGTGGGGATATTAGTAAAAAAAATAAAAAAAACATTTAGAAATTGCATTTTATTCAGGTATGGTTGGGAAACGACTAGCATAAGAGATGTGGCCTGATCTAGTTTTGTGACAGCAATACACCAAGCTGGTAAAAATTCATTAATACTACATCTGTACACTTACAAAACACTGTTAGAAAATGTACTATAAAATATTCAAGACTTTGCCATCAACATTAAATATTAGCCTTGATAATGTGAATACATTTTCTGGCCTGAGTGAGTACAATAGTGAAATACCATTTACCACTTCTGGATTATGTAAGTATTGAGGAAAGTAAAATCATCCTTTCTCATCGCAAGAAAAAAAAATTGCAAATCAAAATACATTGAATATTTCTAGAATTAACGTCAAATCATTTAATTTAAGAGAATATACCAACCAGAAAATCAAACATATATTATAATAAATTTAGCTTACACTGGGAATAGCAGCAATTATAATGTTCTTCCTTTAAGGGAATTGCTAAATATAAA
>NC_051413.1:35048617-35048892 GCF_015228065.2 Penaeus monodon
TATTATTTTTTATATAGATTATAAATTTTTCAAGTTTTTATTTTATATAATGATTTAATAAATTTACAAAAATTGAAATATAATATATATAGAATAATATTAAAATATATAAAAAATCATTATATAGATATAAAAATGAATTTTGATATAAATATATAAAAAAAATATAATCTAAATAAATATTCATAAATAAACTAAAATATATAAATCATATTATAATATAAAATAATTATATTATTTTTTTTATAAAATATTTTTAATCAAAATTTTATTAG
>NC_051413.1:35048921-35049002 GCF_015228065.2 Penaeus monodon
TTTAAATTTTAATAATTTTTAAAAATATTAATATAATAAAATATATATATTATCATTACTAATAATATAAATTTTAAAAAT
>NC_051413.1:35049396-35049802 GCF_015228065.2 Penaeus monodon
CCTTCAGGGTGCCATCACCCATGTAGTTATGACCCAGGTAACCCAAAAAAAAGATAGATAAATACTTACATTCATCCAAAACTTCAACACTGTGATCTGAATTTACTGCAAGTGATGCATGGCACAACCCCGATTTCATATATGGACACTTTCCCCCTTCTTAATTATGAACTTTTCAAGTCTTGCTTAACTTTTTTATATAATGGCCAATTTACAACAAAACTTAAACTGGCAAAGGACACTTTAGAAAAATTTTAAAAACCCACCTCAAAAAACTTCCCGAGGGACCAGAAACAATGCAATTTTTTTGGGCATAAAAAATGTAAAAAAAAAAATTTAAAAACGTATTGCATGAAGAAAAAACCAACAATAGGGTAAATCAGATACAATGACTAAAAAAAATACA
>NC_051413.1:35049902-35050008 GCF_015228065.2 Penaeus monodon
GAGATAAATATTGAGGCTGATGCAATGTTATATGACTGCCTAAGATTGTGCAAGATCAGCGTGGTAAGTGGCTAGCTCGCTTTGGATGTTGATGACATGACTGGTT
>NC_051413.1:35052951-35053886 GCF_015228065.2 Penaeus monodon
TTGGTTTGACTGAAAAAGAGAAAGGTTAGGTACCTGAACCTAACCTTCCTCTTTTTCTCAAACGCAGAGGGATTAACTTTGTAGCACGTTCAATAAAGCTTATTGGTGAACGGTTTAGCTAGAAGAGTTTGTTATTGCATTATACAGTTCTCCAAATGGCAAGGACTACATATCACCTTCTAGCAATTTGGCTATCTATAGTATTAATGGTAAAACAAGTTTTGTCTAGCATTGATTTACTCGTTTGTAATTTGTCGTTACGTTTAGTGATTATTCTTTTATCACCTATTCACTCATTAGCTGCTGTTTCAACCCAGAATGTGATATATCCAGCAGACAATACACGAAACTTTTTATAGGGTTTTCTGGCTGTTAGTGAACGGCGTAAAGATCGTGATGTTACTCATAGCTAGACATGTTGTCAATGACCGAAGATTTGATCTCAGTAGAATTTTTCTTTTTGCGTACATTCGTTCAATATGTTGACGATTGGTGTTGTAGATTTTCTTACTACATTCAATTATCTCATTTGATTTGGTTTCGTAAATTCGGTTTGATGAGATCCTGTAGGAGTCACCTCTCCTATTTTTATCATTTATCCTGTCGTTCATAACAAAGCACTATACAGATACTCACCATGAGTAAATCTAAAAAGACATGAACCTTCATTAATATTGTTCTTATAACCGGCTAAAGATTTGATGTACTTACCGAATTTTTTCAGTTGCGTTCTCATCATTTATTTGCTATCTCTTGTTGATCATGGTAAGTAAACTATGATTGCTAGATTGCGTATTCTCGTATGACAATCTAATCACGGTTTAGTAAGCAGGTCTGCTGCTAGACGGTCACCTCTCGATTCTTTACTGGGAAAAGACTGTATCGTAAAAAATCGCAACTAGCCAGCAAGATTCATATCAAGAGCAGTGTACTAA
>NC_051413.1:35054440-35054629 GCF_015228065.2 Penaeus monodon
CACAGGATCGTAGCAGTATCACGATAGAGCCCAGAGACAACCACGTGAGCATGAGCTTAAAAGCCATTGGCTCCAGAGCTGCCATATTAGGACCTGAGGCGAGGCGAGAGGTGGCAGCATGAGATTAGCAACAAAGTATACAGACCTGCTGACCGACTTTGTCAGCCAGAAATCCAGGTGAGTAAGCGA
>NC_051413.1:35059509-35062197 GCF_015228065.2 Penaeus monodon
CTTTTTGTGCATGTGCATGTGTGAGTGTGATGCATGCATGCACTTGAAGGGAGAATTCAATCCATCATATACATCCAAATCTTTTAATAAATTCTCTTAGCTTTACAGTATAATGTATGACAATATATTCTGACAACTCTTTCTAAATACTCTTTACAAGTCCATACTGTCAGCCTTTAAAATTAATGGATCAAATTAGCTAAAAATCTTGGCATAGTTATTTATTAAAAGGCAGGAAAAAATTACAAAATAAAAAAAATGCAGATGCAAGAGACTGAAATTACTGCTAAAAATAAAATATGAAAATCCTTTAAGAAAACTATGACATAGCAATTAGCATTAACATAATATTACATAATATATACACATATCAAATACATATGCACAGTTCTACATGGATCATCAAATCTGGTACATATCCACTTACGGAATTATGATATATCAATATAATTTTTGTAATAAGGCTTTTGGAGAACAATTATATATAGGATTTAAAATGAAATAAAAATGTCGACAGCCAACAGTATAGCTTACCCAATCCCAGTAATCAACTATTAACCTTAAATCAATGAATAGCTTGAACAATGGCAATTAAAAACTAGAAAGAGCTTGTATATCAATGTATTACCAGTAAAGTAACATCTGAGGGAAGAGGGGAAAAGAATGGTGTGCATCATTGGAAACCTTTGATTCTCTCCTACTTACCCCCCCACTACAGTCTGTGTGGAGTATCTATTTGTCCATGCATTTGTCCCTCCCATCCCCATCAAAATTATAAACATAAAAATCAAATATATGCAATATTTACCAAAATGCTTTGGTGTGCAGTATGGTATATAAAAAAAATTATAAAAATCCTAGCAAATGTTAGAAATATATTACTATGCACACCTCAATGTACAATAAAATTGTATAATAAAAGTTCCCTGTACATGATCTGGATAGCCTGTGCTTTTTCATGACTTTATGTGTAGTATACAAAAAAATAAAGCTTTGGCACACAAGTTACAAAACACTGTGAAACATCCTTTATACTTTCCTTGTTAGAAACTGTCAGAAGTGCTGATGCTAACCATGAGCCCCCCTTGGAAAATGAAAGAGGAACTCCCTTCAGTCTTTATCATAGTATATGGAAAAATCTAGAACCCTTTAAAAGAAATATTATTGCTCAATACTACTTTCTGCTTCAGAATAGAAAACTAACAACACATCATGAATTCTACAGACCGTGCATCAGAACAATTCTAGTAGCTGATACACAGAGCAGTTTTCTTTAGTGGTGGTGTCTATAGGATCATTTCATCTTCATATTAGCATTAAACAATTATATGTAGTCATCACCAATCCATTTGTAAAAAAATCATGTAAAGGTATTCCACTTGAAAAAAACGGTTACTATTATTTCCACTACCTGATCACCTGTGTTTATCATCTGCTATTTCATCATTACTTCAAAATCTATTAAACTAATAATACTGTGTTAAAGTGAAAGACATATGGAATGTTTACATCTGTGGCAAATAAATATATTTTTTAGAATAAATAAATACTAACTTCCTACAAATATGGCTAAATAAGCATTGATTTAAATAGAACTCAAGTGAGCTTAGTAATGGCAAACTCTGCTTCCTTCCTCTTTGAAAAGAAATTTACTCTTCTGTCTCAGAAAGACAAGAATAACTATTTGTGCTGAACAGATTCACTATTCAACAGCTATATTTGTGAACATATTTCAACAGAAAAGGATGAAATACAGAACAGGATGTCAGTTTGGATTCCATCTAGTACCTGATGATGTAGAATTGGGAAAGCTAAAGCTAATTCTATATTAATATCTTTTGCTCCTTTAACCTGCATTAGTTTTGTTCTATATTGTTGCATGCTTACAAAATTACATCCTTTCAAAACAGTAATACCAATGGATGCCAATACCTTCATTAAGAGTAGGCTTGCTTTGATATTAATTAATGATAAGTACAAAACAACAAAATATCATTCTGAGCTATTACCCTCAGTAATTTAGAAAACTTAAATTATATTTTATATGAAAAGTCAATATCTTTCATCTGTGTAATTTAACATCTTCATTTTTAAAAAAGTAGTTACTTTTCAGAAATTATACCACTAAAACTTATGAAAGCAATATAAATGGTTAGTCATAACCTAACACTCCTGCAGACAGTCAATCCTCCAATTCACAAGCTTCTTTGTAACTTTTTTATGAGACTGTCGCACTATGCAGATTATTACTATACATGACATAAATTAGAAAACTATCAACCAAGATTCATAAAAATTATTGAAACCATTTATACTTCATCCTCAACTACAGCACAGATAAGAATCGTTAGCAATAAGTAAAGTCATTTCTACTCCTTTTCCTTCTAACAGTAAATGCTCTACACCAGAGGCTCCTACAATTTCAAATCAGTGTTCCACAAAACCCTCTGGGCCTCCATTGATGGTACTGGGAGTTAGAGTCCCAATTTCAAGAAGCTCCAGCATAAAATGTATGATTTACTCAATATGGCTGCTAAAAAGGAACTCAAAGCTGGTAGCCAAAAAGTTAATATTGCCATTTATTTAACTCATTCTCGCCTTTTCATCCTGAAATGTTAAGACATTAGAGGCCATATAAGTCTCTTTAGAAAGAAAGTGGTGACCCTTGCATACTTAAATGACTTTCCA
>NC_051413.1:35062332-35062491 GCF_015228065.2 Penaeus monodon
AAAAGGCAAGACATCATTGAGGGGTTAACAGATGAAACTGGGAAAATGAGTAAATAAAATTGGCTTGCAGAATAGACATACCTTTCTAAGTATTGGGTTATGAGAAAAATAATTTAAGTAATAGCTTTTCTCAATGATTAAAAAGATTTTGAAGCAGAT
>NC_051413.1:35062593-35063735 GCF_015228065.2 Penaeus monodon
CGGAGACAGACTGACTTCCTGACTTCTTTTGAGAATATTAGCTTGGAACCACTGCTTTCCACCATATAAGACAAACAAGCAGAAGAGAGAGATTGACTGACTTTGTGACTTCTTTCAAAAATACTACCTCAATGTACTTTTCACTGCATCTTCAGAGTAAGCATTACAAAAGATCAGCAGGGTTGGCATCCATGGGTCCTGTTACCTCCCATATTGTGGCTGCCAAACGGCGTGTGTGTTCCAGAACACATGGAGAAGTGGCTAGGCCAAGATGAATACAGAATAGTTCATACACACGCAGCCTGTTTGGGTCCATTCCAGGGAAGGCACGAGTGCAAAGGGAGCGGTAAAAGTCTTCACACAACACGCCAGGCAGTGGGAGTGTCTCACTGACAGTCTCATCAAGTTCTCCTGGTTTTAATGGGTTACCACTACCATCCTCAAACCAAAGGAAATAGGCATAACTGAAAGTTGTATCTTTCCACATGAGTGAAAGATGACCTTTTGCAAGGTGTGAACGGGCAAACTCCACCATTGACCAGACACGTGCAACCGTCAAGGCTCTGGCACCATTTTCTGACACTTCCAGTTCCTTGTTGATCTCCCCTGCTTCATCTGTCATCAGTGTTGGGGATGTCAGCTGATGACTGGAACGATCAACATACAAGAAATGTACTAATCCCGGAAACTCTTCTAAATACTTGTTGATGGTTAGAGCTGACCTGCAGCCTAATGTCATATTCCTAAGTGCTTTAACTTCCAAGAAATGACAATAGTCTGCCATGCGGTCAGCTGCAACAGCAACTGCTGACTCCACCAGCTGTGCTGCAGTGGCTGAGCTGACAGCCAGACATGCAGTGCGCCAGGCTGCCCGTGTAGTCTCTACCAGGGAGGTCAGAGAAGCATCTACTCGAGTTGGAACTTCAGAATCTGATGCAGTTCGCAGCCAGTCTTCCACTCCGCTCTTCTTCACGTTCTCCCATCGGTAGTGCACCTGTTCTCAAAAATAAATTATTGTCAGAAACACTTTCCTCATAACCAAGTATTGTTTTATAAGGATATCATCAAACAAAGTAAGTGCTTATTAACCCATTGGCACTGGGATAAAGCTGTGCTCATTTTAGAATTTTTTTGTGAAACGC
>NC_051413.1:35063976-35065253 GCF_015228065.2 Penaeus monodon
CCCCAGCAGTTTCAGGTTAAAAAACAGACTACTTTTAACAAAATTAATGTTACTTCTAATGTACCATTCCCAGAAAATTTCAAGAGCTGTTTACATCTACCACTCATTTACAGGGTAAATGGGGTTCAAGATCTAAGCACATGGATTTAAGAGGAAAATTCTTCTTCAATTGTCATTTTCAATGTTTAATGGCAGTCCAAACAGTTACTTTACATGAAAGGATAGAAAAGTTCATGGAATTATTGGATTATGTAGCATATGATCAATTTATGTATATCATGTACATTAGGTTATGGTGTTATTAGTATTCTAATACACTACTGAAAAAGTGCATGGACTCATATATTACCTGCTGCAGAGCTTTTTCTATTCGTTCTGCTGTCTTACTCCTGGGAAGTCTCTTGGCTAACTCTAGGGATTTTCTCACTGCTGTATCACAGGCATCCAGGATCAATTTGCCACGACTGTTCACATTGCCAGCGAGCATTTCCTCTAGCCCCGTCAGTAATGTGATTAGCTGCACTGATAGCTGTGTGCGGTTGATCTGTAGTTGATAACGTAAATTAATCTCAGCATGGATATGCATTACATAAAACTAATATACAGAGAGGTTTAAGCTTCCACATGTTCCTTTAATCCCTATACAGGTCAACCTCAACTACGTTGCCTACTTGTAATCTCGCACTTAATTCCGTACTAATTTTAAAATGTTTCACTTAGGTGGATATGCACAACTTTCAAAAAGTTTATTTGAATGCAATTATCTGAAATTCAGCTTTGTATTTAATTAATTTGAAAGTGGATAAGTAAAACAGATATTTTTCACACAGGGTCAAAAATGTTCTCTTCACATTTCCATGGATATTCATTGATTATATAGTACTTACATCAATCACACTAAAATTTTTCCTGTCAGTTTTTGCATTACCATGTGAACTCCATATGTAAATGAACTGTCCCTATCACACAACCAAGGCAGCAAACATAGTGCTTGTGAAAACAAACATGGTAGTATCTGAGTGAGGTACCAGGAATCACACAAGCAGTCTCATACATACCATGTTATATATATTACATATAGAAATGTGCTAGAATATTAACTTGTGTTTACATCTATCTAATTTATAAATAAAAAACTATTCTAGTTGTATTGATCCTCTGTAGCACAAGATCAACACTTAAATTAGTCAGATGGGAATGGTCTTTGTCTGGAAGGCATTCCATTTGCATGCAGAAATGTAAAAATTGACGGAAGAAGTGCTGGTGTAATGGGGCCT
>NC_051413.1:35065588-35065684 GCF_015228065.2 Penaeus monodon
GGTTACAAAGCAAAATAAATGTGATATACTTCAGTGG
Source organism: Penaeus monodon (assembly GCF_015228065.2). NCBI lineage: Eukaryota > Metazoa > Arthropoda > Malacostraca > Decapoda > Penaeidae > Penaeus > Penaeus monodon. Next base: position 35,065,626 of record NC_051413.1, read on the forward strand.
TCATATAGAATGGTGTAATAATGAAAAGGATTAATGGGGGGGGGGGGGGATGCTGTTGA
>NC_051413.1:35067085-35067151 GCF_015228065.2 Penaeus monodon
TAGGAGATAGGGCTTGCGCATCAGGAACTCATCCGTCGGCAAAGGGTTAATTGTGCTACACATCAA
>NC_051413.1:35067647-35068969 GCF_015228065.2 Penaeus monodon
TCCCTAAATCATTCATGTGACATACCTCTGACACAATCACGAGAGCAAGACCATCAGACAAGGTCTCATAATGGACTAGATGAGGTGTGAGATGGCAAACTTCAGTGTGAAGGAGTAATACACAGCTTCTGATCTTTCCTTCTTGCTCATCTGTTGAATTGGATACTTTCAAAGAAAATTCTACAATGACCTTCATCTAATCATACAATATTATGATTTATCAGGCATTCAAGTTGCAGAGTCACTCAAAAAATATTCCCATCAACAGTGGCCTACCTTCAGCCAGCCCTATATATCTTCCCTGTGAAGGTGTGCTTGGGATGCTGTAAAATTCTCCCGAATCACTGCTATCCACTTCTATTCCATCATCATCTTTCCTGTGATCTACTGTTTCTGCGTTTATCTCATTATCTGTTTCACTCTCTTCTACTTGTCCTAGCTCCTTTACTTGGCTTGCTTCCACAAGAAGATTAAGGAAGAGAAGATCTGATGCACTTAGTTCCTGTGCATTTCGACTGAAAGAGAAGGGAGATGGAAATTAATGACATTTTGTCTTTCTAAAGACCCCATACCAAGTTTTGGGGAAACTTTCGGCTTCTATCATCTTATCTTCTAGCAAGTGTTAAGAAAGGCTCAAGTAAGCAGTGGTAAGCAGTTTCATATCCGAGACTCCCAGCCATAGTGTGGAATAATGCACATGTATTCAGATTAGTAATGCCATTTATGTTTTTTCCTTCTTTACCTGTCCCCACAAAGAAAGCCCTTTAAGCCTCTGTCTACTTTTTGATGTAAAAGAAGTTAAAACTGTTAAAGGTAAATCAAAGTTCAACATTAAATATCCATTCTTTTGTTGTGGTTGTTTTATTTCCTAAAGCATTTCTGTTCCTTTCACCTTTTTTCATTTCAACATTATGACATCACATCTAATGTTGCTCATACTTCATTCTTATATGGTGTAATAGAGATGAACATGAATAAAAAAAAAGCACCAACATTATTATAAAAATGTTTCCCTTTCTAAATAAAATATGAGGAATGAAGGAGATACTGGTGTTCACCAAAGGGTAAAGCTTGTGCAGCTAGAATTATATACTCAAGCAGCCAGTTTTCAGGAGACACTTTATGAACTGTGCAAATGAAACCAAGAAATATTTTGGAGGAAGTGCAAACACTGCCACTGTCTGCCTGAAAACCACACAGCAATCACTCAGGAGCAACAAGGAATATGTTATGAAAGAGTATGCATGGCCTCCTGACCCTATTTCAGACTTGGTTTGTGTATCACACTTACCATGCCTCGGCAACAATCCAACATGATTCAT
>NC_051413.1:35069080-35069413 GCF_015228065.2 Penaeus monodon
GAAACTGTAATACCCTAATTATGTAACTTAAAGAGTTCTTTTAAATAAATTAAGTGTTACACTCTATGTTAAAAATGTAATGTAATTTTATTGAGGATTAAAAACAGGATTTAAATTTTTTCACAAATCTTATTCTCACTTAATAAGATATTGTATGTACTTATATACAAAGCTGCTACTACCACAGCTTCAGTACTTCAAAAACGTATGACAATCTGAGGAATTGAGACAAGGACACTGATCATGTAAACTACAGTGAAGGTTAATGACAGGTCCACAGAAGCAGCAAAAGAATGTAATTTTTTGGTGCATGACATCTTCCAGGGATAGCAA
>NC_051413.1:35069503-35070130 GCF_015228065.2 Penaeus monodon
CCCAGGGCGTGTGACATATAAGAACAGCATAAAATATGATGCATGCATAATAGTAATACAACATAGATGACCAGTCCTCTGTAGTTGCAACAAAGTCAACTGTGACAGGATAACAGCTCCCCCATAGCTACAACCAAGTCAGCCAAGAAGTGAACTGCAGGTCATCCTGAGGCATTGGGTTAAAGTAAAGGGAAACCTTAAATTCTTTCAATCTTTTGTTTATAAAATGCAGCTAAAAGGTATCAGGTGCCAAATGTTGTACTTGGCATTCCAAACAAACCAGGTGTAAATGGGGGAAACTGCCCATAAAACTGCATTACAGGCCACAAACCAATTTTTAATACCACCAGTAATGGGTTAAGAAACTTCACTTACCTTGAATACAGGGCCAGTAACTTGTTCCTAACAAAAAACATGGCATGGCATGGGGTCAGTTCTTTTGCTGCCTTCATCTCATCCACCACAGAGGCAAGAGCCTTGACTGCTGCAGCAGAAAGTTCAGAGTTGACCACGAGCCTCTCCACAGCCTCCACTAAGTAGCTCTGCTCACTGGAATATAAGCGCTGCCATGCCTCTAACAGGCTATCCAGTTGTGCACTTTTTGTCGCACTGCGTTTCAGTCTGGAG
>NC_051413.1:35070158-35071076 GCF_015228065.2 Penaeus monodon
GGTAGAGCATTTTATTTTAACAGTCACCCAGCTTTTTGAGTTAGAACTTTACAGGCATGAGGACCTTTGAAGGGTGAACAGGAAGGCCCAAGAAATATGGTGCATTCAAAGGAAGTAATTTAAAAATTCTGCTGTTTCTTATCTTAGTTTCCTTCCTTAACCATGATTCTAAAGTAAAAATAAATAAATCTTCATATACTGTTTGCTTATTAATATCTATCTTTCAACAAAGTAGCAAGAGATTTCTGTAAACACAAGTTATTTAAAATATCTTAACAAGATGTGAAACTTTAACACAAATGTTTATGATACAAAACAAATCAGTGTCATAACAATTAACTAACTGTATGAAAATACACTGTTGACCACTAACTATTTCAAAATTAAGTACTTACATGGTAACACATGGTCCAACCACTAACTGAACCATTCGTATAGTCATGCTTATGGTGCGCTGAAGATGACATTCTTCTTGATGTCCAACACCAACAAATAAATAACCTGCATACTGGAAAAAAAAGAGAGAGAAAAAAAAAACATATTTCTCATTAATGTCATGTTCATTGCATGTTCTCTTCTCCACTTCACTCACCGTTTTATTTTTATTTCAATACTGGTTTGTGGAAATGCACATACCTCTTGGAAAACCACTGTTGTTCCATCCTGGCAAGTGACTGATGTGTAGGGATTGTTGAACTGCGTGGCCATGATGCGCTGTGAGGTCACCAAGGGAGAAAAAATCTGGACCACAATGTTGGGATCCAGATGGGACACCTGGAACAGTACACTTGTTCAAAGAAGGCACCAACACCAAGCAATATGTTGTATATTTTAGAAAACATGGAAAGAAAATAGATTGGTTATACTTGTAACTAAGATGAGGTATCACATCTAGTTTGAATTATTCCAATCATTGTG
>NC_051413.1:35071115-35071393 GCF_015228065.2 Penaeus monodon
CCCCAATGATAACAGTAGCTGTAGTATGTTATTGCCAGTTTCAATAACTCCAGTAAAGTTACTTGCAGAAATGGGGGGAGGGAGGATAGAAAGTTAATTGAAGTTAGCTATACGTACACAAATGAGGAATTCTACCAAACGACTGTTAGAGCCCACTTCAATAATGATATTTTGGTTCGACTTCGCTCTGACAGACAGCTGACTTGAAATTGGTCGTTTCCATTGTAAAGAGCACTTCAATATTAAGAGCATATACGAGGCAGATTTTTTATTTCATT
>NC_051413.1:35071429-35071509 GCF_015228065.2 Penaeus monodon
TCCTAACCTGCCCACGCTTTGCCTTGCCTCGATTAACCAAACCTTTGCCATCCCTTCTGGTGGCAACTAGGGTATATTGG
>NC_051413.1:35071648-35071761 GCF_015228065.2 Penaeus monodon
AACTCAACAACTGTTTAGTAATTACTCAACCCCTCTCATGCAAGAGGCATCACATAAGCCATAATTGTTGGAAAAGACAGATCCAACTACTGAGCTGAGCCAAGCTGAGCCTA
>NC_051413.1:35072620-35072734 GCF_015228065.2 Penaeus monodon
CTTTCTACGACTACAAGACACAGGTAAGGTGCAGCATGCAAGCTATCTTCCCCTTGGAGAAAATTGCGCAATATCCGCCCTTCAGCACCTTCTTCACCCGAAGCTTCCGTTTGA
>NC_051413.1:35072838-35073023 GCF_015228065.2 Penaeus monodon
TCGCAGCCCACTAGATAGCCTTTTAATTCCTGGCTTGAATAAATCCTGCCGAAGGAATGGGTAACAGTGTCATCTTACTTTAAAAATATATAACGACGTTTTTATACGCTAACAGACATTGTGGAGATGTATAGCGAATCAACGACCAGAGCAATTTCTACGAGAAGAAAAAATGCCAGCGTCCT
>NC_051413.1:35074623-35075732 GCF_015228065.2 Penaeus monodon
CGTTGACTGGAGAAATTTCTGCTCCAGAGTAATGGGGAACTGGCAATGCAATCAAGACCCAACAGGAGGAGAGGACATCGTGGTCAAGATAGACAAGTCTTGCTTTGGAGAGCAGAAGTACAGGCATGGACGGGAGCCTGGTAACATCTGTGTGGTTGGAGGCATAGAAATGAAGTTGAAGAAGTGTTTCCTCATTCCCCTGGTGTATCCTCTGTCCCCTAACAGAAATAAGGAAACTCTGGTCCCTCTTATAAAGAATTATATTCTTCTGGGAACCCACCATCTGTAGTTGGGGGCCTACCTTGAGCTCAACAAGGAAGGTTACACCCACCGAGTGATTAACCACTTGAAGGAAGACCGTGATATCCAGGTAACCATGATATCCACGCACAGACTATAGAGAGGCTCTGGAGAGATGTCAATGAGTGTATTAAACGTCCAAGGAATCGATGTGAATATTATCACCAATACCTCTCCTGCTATATATTTACCCACAAGAACTTTTACTACAGATTTCACAATCAGGAGTTTGGGGGACAGTAGCCCCCAAGAGGGAGGACGCATTAGACAATACAGTGACTAAATCGGTGCTGTGATTACAGCAGTTCAAGAATTCCACAAAGTGCGACCAATACTCCCATAAAACTAGTCAACAGACAACGCATAAACCATAAACAGGCCACACCCATATTTCTTAGCTAGGATTCCAAGCCACAGCCCTTGGCTTTGGAAAGGAATAGACTAGGGTGGGGTCCAGAGACACAGCCCCTGAATAGGGAAAAAGCATTAGCTTGTACACTCAAAATCCTATTGATGGAGCAGCTGCCACGCTATTTTGGAAAACTCAAATACAAGCAAAAGGTGATGCGTGGTAAACAAGCTTCAAAATGAGTAATAATTAGTAGGAAAAAAGAAAAATCAGGGATATTGAGCGGTGCAGTTCTGGCATGGAAAAGGCATTCTAGCCATTTTCAAAGGAAACAAACAGAATAAACTGAACCAAAACAATAGAAATGGAATGAATCTAGTTTCACCCTGTGAAGCCTTGGTCACATTTTTTATTCCAAATTTACCAAAACAACTATATACACTGACGTACTCTTTGTGAC
>NC_051413.1:35075775-35075916 GCF_015228065.2 Penaeus monodon
CGCGAGACACTTGTTCGTCGATCGCTTTTCGCTCCACTGAATTTACTGGCAATGAAAACCACCAAACCATTTACAAATCACAGGATAAAAAAAGGTAAAAAAATCTTCATTGGGGCTTTCAGGGCCCTGGATACATCCCAG
>NC_051413.1:35075950-35076741 GCF_015228065.2 Penaeus monodon
CTTTGACTTACGGGCTGCGGGTCGGCCAGGTCCTGCTCCTGCAGGAGGCCCTGCGAGGCTGCCATCGTCCTCACATGCCGAACGAACCTGTGGTCGCACCGCAGGTACACCACGTCGTTCAGCTGGTCGAAGATGAGCACGGCCTGCATCTTGCAAATTGCTCCCAGCTGAAGCTCAGTCTCGCCCGCTGCAGCTGCTGGTCCCTGACGCAGGTCCGCCTCACATGACAGGCGAGCCAAGGATGCGCTGCGGGCTGACTGCAGGGCCCTTCGGAGACTGCCATCGAACTCCGGGAAGGGGACGGCGACCAATGAGAACGCGCGCGAGGCAAGGTCGCCGTTCTCATTGGCTGCTTTCGGGGCGAGGACTCTCGGAGGGGTGTTTTCTCTGTGGGGCCCGTTTTCTTTGAGATGTTAGAATTTAGGGGGAGACTACTCTATTCTGGCATTCCGTTCGTGAAGTTATATAACATTTTAAAACTCTAGGTAATGTTGATTTTTTACGCAATAATCCAACCTTAATCGTTCAATCATTGCCCTTACAACCCAGCTTGAGTTGCCCAGTGGTTGGCACCAAGATCCACAAACGGCATTTTCAGCCGCAGGACTTGTTTTGATGCCATCATGTTTAGATTTGTGGAGATTTAGATTTGTTTGTATTATCGTAATCTTCATTTCACCACTGATGGATCTCCTGTCCATTCTAATTCCGTGAGTGTTGAAGGCGTATACTGACATTTGAGATATATCTCAGCGTCAGTGATTTACTTCAAATTACACAGTTTTATCTCT
>NC_051413.1:35077565-35077662 GCF_015228065.2 Penaeus monodon
ACTTGTACAGACACTATTGCAGTTCAATATTGTATGATAAAGCGAATATATTCCAATATACAATTACCAGTATTATGTAAATCGAACACACTACTAA
>NC_051413.1:35081444-35081716 GCF_015228065.2 Penaeus monodon
AGGCTACGCGTGAAGCGAGGCCAAGTTTGAATCTGGCGGTCATGTTCTTAAACAGGTATTGTCATCCCATTTTGAGCGATTAATACGTTTTAGGAGTGGATTCTACAATTTTCGGTATGCTTAAAAAAAGAATTGGATTATACAATTTTTCCGTATGCTTGAAAAAGGAATTGTGCCATTCCACTTTGTGCATTCTGTGCATTTCACGCGTGGATTACATACTGTGACGCATACCACAATTGTGACACGCGATGAGATTTGTAAGCTTGGGG
>NC_051413.1:35081754-35081921 GCF_015228065.2 Penaeus monodon
GACCTAAAATTTAAAATAACAGAATATAATTTAGAGCTTACAGCATTATGAAATGATAATTTAGAATATAAACTAATCTGGAGAACGAAAAAAAAGACGAGATTTATCTTAATTGTATCTTTGTATTTTTCTAATAAACTATTAGTTATTTTACATAACTATAGTAA
>NC_051413.1:35083337-35083410 GCF_015228065.2 Penaeus monodon
ATATCTGCAGTCCAATCAGTTGATAGGAATCGGATTTGTTATTGTAGTCAGGCAGGTGTGATCTCCCACAAAG
>NC_051413.1:35083467-35086285 GCF_015228065.2 Penaeus monodon
AAGGGAGGGGGGGGGGGTACTCTATCTGCAGCCAATCAGTTGATATGAATCGGATTTGTTATTATACATCAGTATAAATTTTAAGGGAATGGTCATATGAGGAAGCTTAAACTTCTATTGATGTTTTAGTGAAAATTTGAATTGCTTGAGCTTTATTGCAGGACGCAATGCTGCAGGTAATTTCATACTTGGAATGAGTAAAATGGGATGTAAACTTGAATAACTTTCTTGGTCAAAGTTCTACATTTTGCAGGGGATAAGAAAACAATAGAACTTTTTTCGATTGTTTATATTTTGCCGTTGATCTGCTGCTGTACAGAACTAGCAGGATTGTACAAATTAACTATTTCTAGATTTACTTTCTAAAATGTGGCACTCATCTAGTTTTGCAGCCTTAACTCTATATGTACAAAGTTCAAATAAAAAAGATTTTCATCACTGTATAGAAGATCTACTTAATTCAAAATTTTCCCTGATGATGTTGTATATTACGACAACGCTGTAATGTAATACATCTAAACATTTAAATTTCCTGGCTCACTCAGTCTTAATGTAATAATAATGATTTGAGCATGATTCATGTGTGCTTGTAGGCACACACTCACTTACTTCACAAAGAGCTGCAACACAAACAGTTCCACAGGGCAATGTTGCAAACACGGCAGTCATAACACCAACTACTTACGGGTCGTTGACGCGGCAAAACACCCCACCCTTCTTCACTTGCAGGTTACAAAAACTTATCGGTCTATTCAAAATCTTATAAAGATTTTGACAAAGACTGTAAAAAAGTGGCATAAAAATTTGAGGAGGAACTCCAGCAGAGTGCAGAAGTTTGGCTCTCAACAAGAGGAAGCTGATTTTTAACTTTCATCCACAGCACAAACATATTCATCCAATTTAAAAGCACCTTTTTTACAAGCAAATGATACATAGCTTCATCCTCCTCACTTTTACCATTACTCTACTTATCTGAGATCTGAAAAGTGATCGCTGTGTGTCCCCTGCCAAGATGAACTAGGTGTGGGGTGACTAGTACACCACCTGGGCTAAGTTAACCTGATAACTTCTATACAGGTTGTCTTACCCCTGATACAATTATCAAGGTTGGGGTGACTAGTACACCACCCAGGCTAAGTCAACCTGGCATTTGCTCACGCCAGGTTCCCTCATCCCATCTTGAAGGGTCTGCACAGTCTGACTATGCTACTAACTTGTGTTGAACATCTGTGCAAACTTGAGAGCAAGCCAATACAGGGGGGTGGGTTAAATAAGTCAACATTTGCTACTCCACTAGCCTCCCAACCCCGACATGTGTACACAACTTTACAACGCAAGTCTTAGAATATTAAAAAAATAATAATGATTAAGTTGTGAACACCTGTAACACAGCATGGACTGCCTCTAGTCACCCTTGTCAAGTGTAAACACATCAGCACAAACTGCAAGCTGAGGATGAGTATAAGTGCGGGCTTAGTGACAACCACTGCCAACATGAAACCTGCCCTCAACACTCAAAAGGCAACAATGCTGGATGCCATCATCATCTGGGTCCTTCTGCAAGTTATGAGTGCTATTCCAAAACAGACAAAGTAGTAAAGCTGCAATATGCAGCCTATTACAACTTCAGTTCTTAAAACAACCCTTGGTTCCATAATCACCAGCTGCACTACTTGAGTACATTGTACCACTCCTGTAACATTAACGGCAGCTACACTGTATTTTTGAAAACTGCATCAGCCATTAAGCCATTTTAAACCATTAAAGGCAGCCCCAGCCAACCCCAGCCATGTCAGGTATAAAACAGCCATTCATTCTACAGTATACAATGTTCTGTCACCATAAACCAAAAATATCAAGTATCTGGGAGGAAGGATGGCTAGGCTTGGCTGTGACAGCCTGACCACAGCTACATAATACAGGTATGGGGAGGCAGTTCCTCACAAACAACCATTGCAAGGGAGTTGGGGATTTTAAAATAATAAATAAAATGAAAAATCATAAAAAGAAAATGGAGAAAAAAGATAACTTAATAATCATGTTATAAAAAAAAAGAAACAGTACACATCAGTTGCCAGTTGGCGACACACTCATAATCATTTACACAAAATACCTACACTTAAACCTCCAGTATTTCATTGTTAAAAAAGTCTTTGTTATGTACAAAATATAGGCTAAAACTTAAAACCTAAATGCTGTACAAAAGGCATCGGTAGACTAAGCTTATATTTCAGTATCAAATACAACGGCCTCAACAAAAGAAATGAGCACATTAACCAATTCTCTTAACAATTATTGTACCTAAAATTGTACAGTTTAAAAAACCACTGCGCCAGATACTCTTGCTTGTTTACAACCGGGAAAATTCACATCAAGCCCGTACAGTACAGGACCCAAGGAGCAGCACGACCATCAGAAAAACAATGCCTTGTGTGCTGTGCCTGTCCAGAGAATTCTTGCTTAATACAAATTCATAATCTTGATTCACTTTGACAGCACAAACAGGACTTGGCAGATTGCTATTCCGTTGCGACGAGGTATTAAAACACTTGACTTCATTACACCTTAATATTAGTCAGATATTAAAGGAAATTTACAATAGTAACAATAATAAAATTATGGGCTATCTTTAACACTACTGAGAATCACAATTTACCTAGAAATCCTACCTTAAAAAATTAAATAGTGACATATATGTAAAATAGTCAATATTGCTCGTCCACAAACTGTCTTTACAACTATAAAAAAATAATAATAATAAAAAAATAAAAATAAAATAAAATAAAATAAACGATAAAAAAAGGAAAAACAAAAATAG
>NC_051413.1:35086306-35086722 GCF_015228065.2 Penaeus monodon
CAAGTTCCAAAACAAAAACATTTGGGAAAAATTAAAAACCATAATTTTCAAAACAGCATAAATAAAAGAGGGAGGGAGGAGGGCTAAGAAGTGTGGTCCTGTACAGGGCAGTTCTTGATACGAGCTAATCTTTGGTCTCTGAGTCGTCTTACTTCTAACCTTAGACCAGGTGGAGAGGTTTATTGTGGTGGGATTTAAAGTGGTGATGGAGTTGTGGTGACAATGGTACATTGCTCAAAGTCATTAGTAGGCAATCATGGGGATGGTCATTCTTCTTAATTATGTTTGTGTACTGTTTGTCGTCGCAAAGGAGGCATACTGTTTCTACTACATACCTGCTTCTTTGCACTGTGCCTGCGCTGGAAGGTGCCACTTATTGTACATTTGTGTACTGATAAACACACATACTTGATTGC
>NC_051413.1:35088622-35089038 GCF_015228065.2 Penaeus monodon
TTTTCTAAAACACTTGTAAAACGGTTAATGACGCGTGTGATGTAGTGGGGACCTAAGTAAGGTGACGCCATCTGCCAAGGATAGGTTTGACTGACAGCCCAGATATGGCTCGCCTTCAGTTGCAATTATCATACTGCTTATTCTGCGTGTTTTTCTAATATATTTGGAAATATATTACTGGAAATTTTTTAAAAGCATAATGTTGTTCCCTACAACAAGGGCTTTGTCCATGCACAACCATGTTACAATCCAGTAAATGTGTTAGGTTTTATAAAGGAAATATGATAGGGGCATTTCAGTACCTACATATATCCTGAGGTTCCCTAAGTAGGGATGCCAAAAGGTCACTAACAGTGAAAGGGTTAAAACCATTATGTTTTCCCTCAGAAAAATGAAAAGGGTGATGTGAGATGGGC
>NC_051413.1:35089190-35089316 GCF_015228065.2 Penaeus monodon
TTTTTTTTAATGAAAATGAGTGTGCAGAAGTGAGAAAACAACAAATGCACTGTATACTTACTCACCCTGGTGGGCAGGTGCTTGTCCCTGTGCCCCACCATCGTTGTATCCACGTCCGTGATTGAA
>NC_051413.1:35089340-35089790 GCF_015228065.2 Penaeus monodon
AGAGTTTTCCCCACTCATCTGGTTGTAGTTGTACTGACCCCAAGAACTGTAGTCTGCTGATGCCTTGCCCCCTGGCTGAGGCCCAGCAGCAGCAGCCAGATTTGGGGATGGGGCACCAGGAGCTCCAGTCACAAGGGCATTTAGAGGAGCATTACGGCCATAGGGATCACCTGAAAATGTGATACTTATATTGTTTCAACTGGAAACTTTTCTTGTTCAGATATCTTGTACAGGAACCACTACCTCCTTACATGACTGATCATTATCACCACTTGGCAGACATATCTGATAAATGACAAAAAAGTTGGCCAACAGCTATACATAGATCTTGTACTTATCAAAATGGCAGTGAATGCCAACACACTATGAAATTAAAAGAAAGAAAAAAGGAAAAAATCCTTCAATCTCTATGTCTAAAGACTAGGCACATCACTCCCTTGCCTTTGCATC
>NC_051413.1:35089992-35090361 GCF_015228065.2 Penaeus monodon
AACTTTTTACCTGATGACACAAAAAAATTCAATACTAATTTAAATTTTCAATAAATTTAACTTACTCTACTCTAATGCTAACACTACACTAATAATTAATTGAAGACCAAATTCGTATCTAAGTAGCCCAACATTCCAATATCACTGAACTAGGTGAATATTCCAAAATGTTGAGCATATAAGAACAATTGCAATCATTAGCATTTATCACATGCACAGTTTTGCCTCTCCTAATATCCAATCTCTACTTTCAGCTAACAACAGTATTCCCAGAGGGGGTGGGAAACTGTACTATGAATTCTTCCAAGGGATATTAGGGCTTCTGCAAAACAATCCCAAATCAATTAACTACCAGCAAAAAAAATAGGT
>NC_051413.1:35091181-35092082 GCF_015228065.2 Penaeus monodon
AAATAAGTAATGAAAACTGACAAAAAACTGTAATTTAAAAAATCAATCAAGACAGATATGAGATTGGAAACATCAATATTTTATTGTTGTCTGGATACATTCAACCCATAAACTGAGGAACAAATGTATGCAAAGATGTCAAAACACAAATTTGTCTATATTACAACAAAGTCAACAAACCATGACAATAGATAATACACTTTCAAATTTATTATTCCAGATCAAGGACAGCATGTTTGCATTATGTGGGACAACACACAAAGTTTGTCTTGAGTTTGTTTGGTCCATTCAAATAATAATTCTATTTGAATTAAATGTATGAAATTTGTATTCAACAACACTTTTTTATATTCTTTACAACCCAAATAGTCACAGAATACCATGCAACAAATTAGAGATTAGATTACACACATGCAATAATATTTATTATATATCCCATCTAAACAAACAACCCTCTATGAGGCCACATGAAAGTTATGTGACTGGGTTATATAATGGTTTGTCAACAAGATGACAAACTTGTCTGAATTCATAAATGAACACATAATGATTCTGACCGACTAACTTTTTATTTATCTTTTCTCTCCAGATGAGGTGCCTAGCCATGTGTAATTTGTAATATTTCACTGGATTACAAAAACTGCGACAGCATCTCCATGTACTATGACACATTAAACAGTTTTACATATCCTTATAATTAAGGATATACAATAGATCTAATTGACTTTAATTTAATCAATAGTACCAGTCTACTACATTTCCATATCAACCTTTTGATTTCAAACTTTCTCATATTTTCTCACCATGTATAACATAATATACTACTACACAAAAATAACTTAAGAGTACCTTAACCATGTTCTGGAATTAGATAGTAATATGGTAATATAGATTCTACAAA
>NC_051413.1:35092372-35092540 GCF_015228065.2 Penaeus monodon
GAATAGCTTTTTATTTGCTTAAATAAAGGGTTAGTACTAAAAGTAACTCCTTGAGTGCAAGTATCTTTCATAATCATTGTTTGTAACCTCGTGGCCTGCATTAGTGGCAGACACAAACGGGTACGGACAGCAGCCTCTTTGTAAGTTGTTCCTCTTATAGATTTTCTT
>NC_051413.1:35092631-35093082 GCF_015228065.2 Penaeus monodon
AGCATAATTTCTTTTTCGTATGCATATGGTGCCTCAAAGACAGAAAATCACCTGAATAATAAATTATATTTGTATTAATTAATATGAGGTATTAACATACATAACTTTCTATAATTACTTTTAATACTTCTGACATAGTTTTCTACACTCATATAACTAAAATAAATCTTTTATACACTGTCATGGCGATATGTAGCAATAACTGACTGAGATTGCTTGTCATTAACTCAAAAATCAAAAACTTTACTTTTTTTTCAATTGACTTTTTCCTGTACATTTATTTAAAACAAAGAATACAATTTTTTTCCAGTAAAAATGCAGTGTCGATCCAGCTTTACGGCCAGCATCTGCGACATTGCCAAATAAGATCCTGCTTTTAAATCCATGGATTGTTATTTCACTTTCATATTTCAAAGTACTTCCATATCTGATAAATTAATGAGTCAAATAA
>NC_051413.1:35093311-35093807 GCF_015228065.2 Penaeus monodon
CCAAAATCCAAATGTTAAAAATATCACCCTTCTCCTCAGCCAAATTATTGAGTTTTGTTACTGATTAGTATCAAATCTTATGGTGTCATAAACATAAAATCCATGTACATTTAATACCACTTTCATCATGTAGATCATAATGGCCAGGGTATGCACTTATGCAGGCCTTCACCCATTTCACAAATTTTTTTTTACATAAGTACAATAGAATTATTTAACTTTAATTATATCACAAAATCATATCGTATTACACATGTAGTAAAACTCACATATCAAATATACATGACTTCATATAGCAATGTGAATTGTATCATTCATTATTACAAAAAATATATAAAACTTATCAATTCAAATTAATAATTTATTATATATGTACAAACAAATATTCGATCGGCATTCATCAACAATCAAATACATCATCGAAGCAGTACCAAGGTCACATAGCATGTGACATTATGATACACCTAACACCACATGCTATAATTACCAATCCATC
>NC_051413.1:35094695-35095316 GCF_015228065.2 Penaeus monodon
TAGTTGAGTTTAAATTGATATTTCCCTTCCTCAAACCACTAATATTTATCTGCCCACTTTAATGGGTCAGAAAATTCAGGGGGAGGGATTGTCTTGATTTTTTAAAACTTTCAAGCCTAAAGGATGAAAAAATAAGTGTCAAAATTGACAAATTTTGCACCTATGGCCATTCTGAATGAAGTCCCCTTAAATATGAATGTATTGCATTTCAAAAGATTTCATATCATTTACCATTTTCAAACCTATTAATGCAGATGTGAGTGTCTGCCTGTGCATGCATATTTGTGCTTGTCATGTTCTTATCCATTTGTACATGCTGGTGTTGTTGTACACATAGGTGTCCACTTCCTTGTGTCTACTCAAATAATGTGTGTATATTCATACAAATTATGTCTTATATCTATGAGTACATTTCTGTGTACATGTCCATGCATGTGTTGGTGAGTGTTATTGCAAAGGCATATCTTTATATGCATTGATCTGCATTTTTTTTGCAGGGTATCTCATCTACAAGGATATGTACCTGTGCATTTGCATATGCATTTTTGTATGTACACGTCTACAATCAATGTACAAATGCATATTCACTTCAATGTCCACACCAATATGTACATCAGACCA
>NC_051413.1:35095368-35095437 GCF_015228065.2 Penaeus monodon
TGCTATAGCAATCTTGGGGTAGCAGTGGAGTAGCAGACATCCTTTTTTTTTTTTCTTTCTTTCGCTCTT
>NC_051413.1:35095620-35095699 GCF_015228065.2 Penaeus monodon
TGTCACAGGGGGATGAAGGCTCTCACAAGACACCCAATATTTCTACTATTGTGACCTATTGCTCACTGTTATGACACAC
>NC_051413.1:35096599-35096705 GCF_015228065.2 Penaeus monodon
GTAAAAGGAGTTGTTTAAACAAATTATATTACTTGGTGGAAAAGACTAGAGCTAGATGCAATTATTTGCTTAGAGAACACAGTGTCAGAAAAGGAACATGTTTGAG
>NC_051413.1:35096736-35097561 GCF_015228065.2 Penaeus monodon
CTGCCATGCACGACTCACATTCGTGTGGCTGAGGTGTGGAGGGAGAAGTAGGGGTCGTCCAGCCCCAAGTGCCCCCCTCCAATGGTCCTGCAACACAACTTTCTATGCTTAGCTCTCCCTGGGGATCAAGGCATTTCCTCTTGTCTATCTATTTCTCTGTCAATGTGTCTATACAAGTGTGTAGTGCATGTGGTCACTCATGTCTGTCCTAGTTGGTCACCCCCTTCTTTTACACAGGTAATTATGCTTCAGATGTCACACCTCTAATTTCCCCTTTTATCAAATGTTATAAACATGATGATTTACAGACTTCGGTAGCTTCCATAAATTTGTATTCAATAATTCTCACTTTTATATGCCTAAATATAACCAAAAAATTATGCAAGGAAATATAGTTTCATCAGTAACTAAATCCTACAAACATACACATTTATAGCATTTGTTTAGTATAATTTACTTGAATTTCTGACAGCAATGTCAAAGCTATCTTTCCAAGCAGTTTAAGTACTAAACAATAGGATAAAATTATCAAAAGTGGTCTCATTTCAATCAAAACCTAGATGCGAGTTTTGACCTATGTAACAGATAAAAATATATAAACACAAACTACACACATACATACAAACGAGTGAGTGAGAGGGAGTTAAGAAAAAAAATGAAACTGATGTAAAGCACAAGGGCCATTATACATTATTTACTTTCATATAAAATGCCACACCTGCCTCTCTTTTTACATGAATAAAAAAAGTTGGACAGAAGGGATAACACCAGTACTCTGCTGAAGCAAACTGTTTCCTCCTTGACTAAATCTTATGTTATGATTTT
>NC_051413.1:35098211-35098574 GCF_015228065.2 Penaeus monodon
GACAAATAGGGGGTAGAAAATCTTATCTCTGTGCATGTGTTCACTGGCCTACAAGCAGCCACCCAGCAGACAGGCCACTCACGTGAGCCTAATGCCCATTTTTTGGGGGTAGTGATTGCCACGATGTAACTGGATCCAATGGATTAACAATATGATGAAAGCTGAGTGTCAGTTACGACTATTATTTGCAATTAGCCCCCTAAAATTAATAAATGGAATGAAGGAAATGGTTGAGGTCAGACAACTGTCATAAACCTAAAACAATTAGCTTGATATCAACTGGCCTTCACTACATAGTATTAAGAATGTTTAAATATCTTAACTGCTTTTTACATAAAAGAAAAAAATATAGTAATCATTGCT
>NC_051413.1:35098697-35099391 GCF_015228065.2 Penaeus monodon
AGAAGTCATAAATCATTAGTTATCAAATAATTTCACTAAAATTTGGAAGCTTTTACAAACTGTCGAACTGTCCATGTGTTCTATTGTGTTTCTGTGCTAATCTGTGCATTTGTTTATATATATTGTTTACAGCTGTACATATATAAGTGAAAAATGCATGAGAATACACTGAAGTATGCACTTGTGGGCATGCAAACTTAAGACGTAGTTCTATGGTATACATAGTTGACATTCATGTGAACACAAGCATATCTTTCCTCCTTGCAAGAACCAACTCACAACTCACTTGTTTCTTTATCTTGTTACAAAAAAACTAGACTCTCTTACCAAAGCTGCCATACTGCTGCCCGCCTGGAGATCCATAATTGGGAGCACCCCACTGCTGCAGCTGTTGGCCAGCACCCCAGCCCTGATAGCCCTGTGGTCCTTGTGGAGCACCATATCCTTGTGGAGGATAACCCTGCTGCTGCGGTGGTGTTCCCCACCCCTGATGGTAGGGCCCTTGGACCATGCCTTGAGTACCCATGTGGCCTCCCATCTGACTGTTGTGCGGGCCAAGGGGAGGGCCCAGTGGTGGACCCATGTTGCCAGGTCCCATGCCCTGGAAGATTTTTTTTTCTTTCTTTTTTAACCAGTATTATATCAACACAAATATATTGTGTTAGCATACAGATGTTCACACAAACCTAATAGA
>NC_051413.1:35099477-35100133 GCF_015228065.2 Penaeus monodon
AATTATCAACACATTTATGAATACAATTCTATTTATCAAAAATAACACATGTTCAAAATTTCAAAAAATATAAAACAAATATGGCTAAAATAATATTGACAGTATAGAATGTATGGAGACAGAGAGAGTATGAGTAGGAAGAGTAGATGCAACTGAGTCCAGGTCCACTTACATTGTTGAGGCCAGGTATGCCAGGTGGGCCAACTGGCATGCCCCACTGATTGTCGGGTGGTGTGCCCCACTGACCACTCTCCTCCTGTGCCTTGCTGGCATCACGGGGCTCTGCTTTCTTAATTTCAACCTTCAGTTATTGGGAATAAATGATTAACTGTAGCAATGGTATGAAGAAGCACTTTGGTTGGCTCATAAGTACATGAGGGATGAATTGTATTAAAACTATAAATTTAATAATTGATTACAATTCAAGTATACAATTCATCCTCATTCTTGAATTCTAATATATACTAAAAATATTTATTAAAAATAATTCAAACTTACCTCTTAGTTTCTTAAAATTACTGAACATCTCCCTAACATAATATAAAGGTTACAAACACCAACATGAGGAAAAACACAAGAGTGCACAGCCTCTCTATTTATAAGCTGAACCATGCAACTTGCTCAACAAGTGAAAGTGCAACTTTCCAGGATTACTG
>NC_051413.1:35100195-35101486 GCF_015228065.2 Penaeus monodon
ACCCACCCTTTGCACATGTTGCACTTACACAATGCCACAAATACAGTTGCCTTCTCTGTGGTTCATTGACATTACTGATTTTATGTAACCCCAACTCCTTAGGCCCTTCTGATAATGTAACTGATAAAGTGATAGATACTTATCCTCAAACAAAATGCCACTGGACATCATCTGAGGTAAGTTTTTTTTTTTTAACTCCATTCAGTTACCTGGCAGAACTGAATGGGGCCTATCAAAAATAAAGAAAAACAAAGAAAAGGCAACCTCATAAAGTCATTAGAACAAATACTTAAGACTAATACCTGCTTTCCATTAATGTTGACAAAGTGCTCTGCCACCGCTCTATCCACAGCTTCTTCCGTTTCGAAGGACAAAAATCCAAAGCCTAGTGTAGTGACAACCAAACAGAAAAACATCTTAGCTTAGTGAGGAGAGATATGGACCTACCTATTGTGCACTATCTATAGTGATGGATGCAGTTATGCTACACTTATTGTCAACACACAAGGTCTCCCCCCTCATTCCTTAACTCATTCACATGGCTCAGTGTAGGTCAAGAAAGAGGCACAACTATTGTGCAACTACCTACATGAAGGAAGCAAAACATCCAGTCAACAAAGTCCAGTACCAATCCAATTCTAAGAACTATTACTGAATAAATAAAGTATTCATTTATTAATGCATTCTTATTTACTCTGATAAAAAAGTATGGTGAACTTAATAAAATAAATAAATTTTGTGCTTAAAGTTTTTCATATGATCATCTCTCATATTGTACTACCTGTTGTATAGATTTCTTCTCTGTTAACTGGCATGTTTTTTCACTTGCTTTTAATGACCTGTCTCATATGAACATACTCCTTTCAAATTCTCCTTTTACACCTTATCATTAAAACATATAAAAATTCAAATAATTTTTGTAGCATTTCTTCAATTAAAATGAAAAGCAATTTACTTATAGACTACCAGATGATACAACTATTTTCAGCATCTTCAAGGTTACAAATAGTGAGCAAGTAAGCGGCTCTGTTAATCAGAGTAAAATTATGACTGACATTTACATTCAAAATTGTTGGCAATGAAAAGGTCTGTTCAGGTGAGAACCTCATTACTGTTCACCCTCCCTATACAAGATATGTCATATGAACTAATGGGCCTGTCTACTTTGTCAGATTTCTGCCTTAACACTTTTCTCACTTCTTAAACAAATTATTTAACTACAGCTTCTACTGGCTTGATTGACTCCTATGCACAGACACATATACAACAGCATTATAGATACAGAGAGGGA
>NC_051413.1:35102716-35103498 GCF_015228065.2 Penaeus monodon
AGGGGGGATGTTGCGTGTAGGGGGGATGTGGTTGTCTGGGGGGTGTACTTTAAAACATCAAAAAAGGGGTTAAATCTCCACTGCCAGTGATTTTCAATCACACACAACTTTTTGCCTTTAGGGGGCACAAGTAAACTCATGGACTAACGATATTTGGGGGTGATATGTCAAGGAAAGCTTGCATGTTCCCTGCTGGCATGCAAATTCTAGACTCCCCCAAATGGCCCAAGAATTTCAGCCCCAAAAATACGGGGCCCTGGGGTTAGAGGAATGCAAAAATTTTTAATGAAATTGTTTTTTTTTGGTGGTTATCGTGTGTCCGGAAAAAAAGGGCTAAAAGAAAATGGGGATTGCACCTTTCAGTGCCTAGAATGAATGCCAAAAAAACAACATTACACTGGGGAACGGTGAACTTGCTTGGTATATCTGTTTTTTTCCTCATATTTTTCTCAGCAAGCATGTTGCTAAAATCTTTTTTCGTAGGAAAAGACATGTTCAATGAGATAAACCACTTCTAGTGTATAACCATTGCAATCAAGTAAATTATTTTTTAAAAAAAAACTACTACTATTATTTCTTTTTCCATCAACTTGCTCATTCTTGCTCCGTCTCACTCTCACTCACCCCTCATAATCTCTTTCCTATACATGTATAAAATCCCCCTCTACATTTTCCTATCTACTGCCCTTTCCTTTTCATTAACGCCCACAGTGGCCCAAACCACCTCTACCTGCTGAGATTCTTTGACCCAGCAAAGGTTATACTAAGAGAATAAGTTTCCC
>NC_051413.1:35104851-35104969 GCF_015228065.2 Penaeus monodon
GGCAGTTGAATCTGCTTGGTAATTCTAAAATATGTAAAGTATAGAATATTACCCAAAATTCTTTTAACCAAGTATAAGAGCATTTTTAAATTTTGTGATTATATTCCTTTGTAAAATT
>NC_051413.1:35105148-35105325 GCF_015228065.2 Penaeus monodon
AAATGTCCCCAGGGGGGTTGGCTTTCCACAAAACCACTGGCCCCAACACTTTTTCCTATTATTAAAAATATTTAAGTTGTTTTCCCCTTGCAAGGTCATTGAACAATATTGGAACAAATGTAGAGCAGCTAGGAGCACCCCACACAAAGCCCCACTAAATTATTTAGTATATACTTG
>NC_051413.1:35105701-35105962 GCF_015228065.2 Penaeus monodon
CAATTCCAGAAATTACAATAATTATCTTTTATTAATGACTCTCATCCCAATATAAATGAATGAATATTTATTTTGCTTTTAATATATATGTACATCCATATGTGAGTGCAAAGGTATTCTCAGACCAAATATGTAAGTTTATGCAACAAATATATACACACATTTATATCTATATCATCTACCCTTGGGCAATTTTTAGTATATCACCCACCTGCAGTGAAATTTTGACATTTACCTGGTTTTTACAAAGAAGTAAACTGG
>NC_051413.1:35106038-35106842 GCF_015228065.2 Penaeus monodon
ACAATCCTGACTGATTTACTAGAAAGGATTTGCCCATGTTGGTAATCCTGGGTTTGACAGCATTTTTCCCAAAACAAAGCCCATACATAAGGCTGTAAATCGTGATTCACCAACAGTAGGCATACCAACTGAGCTGTATGGAATTCAGCAGGTTTACCAACTAGTCCTTGCAAAAGTCATCAGGTAAGGGGCTTGCAGGGTTTACTGCACCCTTCCCGGGGAATTGAATTGCAGGGCTTGCTCCAGTGTTTGAATACAGCCATGTGTGTCATCCACACATGGGAGGTGCTATGGTGTTTTTGTATTATTGCTGTGTAAAGGCTAAGTAGTATATCGCTGACAGAATTACAATGGTGCCAGTAGAAGCTGCTTTATAAACATAGGATAACAAAAATATCTATTGCAGAAAGACACTAAAATGATAAACATGAGGTAAACAAGCCATGGAAAGACTATACCCATTAAATTGACCTAATTGTCTGTCACCACACTAGTGACACTTTCCTCTAGCACAAAGATTTGTCTTTACTTTCTAAAAGAAAAATGTAAATTACATTCTTATGAGCCACATCAACACTTATAAAGTAGAGGATGCCTTATACCAAATTAGTAATATTGCATCAAGTTTTATAATAAATACATGCAGCAGTCATACAGTTATGCCACACAAGATATCTAAACAATAAATCTTATATTAATCAAAATATAACTGCAGTATGATATGAACTTAACTAACTATCCCTAACTATGCAATCATGTCACATATAAAGTATTGAGACTTTTAGTGTACATAATAAGGAACCA
>NC_051413.1:35107282-35107595 GCF_015228065.2 Penaeus monodon
TTCCTTACTAGATTATTTGAATAAAGAGAACAAAAATCTCTTACTCAATGTAACTATTATATAAAATGATATGGTATAGGTACCTCATCACAATAGCCAAAGGTTTAAATTAAGGATCTTATGGGTAGACAGCTTGAGCACAAAGAAAAAATAATTAAATAAGTGAAAAATCTATGAAAGAAGAGAGGAAATAAGGGTGTTTATAAAAGAACTTTGTTTTTGTTTTTCAATGATCTGTTTGTCCTCTTTCGTATTTGTAGTACTAAAACATTGTAACAGATTTAACATCCTTCCCTATCCGAGAAATGAAATT
>NC_051413.1:35107680-35108191 GCF_015228065.2 Penaeus monodon
GGGGGGGGGGATGCAAATTCTTTCTTATATTGTAGTTCTAAAAATGCCAGTTAAGAACAATGATAAAAAAAGAAAAGCTCACCTCTTGATTTCTTCTTCTCCTGGTCAAACATTATGACAACCTCCATAACAGCACCATAGCGAGAGAAGAAATTGCGGAGATCTGTCTCTGTAAGATTGGAGGGTAAACCTCCGAGAAACACCTTCGGCCAATTTCCATTTTTCTTTTGCTTTTGCATGCTGCGAGGATTGCAAGCTTTGGGATCAATCTGAAAAAATTAAATTACAATCATAATTGTAACAAGAAGAGTTATGGTAAACTATCTTCCTACATTACTAGATAGATATAATTCTAAACCAAAGAATAAGCCACGTTTTCTACTGCTTCAACCTATTTTATGATCTCTAAGTAGTCAGAGAAATTTTACAATGAGCAATCACAAAAATATTAGAAACATCTTAAGATTACACTTTCTTTCCAGTGAAATAATCCAGAATCTCAATAAACACC
>NC_051413.1:35108215-35108587 GCF_015228065.2 Penaeus monodon
ATCATATTCTCAATAAACTAAAGCAGTTTACTTGTCTATTTACAGTCAAGATAAACATTATAAAGAAAGAGTTGGAGAGGTTAGAGTCCTGCTAACTTTATGAAAACATTTCACTTACCGTACGCCCATCCAGTTCATGAGGGCCACTTTTCAGTACAACATCCACCTTGTTGGGGTCTGCAAATGTCACAAAGCCGAAACCCCTTGACCTTCCGGTCTCACTGTTCTTCATCACCACACAGTCAATAACTTCTCCATACTGACCAAAGTAACGCTGCAAGGACTCCTGAGTTGTTTCCCAGGACAGGCCACCAACAAACATTTTTCTGGAAATAATATACAACTTTAGAATAACTGTACCTGACAATCTCT
>NC_051413.1:35108605-35108774 GCF_015228065.2 Penaeus monodon
GTTGATCATGAAATTACACACACCAAAAACAAAAACAAACTCAACAAGGGGTTATAAACAAACAAGACTTTCAGTGAAGCCAACAAGATAGGAAAACCAGCAGTGCACAGCCATCATGAAATCTGATGATGCAAAGCCTTGGTCTAAAACTCAGTTTCTAAATCCCCTG
>NC_051413.1:35108825-35108944 GCF_015228065.2 Penaeus monodon
TGAAATAAATGAATGCACAACAACAGCACTAGAAAGTAACAAATTAAGATTACCAAAACAAACGTTTGACTTTCACACACTGGTAACAAAAAGTTCTGGTGCAAAACAATGGGATTCCC
>NC_051413.1:35108997-35109506 GCF_015228065.2 Penaeus monodon
GAAAGAGAGAGAGAGAGAAAATAGTTACATCCATAATTCTGAACTGAACATTCTTAGGAGACAATTGTAAAAGTAAATATTCCCTTGTTCCCTACTCTTCCTGGTGGTTATGTTCTGAGAACCTGAACAAAATAACCTGATATATGAACAATGAATTATCTATTTAATGTAATAATTACTGCAATGCTCACTCTTCTGTCTAAAAAACAATATTATGGCAAATAAAATATAAATAAATATATTATTCATCCAGCATGACAAAATTCATGATCACAGGATCTTCTAGGGTAGGGGCAATATAAACACAAAAAGGGGGGGGTGGGGGTGGGGGTTGGATTCAATAAAATAAAATAATGAAGTGAAGAACTAGATTACTGAATTTTTAAACCGAGTGACTTTTACTAAAGCACTCCCACAAATAGTCTCTTTAAGGTGACATTTTTAATACATATACACCAAACAGACATTCAACATTCAACCTGAAATTTGGAAGGTTGAAATGCTCATAC
>NC_051413.1:35111267-35113054 GCF_015228065.2 Penaeus monodon
AAACCAAACATTGACAAGAACATGCTTGATATATAAATACAAGGGCAATTGTTATAAAAGTAGTAGTATCAATAGTAATAACTACACAACACAAAAACTTCTACACTGTAATTGCAACAGATTACTGTTCATATCAACCATTCGTAATCTAGTTCTAATTGAAACGAAAGTAATGATAGCCATGATAAAAAACTATGATAAATCGTCAAAGACATAACTATGATAAATCATCAAAGACAATGTCTAATCATTCACTGTATTTATAGTAATGACAAGTTTTACTAATGATACAATTACTGAAAATAAGTGACAATGTTGAATCAAGCTAACTAAACACCAAGCCCCAGGCTTCACCTAGTCTGACTTAGAACTGCATTTAGCACCCTTCTATCACAACTTGGGCTACACTTATCATAATCAATCAACTTCCTTCCTAAACATTATAAAGCCTTCCTGATCTCTTCTTGCAAAAGTCAGGGGAGGGAGAAGGGGGATGAAATCTCTTCCAGGTGTTGGTTTAATCAATTGTTCCAATTATTAAATGTTTTCAGCAAAAAATGCTATAATTTTCAATCTGCAGGTCCTCAAAGCCTTCTACAGTTATGCCAAATGAAATACAACTGATACCAGACAGCCAACAGCACATACAGGGACTGCACCACAATACCAAAGAGACCTAGGTACATAGAGTAGCAACAAACAGCTCACTTTGACAGACAGCAAACATTTCGAATATTGTTAAAAATTTCAAGAACGGTTTAGAAATTGCACATTAATCTGAATTAATCAAATAAATCTCTAAAATCAAAAGATTATCACAAAAGGTGAAATGATAGAAATGTAAAATTCTCAAATTAACAAAAAGACTGAACATGTCAATTGTAATTGTGCACTCAAAACAATGTACAATGCACAGCATTACATGCCCTCTTTTTTATTGACTGCCACAGCCTACAGATTGACTGGGAACCTATGCTACTAATAATTTTTCATTGAACTGAAAGCAAAACCACAAAGTTTACAGCCCCCCCCCCCCTCATATGCAAAATCCAAAGGTAAATCCACCGTCAAGCCTGATTGACTTCAAACCCATGAATCAGTCTCAAGTTCTCCCCATCTCCAGTGGAATGCCTGGCTTCTTACCCTTGCTCATCGCCTTCGTAAGGGATATTTGGGGCCCTCAGTCCACCGGTGCGCCGCCCCACAGGGGAGTCAGGGCCCAGCAACATCACTTCAAAAGAACTGGCCATACAAAGGTTAGAATTTGTTGCAGTCTCATTTACAGACTACATTAAAAATAAATTAGAACTAGCTTGACCTAGTTTATATGAACTACCCGATGCTTTATCCCCTGTAACCTCTGCAATTTTTCTGAAGTTCACATTTGTAATCATTCTCTTACTATAATAACAGCATCCATATGCCCAAGTTTTTGAACTTACAAAATACAGTACTGGTTGCAGCTAATCAAAAGAGACCCTGGATTGTTTTCTTGATGAAAATGGCTAAAATACTTCAAAGGTTGGACAGATGACTTCATAAGTGGCATTAGTCATGCTGTATCAATCCCTGATGTTTGCTAAAAATTTCTTGCCTTATCACATTTTCAATTTACCTAACTTGTGACAATCCCAATTTCTTTTGATTATAGAATGCTTCTTTCCATTTGGCACTAAATAAGCATAATAATGGTGAGTCCATGCCATAGTTACTATACTGTCTCCAAACAGCATAGCACATATTAACGTAAATTGTTATTTCTAGATTAATAGTAGGATTTCACTGAC
>NC_051413.1:35113138-35113496 GCF_015228065.2 Penaeus monodon
TTTAACTGTTAAGTCCAACAAAGCTTCCAAACTTTTGACATACATCAAGATACATTCTAATAATCAAAGTTTCCCAGCAACCTTTCATTTCAGGTTTGAAAAAGCTCAAATGCAGAAGTAACTGTGACAAACTTATCAAAAACAATTTGAAACAGTGATGGACACTGTACAAGTGTATGACAACTGGGTATAATATTTCCATAAAGGAATATGATTAATGGTTGATCTCCATAACAGCAGTTATGAACTCTTAACGCTGAAAACTAGGGTCAAAGCTTCAGAATGAATGCTTATAGACAAACTTCCAGCCATTAACCTATTGGACCCAAGTGCCTGGCTGCTTCTCTTTGTTTGGCAT
>NC_051413.1:35114043-35114199 GCF_015228065.2 Penaeus monodon
AAGAAACTCACAGCAAGTAATTTCTGTAATAACGTTTTCAGCCAAATTTTTAACAGAAACATATTTCATTAAAAACTTCCCATGAGAACACATTTAACTAAAATTCTCCATGATATAATGATAAGGTCATCAGGATCCAAATAATTAAGAATACAC
>NC_051413.1:35122485-35123370 GCF_015228065.2 Penaeus monodon
CGAAGTTCGCCCTTGAAGTTTCTTAGGCCTAGGACAGCACATCTAGAA
The DNA here is from genome assembly GCF_015228065.2 of Penaeus monodon. Lineage (NCBI taxonomy): Eukaryota > Metazoa > Arthropoda > Malacostraca > Decapoda > Penaeidae > Penaeus > Penaeus monodon. The sequence goes on from NC_051413.1 coordinate 35,122,534, forward strand.
TCAAAGGCATTTTCTTGTATGCTTTAAAATGACAACAGAATTCCAGTAATACATGGTTAATGAATAAACAGGAGTATAACCTGCATATTTTAATTTCTCTTTAATAACCATAAAAATATTATAATGACATTACAACAGAGATTTGTATGATATTTACACAACACTCGTGTTTAACCTACAGTTACCAAGAGTATTTGTTATAAACATTTCAGTAATCTTATTTCTCAGAGCATGGATCCATTTTGTGTTTGTAAACTCAACTTACTGCAAAATATCTACATCAACACCCTTCACATCTTATCTATAATAGAAAACTACTCCACCTTTGACAAAAACTATTTAGTTACAAATTGTTCTCCATATCTTACCCAAGGTAAAAGTGAAGGTAAAATTAAATACTTCTCACAAGCAATTGCACAAAATTCTATGCCAGATCTGAATTCAGTAAATATAATCTGCAATCCATTTTGGTGCTCATGTCATTTTTGGCCTTCCAAAACAACCATCACTTCACATGCTTACAGGGTAAAGCAGCAACTTGTTTTCAATATTTGAAACAAAACCTCGGCGCACGCACTCAAGAGCAACCAAAGCATTCATTCCTGAGCAAACCGTGCATCAAGTTCTGCCGTGCATCTCCTGCCCCCGAAACGCCCTTCCACTGGGCTTCCCTGCTCCCATGCCTTCCGCCCTCGGCCCAAGGCGCCCTGTGCGGGCACCAGGGGGCCGCTGCGTTACAGGGCGAGCTGCCTCCTTCAGGAAGCCCTGCCGGAGGTGATGAGGCCCGAGGAAGCAGGGTCAGAGAAAGCGAAAGCGAGGGATGTGAGCCTGGCCCTT
>NC_051413.1:35123413-35123518 GCF_015228065.2 Penaeus monodon
GGCCTGACTCCTGCGCCGCCTGCATCTCCTTATTTTTCACGGTGTGCCCCCGTGGGCGGCCAAGCATAGCCAGGGAGGCGTGCTCTGAGCCCGCGAGGGCCCGGG
>NC_051413.1:35123571-35123891 GCF_015228065.2 Penaeus monodon
GCAAAGCCCCCGAACCCAAACAAACAGAAGCGCGTGGCGCGGGGCCGATCGCGCCTCGCATTTACTACGCCCATTTACGGCCTCTGTGTCGCCCCCCGCCGCAGTGTGGGCGTCCGCCCGTTGCTTACCCTTTCTCCTCCCCATCGTGGGGAATGTTCCTGCCTCTGGGTCCATTGCCACCGCCGGGGTGAGCCATCATGTCGCGCCATGCACCGTCCTTCTTCATCCTCGGCGAGCGCCAAACATGGAGTCGCGCCGCACGCGTCCCCGGCCGAGACGCGCCAAACCCCCGCCTTTTTCGCGCTTTTCCTCGCCGCACG
>NC_051413.1:35123943-35124866 GCF_015228065.2 Penaeus monodon
CGCACCGCCTTCACCCTTCAAACGATTTTTGGGTGCAATTTGCCCAAAGCCACTACGCGAAAAATACGAAATTTGGCGAAAGAACCAAGGAAAAACACGTGACTCGGCCGATGCGTACAAGTTACGCCGCGATCAATAATGCGCTCTGGGAGGCCTTTTACGCCTCACGTTACCTTTTCCCATTTACGCAGCAGCAAAATGAATATTCCCGTCGCTTGGGATATGAGCTAGATGGCACTGCCTTTGAGAATATAACATGGGCTACGACTACTTTAGTGGAAGGGCCCTGGGAAAAAGCGGTGGCAATTCACCTTGCAGCAGATTAATAGCTCCCTATAGGAATTTTTCGACACGACTTCTATTATCATGTCGCAGTGCGTAAATACACATTTTCGTTTATTCTAGGTATGCTTTCTTTGTTTCGATTTTTCGGGTAAAGTCTACTGCAAATGCAAAGCATTCAAAAATGTCAGATCTTTTATACTCAAATCATTGTGTGTTGTCGAGCACCTGCTATGTCAGATTTAACAGTCATTTGATTTGTTCATAGCAATGTGTGTAGGTATGTTATTCTTTATATAAAAGGACAATGTTGCGCATATACGGTATTGCAAGAATCAGGATCGGCACATCTCTCCTTTAACTAAGACAGCAATGGCAATGAGCAAATGTAAAGCAGGTGAACGTATTTAATTTTCATAAAACTTCGTCTCATTAGAAAACAAACCCAAAAAAATGTGATGTTTATTCATTCACATTTGAATGCAGGGTATATGTAAACAAGAGTTATTGCTATTATTAAATTTTCGACAAAACCCCAATTTTTCTACCTCATACGCAAAGGTTTCTGTATACCTCTCTTTTGTCACCGAATTCAAAGAGAAAAAAAATGTTAACCCTCTCGAACATTATATCTCAATCAT
>NC_051413.1:35125535-35125763 GCF_015228065.2 Penaeus monodon
AAGTCCCAAAAACATTTTTTTCCCAAGTATTTAGGGGCCCCAAAGTTATTGTATGTTTAAAGGGGGGGAATTTTCTCATACGTGGGGCGGACCAAGATGTTTCCCCCCCAAAAATAAATGGGGGGCCCAAAAAAAAGAAACTTCCCCCACATTAAAAAAGGGGGCTAGGGAAAGGGTTTTTTTTTTGTAAAATTTGGAGTCTTTCAGTTTTTCTTTTTATATTTTCAA
>NC_051413.1:35125947-35126031 GCF_015228065.2 Penaeus monodon
GTTCTCAATCACCATCATATCACGTTTCCCCGTACCTTTCTAGGTTTGATTTCCCCAAAATTTACACCCGCGCGGACACACAAA
>NC_051413.1:35126475-35127055 GCF_015228065.2 Penaeus monodon
GTCTATCCCATTTGGGTCCACGAAGTTTTACGTTTTTTCAGCACAAACCTATGAAATAAGTACTATTTTTACAGTATCGCTTACGATTTTGACGTTTTCTTCGTTAGAAAACCATTGAAAAATATTATTTTTTACAGTTATGCCTCCTAAAAACTATTTTCTTTTCATACGTGGATAGGATATATATACACATAGGATATATATACACATTGCTCAAAATGTAAATGTGTGACAGACGAGTACAAAAAGATATTTCCAGGGAAGTGTTTGAAAAAAGGGAATTAGCGTCGTTTAAATGCGGTTAGTCAAACGATTCAATTTTCTTTAACCATCATAGAAAACCCCAAAACTGAAAAAGAAGCTCACCACTCTTGGGGTTGGGGAGAAGGCAGGGAGCATGGACTGCAACTGCCGCGTTTGGTGTCGTCACAGCCAGCTGAAATCGCAAGTAGGAGACTGACGCGTGGTTTTAGCCATTTCGCCCAAATTTCACCCCCCACAACACAAGAATGAGTTATTATGTATGTGCTATATGTGGTGTGTGAAAATAAATTGTGTGTGCATTTATTGATCCCCTTAT
>NC_051413.1:35127499-35127741 GCF_015228065.2 Penaeus monodon
GTTTTTGGTGTTTTACTGCGTAGATGAGTGCAAAACATATTTTTCCAGTAGTATGGTCCAAAGTTTTTGGTAGGGCCTGAATTTGGGGGAATTCCTTTAACGTCGGCGGCCCAAAGAAGATAAATTTTCCTCAAAAAAAATTTGGGGCAAAAAAAAGGATCTTCACCCATAAAAGGGGGGCGAAAAGGTTTTCCCTTTCGTATATTTGGTTTTCTATTCAGATTTTTTTCATATTTTTTTTT
>NC_051413.1:35128018-35128120 GCF_015228065.2 Penaeus monodon
CTAAACTGACCATCAATTCTACGAAAACCCCTGCTCCCTTTTAAATCAGGTTTAAATTTCCCCCAAAATTATACAAATTTCCGGGGCGAGTACACCCCACAA
>NC_051413.1:35128339-35128413 GCF_015228065.2 Penaeus monodon
TTGCATGAGTGTGTGCAGTGTTTTTTTTCTACACACGCACACAATATATATATGTATATAAAATATTTTAATTT
>NC_051413.1:35128657-35129222 GCF_015228065.2 Penaeus monodon
GTCTTTTCCCATTTGGGCCCCACAAAAGTTTTACGTTTTCCGCAAAAACCCCCCCTATGAAAAGTACTTTTTTTAACAGTATCGTTTTACGATTTTGACGTTTTCTTCGTTAAAAAAAACCTTTTTAAAAAAATTTTATTTTTTAAAAGTTTTTGCCTCCAAAAAAACTATTTTTTTTTTTCTTTTACGTGGATGGGGATAAAATTATACACATAGGATATTAACACATTTTCATAAAAATTTATGAAAAAGTGTGTGACAGACAGAGATACAAAACGCATATTTCCAGGGAAGATGTTTGAAAAATGTGGACAGTTAGCGTCGTTAAGCTGCGTGTATGTCAAACGATTCAATTTTCTTTCAACTCGAGTCTTTTCAAAACCCACAGATCTAAAAGAATAATGCCCCCCAAATTTTGGGGGTTGGGGAAAGAAGGGGGGGGAGCTTGGACTCCCAACTCCCCTTTTTGGTGTCGTCACCCCCAGCGGGGAATCCCCAATGTAGGAGACTGACGCGTGGTTATAGCCATTTTTCGCCAAGTATCACGCCCACACAACACAATGAA
>NC_051413.1:35130873-35131755 GCF_015228065.2 Penaeus monodon
TATCAAAGCACTTCTCATTTTGAATGCACTGTAGGGAGGGTTTTATCAACGGCAGTGTCAGTTACTAGCGAGACAAAAAAAATCAAGCAAACTGCTACATAGCTAAAGTCGCTAGGTTTTGTGTCAAACCCGCTACATTTACAATACTGTGCTGTGGAGGGTCTCCTTATGCCTACACGAAAAATACACAGGAGGCAAAATTATCACATATCACACATATCCGTGAAATTTTTATAAATAGGGGAATACGAGTAAAATTCCCAATGTCGAACAAATAGTGCCCAATTCTCATCCCTTTTGCAACGGGATGCGAGGCGAGCGCAGGCGGAGTCGGGGTCGTAGGCACTCGAGAGTAACACGTGCGTCGCCTGCTCTACTGTTGTTATTGTCGTGTCGTCTTCGTCGTTGCATGCGAAAGCTGTGCGGGAAATACTCTGCGCTCAGCCAATCTCGTTAGAAAACACTTCTGCATAGTGTCCTAGCTTAGGGGGTGCCCCCACCGGGCACCATGCCGACTCATAGGGGAAAAATCTTCCCCCCAGTGTGATTGATTTTATGGACTGTTTCCTGTCCCAAAAGGGAGAACAAATAAACACACCCCTTCCCTTAAAATAAAAAAAATTTTCTAGGATGGTTTTTGCCCCCCTCCCGGGGACAGTAAAGTTTGCTCTGCTAAAGGGAGATGTTTGCTATATTTAATATGATATGCGAGAGAAAAAATGTAGCTACAGACCACATGACGCAACAGGATTGACCCAAACATGACCCAACATAAAAATACGTGAACTTCTTGTCATCATAATGTATTCAGTGAGAAAGATCATGGTATAGTTTTCCATTTATAGATCAGATTTTTGATAAACCCTTTTTAAACCCGAATTT
>NC_051413.1:35132927-35133004 GCF_015228065.2 Penaeus monodon
ACATGTATATGTGCAAAATAAAAATATATATGTATTATAATTAATATAAAATGTGTATTTTTTGTATACACACATTT
>NC_051413.1:35133230-35133377 GCF_015228065.2 Penaeus monodon
TATAAAATATATTAATTTATTCTATAACCTATTTCAAAAATATTATATATATATATAAAATTTTAAAATATATATATTATATAAATATTAATTATATAGACGAAAAGCAGATTTGGGCAAAATACTTATAAATTTATAATACATGTG
>NC_051413.1:35133445-35133577 GCF_015228065.2 Penaeus monodon
AAAATAATATTCAAACTGCATTTTTTTTATGGGATATGTATGAAAGTATGTGTGTTTTGTTATACGCATATATACAATATATATATTATAATATATTCACAAATTTTGATTATATATATGCACATTACTAAT
>NC_051413.1:35133635-35133729 GCF_015228065.2 Penaeus monodon
AAATTTAAAATAAGTGTGTATATTAAATTTTTATGGGATTTACATAAAATTATATTAAAAAAATAAATATTAAAATTATATTATATATTAATTT
>NC_051413.1:35133794-35134126 GCF_015228065.2 Penaeus monodon
GTTTTAAAAATAAAATATAAAAATTAAAATTTTAATTACACACCGTTAAAATACAAATCATATCGTATATATTTATATATATATATATTTTAATTATATATTTTATATGTGTATATTACATATGTATAAAAATTTTATATATACTAATATATTTAATATATTTTATTTTAATATATTTTATATATATTTGTATATATTATTATTTTTTTTTTTATTTATTTATTTATATTTATCAAAAATATTTTATATTATAATATAAAATATATTATATATATATAAAATTATATTATATATATTATCCATAAAACACACACATTTTATACAATTTTTTA
>NC_051413.1:35141515-35142014 GCF_015228065.2 Penaeus monodon
CACATCATCGGAATCTTAGTGATTAAGGGTCTAGATATGAAGAATTAATTTTTTTCTCAGACTTGTTGATAATTATAATGTCTTGATTGCAGGTGAATATTGAGGAGTTCAAGAAACACTTTAGTGAGAGAGGAAATATCACAGATGCAAAGCTTGTCCACAAGGATGGTACATTCAGAAGATTTGGTTTCATTGGGTATGAAAATGGAGATGCAGCTACTGAAGCTTGCAACTTCTTTAATGGTACCTACTACAAGCAATACAAGATTATTGTGGAAGTCTGTGAAGCTTTTGGTGAGCATGCCTGTACTGTGTTTACAACGTAACAATAAAATATCTTCATTTTTTATGGTATGAGCATTGGAAATGTACACAATCTAGTAATGGGTAGTGGGTAGAAATAGGTTTCTATGTATAGACATACCTCGCTTGAGACAGCCCTCTTTCAGGCATGAATGACAGTAAATTTCACTCTCATGAACCAGTAGAAATCCTTTAG
>NC_051413.1:35143182-35143337 GCF_015228065.2 Penaeus monodon
GCAAACTTATTCTCTTAGTATATACCTTTTGCTAGGTCAAAGAATACTTCAGCATGTGTAGAGGATGGCTTGGCCACTGTGGGCGTTAATGAAAAGGAGGCAGTAGATAGGAAAATGTAGATGGATATTATACATGTGACTAGAGAAAGAGATTA
>NC_051413.1:35143377-35143938 GCF_015228065.2 Penaeus monodon
CAAGTGTGATGGTTAAAGTAATAGTAGTAGTAGATTTTTTAAAGAATAAATTTTACTTGATTGTGCAATGGTTTATATCACTAGAAGTGGATTCATCTCATTGAACATGTCTTTTCCTACGAAAATGATTAGCAACATGCTCTGCTGTAGAAAATATGAGGAAAAGCAGATGAATACCAAGCAAGTTCACCTGTTCCCTCAGTGTAATGTCTGTTTTCTGGCATTCATTCTTAGGCACTGAAAAGTGTGCACATCCATACATTTTCTTGAGCCATTTATACCAGTGACATCACGATAACCACAACAAAAACAATTACATAAAATTTTAGCATTCCTCTATACACCCCAGACCATGTATTTGGAGCTGAACTATTCTTGGGCCATGTGCTGAGTCTAGAATTGCATGCTCAGCAGGTAACATGCAAGCTTGCCTTGACATTACTTCACATAAGTATCGTTAGTCCATGATGTTTACATTGTGCCACCTAAAGGCAACAAGTTGTGTGTGATTGAAAGTCACTGGCAGTGGAGATTTAACCCCTTTTAGATGTTTGTACAAGT
>NC_051413.1:35145711-35146990 GCF_015228065.2 Penaeus monodon
TGTGCATAGGAGTCAATCAAGCCAGTAGAAGCTGTAGTTAAATAATTTGTTTAAGAAGTGAGAAAAGTGTTAAGGCAGAAATCTGACAAAGTAGACAGGCCCATTAGTTCATATGACATATCTTGTATAGGGAGGGTGAACAGTAATGAGGTTCTCACCTGAACAGACCTTTTCATTGCCAACAATTTTGAATGTAAATGTCAGTCATAATTTTACTCTGATTAACAGAGCCGCTTACTTGCTCACTATTTGTAACCTTGAAGATGCTGAAAATAGTTGTATCATCTGGTAGTCTATAAGTAAATTGCTTTTCATAATAATTGAAGAAATGCTACAAAAATTATTTGAATTTTTATATGTTTTAATGATAAGGTGTAAAAGGAGAATTTGAAAGGAGTATGTTCATATGAGACAGGTCATTAAAAGCAAGTGAAAAAACATGCCAGTTAACAGAGAAGAAATCTATACAACAGGTAGTACAATATGAGAGATGATCATATGAAAAACTTTAAGCACAAAATTTATTTATTTTATTAAGTTCACCATACTTTTTTATCAGAGTAAATAAGAATGCATTAATAAATGAATACTTTATTTATTCAGTAATAGTTCTTAGAATTGGATTGGTACTGGACTTTGTTGACTGGATGTTTTGCTTCCTTCATGTAGGTAGTTGCACAATAGTTGTGCCTCTTCTTGACCTACACTGAGCCATGTGAATGAGTTAAGGAATGAGGGGGGAGACCTTGTGTGTTGACAATAAGTGTAGCATAACTGCATCCATCACTATAGATAGTGCACAATAGGTAGGTCCATATCTCTCCTCACTAAGCTAAGATGTTTTTCTGTTTGGTTGTCACTACACTAGGCTTTGGATTTTTGTCCTTCGAAACGGAAGAAGCTGTGGATAGAGCGGTGGCAGAGCACTTTGTCAACATTAATGGAAAGCAGGTATTAGTCTTAAGTATTTGTTCTAATGACTTTATGAGGTTGCCTTTTCTTTGTTTTTCTTTATTTTTGATAGACCCCATTCAGTTCTGCCAGGTAACTGAATGGAGTTAAAAAAAAAAACTTATCTCAGATGATGTCCAGTGGCATTTTGTTTGAGGATAAGTATCTATCACTTTATCAGTTACATTATCAGAAGGGCCTAAGGAGTTGGGGTTACATAAAATCAGTAATGTCAATGAACCACAGAGAAGGCAACTGTATTTGTGGCATTGTGTAAGTGCAACATGTGCAAAGGGTGGGTAATGAAAATAAAATTATCATTTTAGGT
>NC_051413.1:35147022-35147677 GCF_015228065.2 Penaeus monodon
TTCAGTAATCCTGGAAAGTTGCACTTTCACTTGTTGAGCAAGTTGCATGGTTCAGCTTATAAATAGAGAGGCTGTGCACTCTTGTGTTTTTCCTCATGTTGGTGTTTGTAACCTTTATATTATGTTAGGGAGATGTTCAGTAATTTTAAGAAACTAAGAGGTAAGTTTGAATTATTTTTAATAAATATTTTTAGTATATATTAGAATTCAAGAATGAGGATGAATTGTATACTTGAATTGTAATCAATTATTAAATTTATAGTTTTAATACAATTCATCCCTCATGTACTTATGAGCCAACCAAAGTGCTTCTTCATACCATTGCTACAGTTAATCATTTATTCCCAATAAACTGAAGGTTGAAATTAAGAAAGCAGAGCCCCGTGATGCAGCAAGGCACAGGAGGAGAGTGGTCAGTGGGGCACACCACCCGACAATCAGTGGGGCATGCCAGTTGGCCCACTGCATACCTGGCCTCAACAATGTAAGTGGACTGGACTCAGTTGCATCTACTCTTCTACTCATACTCTCTCTGTCTCCATACTATTCTATACTGTCAATATTATTTTAGCCATATTTGTTTTATATTTTTTGAAATTTTGAACATGTGTTATATTTGATAAATAGAATTGTATTCATAAATGTGTTGATAATT
>NC_051413.1:35147773-35148434 GCF_015228065.2 Penaeus monodon
TCTGTTAGGTTTGTGTGAACATCTGTATGCTAACACAATATATTTGTGTTGATATAATACTGGTTAAAAAAGAAAGAAAAAAAAATCTTCCAGGGCATGGGACCTGGCAACATGGGTCCACCACTGGGCCCTCCCCTTGGCCCGCACAACAGTCAGATGGGAGGCCACATGGGTACTCAAGGCATGGTCCAAGGGCCCTACCATCAGGGGTGGGGAACACCACCGCAGCAGCAGGGTTATCCTCCACAAGGATATGGTGCTCCACAAGGACCACAGGGCTATCAGGGCTGGGGTGCTGGCCAACAGCTGCAGCAGTGGGGTGCTCCCAATTATGGATCTCCAGGCGGGCAGCAGTATGGCAGCTTTGGTAAGAGAGTCTAGTTTTTAGTAACAAGATAAAGAAACAAGTGAGTTGTGAGTTGGTTCTTGCAAGGAGGAAAGATATGCTTGTGTTCACATGAATGTCAACTATGTATACCATAGAACTACGTCTTAAGTTTGCATGCCCACAAGTGCATACTTCAGTGTATTCTCATGCATTTTTCACTTATATATGTACAGCTGTAAACAATATATATAAACAAATGCACAGATTAGCACAGAAACACAATAGAACACATGGACAGTTCGACAGTTTGTAAAAGCTTCCAAATTTTAGTGA
>NC_051413.1:35148591-35148937 GCF_015228065.2 Penaeus monodon
TTTTTCTTTTATGTAAAAAGCAGTTAAGATATTTAAACATTCTTAATACTATGTAGTGAAGGCCAGTTGATATCAAGCTAATTGTTTTAGGTTTATGACAGTTGTCTGACCTCAACCATTTCCTTCATTCCATTTATTAATTTTAGGGGGCTAATTGCAAATAATAGTCGTAACTGACACTCAGCTTTCATCATATTGTTAATCCATTGGATCCAGTTACATCGTGGCAATCACTACCCCCAAAAAATGGGCATTAGGCTCACGTGAGTGGCCTGTCTGCTGGGTGGCTGCTTGTAGGCCAGTGAACACATGCACAGAGATAAGATTTTCTACCCCCTATTTGTCA
>NC_051413.1:35149585-35149787 GCF_015228065.2 Penaeus monodon
AAAATCATAACATAAGATTTAGTCAAGGAGGAAACAGTTTGCTTCAGCAGAGTACTAGTGTTATCCCTTCTGTCCAACTTTTTTTATTCATGTAAAAAGAGAGGCAGGTGTGGCATTTGATATGAAAGTAAATAATGTATAATGGCCCTTGTGCTTTACATCAGTTTCATTTTTTTTCTTAACTCCCTCTCACTCACTCATT
>NC_051413.1:35149819-35150411 GCF_015228065.2 Penaeus monodon
TTTTATCTGTTACATAGGTCAAAACTCTCATCTAGGTTTTGATTGAAATGAGACCACTTTTGATAATTTTATCCTATTGTTTAGTACTTAAACTGCTGGGAAAGATAGCTTTGACATTGCTGGCAGAAATTCAAGTAAATTATACTAAACAAATGCTATAAATGTGTATGTTTGTAGGATTTAGTTACTGATGAAACTATATTTCCTTGCATAATTTTTTGGTTATATTTAGGCATATAAAAGTGAGAATTATTGAATACAAATTTATGGAAGCTACCGAAGTCTGTAAATCATCATGTTTATAACATTTGATAAAAGGGGAAATTAGAGGTGTGACATCTGAAGCATAATTACCTGTGTAAAAGAAAGGGGGTGACCAACTAGGACAGACATGAGTGACCACATGCACTACACACTTGTATAGACACATTGACAGAGAAATAGATAGACAAGAGGAAATGCCTTGATCCCCAGGGAGAGCTAAGCATAGAAAGTTGTGTTGCAGGACCATTGGAGGGGGGCACTTGGGGCTGGACGACCCCTACTTCTCCCTCCACACCTCAGCCACACGAATGTGAGTCGTGCATGGCAG
>NC_051413.1:35150442-35150585 GCF_015228065.2 Penaeus monodon
CTCAAACATGTTCCTTTTCTGACACTGTGTTCTCTAAGCAAATAATTGCATCTAGCTCTAGTCTTTTCCACCAAGTAATATAATTTGTTTAAACAACTCCTTTTACCAGATACACACACTGACACACATGATACATGCGTGCA
>NC_051413.1:35151380-35151459 GCF_015228065.2 Penaeus monodon
GTGTGTCATAACAGTGAGCAATAGGTCACAATAGTAGAAATATTGGGTGTCTTGTGAGAGCCTTCATCCCCCTGTGACA
>NC_051413.1:35151642-35151711 GCF_015228065.2 Penaeus monodon
AAGAGCGAAAGAAAGAAAAAAAAAAAAGGATGTCTGCTACTCCACTGCTACCCCAAGATTGCTATAGCA
>NC_051413.1:35151763-35152355 GCF_015228065.2 Penaeus monodon
TGGTCTGATGTACATATTGGTGTGGACATTGAAGTGAATATGCATTTGTACATTGATTGTAGACGTGTACATACAAAAATGCATATGCAAATGCACAGGTACATATCCTTGTAGATGAGATACCCTGCAAAAAAAATGCAGATCAATGCATATAAAGATATGCCTTTGCAATAACACTCACCAACACATGCATGGACATGTACACAGAAATGTACTCATAGATATAAGACATAATTTGTATGAATATACACACATTATTAAGGAAGGCCTGAAACACCAGCATGTACAAATGGATAAGAACATGACAAGCACAAATATGCATGCACAGGCAGACACTCACATCTGCATTAATAGGTTTGAAAATGGTAAATGATATGAAATCTTTGAAATGCAATACATTCATATTTAAGGGGACTTCATTCAGAATGGCCATAGGTGCAAAATTTGTCAATTTTGACACTTATTTTTCATCCTTTAGGCTTGAAAGTTTTAAAAATCAAGACAATCCCTCCCCCTGAATTTTCTGACCATTAAAGTGGGCAGATAAATATTAGTGGTTTGAGGAAGGGAAATATCAATTTAAACTCAACTA
>NC_051413.1:35154607-35154681 GCF_015228065.2 Penaeus monodon
ATTACTGTGAAGCACCCAGATCCAAGGGGTTAAGTTAACTTTTTATTTATAGTACTCCTATACCCTCTTTTAAT
>NC_051413.1:35155177-35156032 GCF_015228065.2 Penaeus monodon
TCTAATTCCATGAACATGGGTGTAAGGTACTCTTAAGTTATTGTTTGGGTCAGGTAGTATTTTATGTTCATATTGAGGTGTAGAAATATGCAGAAAGTTTGAAAAAAGGTGATATGGAAAGTATGTATGACTGGTAAACTATTATATAAATTAAATCAAAATATAATTTATATCCTTAATTATAGAGGATATGTAAAACTGTTTAAATGTGTCATAGCTCTTATGGAGACTTGCTGTCGCGTTTGTAATCACCCAGTGCACAAAATTTGACAAATTCACCATGGCTGGCCACCTCATCTGGAGGAAAAGAAAAAAAAAAGTTTAGTCGCTAAATCAATTTCATGTGTTATTTATGATATTCAGACAAGTTTTATCTTTTGACAACCCCTCTCCTCCCCCCCGCACACAACTTTCAGGTGTGGCCTCATAGAGGGCCTTGTTTGTTAGTGGGAATATAATAAATATTATTGCATGTGTGTAATCCTAATCTCTATTTGTATGCATGGTTTCTGTGACTTTTTTTTTTAAAGTTTATTAACAAAGTGTTTGTTTGAATACACAAAGTTTTCATACATTTTTTCCAAGATAGAATTTGATTATAGGGTGAATGGACCAAACAAACTCAAGAAATACTTTTGTGTTGTCCACATAATGCAACATCTAGTCCTTGATCTGAATAATATTTGTAAAGTAGATTTTTATTGTCAGTGATTTGTATGACTTTGGTTGTAATGAGAAAATATTTGTGTTTTGAGTCATATTGCATTATGTGGGTTCCTCAGTTTTGGGTCTGAATGTATCACAGACTAACAATAAAAATGATGTTAAGTCTCATATTTGTCTTGTGATGGTTTA
>NC_051413.1:35156879-35157251 GCF_015228065.2 Penaeus monodon
ACATACCCCTATTTTTTTGCTGGTAGTTAATTGATTTGGGATTGTTTTCAGAAGCCCTAATATCCTTGGAAAAATTTCATAGTACAGTTCCCCCCCCCTTTGGAATACTGTTGTTAGCTGAAAGTAGAGATTGGATATTAGGAGAGGCAAAACTGTGCATGTGATAAATGCTAATGATTGCAATTTTTCTTATATGCTCAACATTTTGGAATATTCACCTAGTTCAGTGATATTGGAATGTTGGGCTATTAGATACGAATTTGGTCTTCAATTAATTATTAGTGTAGTGTTAGCATTAGAGTAGAGTAAGTTAAATTTTTTGAAAATTTAAAATTTAGTTTTGAATTTTTTTGTGTCATCAGGAAAAAAGTT
>NC_051413.1:35157446-35157889 GCF_015228065.2 Penaeus monodon
GGCAAAGGCAAGGGGAGTGATGTGCCTAGTCTTTAGACATAGAGATGAAGGATTTTTCCTTTTTTCTTTTTTAATTTCATAGTGTGTTGGCATTCACTGCCATTTGATAAGTACAAGATCTATGTATAGCTGTTGGCCAACTTTTTGTCATTTATCAGATATGTCTGCCAAGTGGTGATAATGATCAGTCATGTAAGGGGGTAGTGGTTCCTGTACAAGATATCTGAACAAGAAAATTTTTCCAGTTAAAAACAATATAAGTATCACATTTCAGGTGATCCCTATGGCCGTAATGCTCCTCTAAATGCCTTGTGACTGGAGCTCTGGTGCCCCATCCCCAAATCTGGCTGCTGCTGCTGGGCCTCAGCCAGGGGGCAAGGCATCAGCGGGACTACAGTTTTTGGGGGTCAGTACAACTCAACCAGATGAGTGGGGAAAACTCT
>NC_051413.1:35157913-35158039 GCF_015228065.2 Penaeus monodon
TTCAATCAGGACGTGGATACAACGATGGTGGGGCACAGGGACAAGCACCTGCCCACCAGGGTGAGTAAGATACAGTGCATTTGTTGTTTTCTCACTTCTGCACACTAAATTTTCATTAAAAAAAAA
>NC_051413.1:35158218-35158663 GCF_015228065.2 Penaeus monodon
AATTAGTATTGCCCATCTCACATCCCCCTTTTTCATTTTTCTGGGGGAAAAAACTAAGGGTTTTACCCTTTCACTGTTAGTGACCTTTGGCATCCCTACTTAGGGAACCTCAGGATATATGTAGGTACTGAAATGCCCTATCAATTTTTCCCTTTTATAAAACCTAACACATTTACTGGATTGTAACATGGTTGTGCATGGACAAAGCCTTGTGTAGGGAAACAACATTATGCTTTTAAAAAATTCCAGTAATATTTTTCCCAAAAATATATTAGAAAAACACGCAGAATAAGCAGTATGATAATTGCAACTGAAGGCGAGGCCATATCTGGGCTGGTCAGTCAAACCTATCCTTGGCAGATGGCGTCACCTTACTTAGGTCCCCACTACATCACACGCGTCATTAACCTTTTACAAGGTTTAGAAAATGAGCGCAAAAGTTTTT
>NC_051413.1:35160449-35161055 GCF_015228065.2 Penaeus monodon
ATAATGGCTTCTCTTTTTACAGGGGCAGCTCGGTATGGTAGTGAGAGCCTCATGGGGCAGCAGGCTGGGGATCCCCACACCAACGGACGGCCCTCACCTAGTAATGCTCAGCCATCCCCGTACATCCAGCTATAGTCATGTGCAGTTAGAGGGTTCATTGTGTAGATAACCTGTGCCTACCTTGGAAGAGTGCCAGAACTCTCAAGACAAACTAGAGGAATGGGATTTGATAATGGGAGTAGCCTGTGTGACGAATAATGTAGCATAATTGGTGAGAGTTTATTGTTGAAGGATGGAGCCAAGGCCCTTCATGTACACGTGTTCTGACACTCCCGGAGGTTTCCCCTTCCTTCCCTAAACCCAAACCCTTTCATTCATAGTCCAGTTGAGTAAAAGCAGAAAAAAAGAATGTAAGTAAGGAGAAATGATTTTTTAAATTTAAAAATTGTTCATGAATCAAGGTTTTTACAGGTTAAACCCACCAAGCAAAACCCCCGAACAAAGAATTCTAGGTTTAAATTTAATACTTTTTTTGTTTTTTTAAAAAATTAATTAAGTGAATTTGTTTTGAATATATGAGAGGGGAGCATGGTTGAATTTTGACCA
>NC_051413.1:35161191-35161357 GCF_015228065.2 Penaeus monodon
CTTTATCCCCAGGAAATAAAAACTTGTAAGACTACACAAATATAATACAGTTACATTAAGTTTATTTTTGGTCAAAATTTAAATTATTACATATTTTTTAAATTACACAAATAATTTCTATATTTCAAGATAATTTGTAAAGTGTTAGTATATGTGATTTTTTGTG
>NC_051413.1:35162095-35162852 GCF_015228065.2 Penaeus monodon
TTTAAAATTATATAATATATATTTTTAATTGTTTTTCCCAAAATTTTTTGTTTATGAATTTATTTGTGGTTGTGTTCTTTTTTGGCGTACAAATATGTAAGGATAGGTCCCAAAACCCAAAACACATTTTTAAATATTTTTTTTTAAATTTAATATATATTAAAAAAAAAAAACATACATATCAAAACATAGATGCATACAATTTGTCCCTCTGAAATGTTGGAAAAAAAAACCCCCGGGACATGCACCCAAAAAATAAAAAAAAAATTTGCATATGTTTTTATAAACTTGATCAGTGGCACACATGCAAAAAGTTGTGTGTTTATCAGTACAAAAGTAAAAAGTGGCACCTTCCAGCGAAAGGCACAGTGCAAAGAAGGGGGGATGTGGTAGAAACAGTATGCCCTTTCGACGAAAACAGTAAAAAAACTTTAATTTAAGAAGAAGCCCACCCCCATGAGGCCTACTAATGATTTTGGGGCAATGTACCATTGCACCAAAAATTTCCCACCCCCCCATTTTAAACCCCCACCAAAAAAAAACCTCTCCACCTGGTCTAAGGTTAAAAATTTTTAAAAACGACTAAGAGCCCAAAAAGATTAGTTTCGATAAAAGAACGGGGGGGCCCCCGGACAGGACCACACTTTTTTAGCCCTCCCCCTCCCTTTTTTATTTAGTGTTTTAAAAATTTGGGGGTTTTTTAAAATTTTTCCCAAATGTTTTTGTTTTGGAACTTCCTCCCCTCTCTCTCTCCTCC
>NC_051413.1:35162928-35165720 GCF_015228065.2 Penaeus monodon
ATAGTTGTAAAGACAGTTTGTGGAGAGCAATATTGACTATTTTACATATATGTCACATTTAATTTTTTAAGTAGGTTTTCCCGGGGAAATTGTGATTTTCAGTATTTTAAAAAGATAAAATAATTTTATTATTGTTACATTAAATTTCCTTTAATATCTGACTAAATTAAGGTGAAAGGAAGTCAAGTGTTTTAATACCTGTCCCCAACGGAATAGCAATCTCCCAAAAGCCCGGGTTTTGTGCTGTCAAAGGAATCAAGTTTATAAAAATTTTTTTAAAAAAAGCAAAAATTCTTGGACAGGGCACAGCACACAAGGCATTTTTTTTTTGGGAGGGTTTCGGGCTGCTCCTTGGGTCCTTTTCCCTGTAGGGTTTGATGTAAATTTTTCCGGTTGTAAACAAGCAAGAGTTTTGGCGCAGTGGTTTTTAAACGTAAAATTTTAGGTACAATAATTGTTAAGAGAATGGGTAATGTGCTCATTTTTTTTGTTGGGGGGCCTTTTTATTTGAAATGAAATAAAAGCTTATTTAAAACCGATGCCTTTTTTTACAGCTTTTGGTTTTTAAGTTTTAGCCATTTTTGGGTCATAAAAAAAAGCCCTTTTAAAAATGAAATACGGGGTTTTTAAAAGTGTATTTTATTTTGTAAAATGTTTATGAGTGGTCCCCAACTGGCAATGTGTGTATGTTTTTTTTTTTTTATAAAAATTTTTAAGTTATCTTTTTTCTCCATTTTCTTTTTATGATTTTCTTTTTAAATTTATTTTTTTAAAACCCCCAAACCCCTTTGCAATGGTTTTTTGTGAGGAACTGCCCCCCAAAACCTGTTTTAGTAGCTGTGGTCAGGCGGGCCACAGCCAAGTACCCACCCTTTCCCCCGGGATATTGAATTTTTGGTTTTTGGTGAAAAAAACTTTGTATACGAAAGAAAAAGGGCGTTTTATACCTGACATGGCGGGGGTTTGGGCGGGGCTGCCTTTAATTTTTAAAAGGGCTTAATGGCTAAAAGGAGTTTTCAAAAAATACGTGTAGCTCCCTTTTAAATGTTAAAGGAGGGTAAAAATGAAAATCAAGTAGGGGCAGGGGGTGATTAGGGAAACCCAAGGGGGTTTTTTTTTAAAAAAAAACTGAAGTTGTAATGGCGCATTTTGCAGCTTACTTTTTTGTCTTTTTTGGGAATAGCACTCATAATTTGCAGAAGGACCCGTTTGATGATGGCACCAGCATGTTGCCTTTTGATTTTTGAGGGGGGGTTTCCATGTTGGCAGTGGTTGTCACAAAGCCCCCCATTTATACTAATCCTCAGCCGCAGTTTGTGTGATTTTTTTAAAATTGACAAGGGGGGATAGGGGCAGTCCATCCCTGTTTTAAGGGTTCACAATTTAAAATCAATTATTTTTTTTTTAAATTTCAAAGGGGACTTGCTTTGTAAATGGTACCCCCATGTGGGGGTTGGAGGCTAGTGGAGTAGCAAATTTTTATTTTTTAAACCCCACCCCCCTGTTTTGGGTTTGGGCTCCAAGTTTCCCACAGTGTTCAACACAAGTTAGTACCCATGGGCGGGATTTGTGAAGCCCCTTCAAGATGGGAGGGGGAAACCTGGCCGTGAGAAAAATCCCGGGTTGATTTAGCCTGGGGGTGACTAGTACCCCAACCTTGAAAATTGTACCCAGGGAAAGACAACCGTATAGAAGTATCAGGTTAATTTAGCCCAGGGGGTGTATTTTTAGCCCACCCCACCCCAGTTCACCCTTGGCAGGGGACACACAGCGATCACTTTTCAGATCTCAGAAAAGTAGAGTAAGGGGAAAAGTGAGGAGGAGGAAGCTAGTATCATTTGCTTGTAAAAAAGGGGGGTTTTTAAATTTGGTTTGAAATTTTTGGTTGGGGAAATGAAATTTTAAAAACCAGTTCCTTTTGTTGGGGACCCAAATTTCTGAAACTCTGGGGAGTTCCTCCTCAAATTTTTAGGGCCAATTTTTTACAGTCTTTGTAAAAAATCTTTTAAAATTTTGAATAGCCCGTTTAAGTTTTTTAAACCCGAAAAGGTGAAAAAAAGGGGGGGGTTTTGGTTTTGGCCGGGGTCAAGGGCCCCGAAAAGTGTTGGTGTTTTGACTGCGTGTTTGAACTTTGCCCTGTGGAACTTTTTGTTTTGCAGCTCTTTGTAAAGTAAGTGAGTGTGGCCTCCCAAGCACAATAATTTCATGTCAAACCCTTATTTTTACTTAAAAGACTGAGTGAGCCGGGAAAATTTTAAAAATTTTTTAGAGGTTTACAGTACAGCGTTGTCGAATATAAAACCATCATCGGGGAAAAATTTTGAATTAAGTAGATTTTTCTATACAGTGATAAAAAAATCTTTTTTATTTAAACTTTGTCCCAATAGATTTTAAGGTTTCAAAACAGAGAGTGCCACTTTTTAGAAAGAAAAAAATTAGAAATGGGAATTTGTACAATCCGCTATTCTGTACAGCAGCGGGTCAAGGGCCCAAAATATAAACAATCGAAAAAATTTCTTTGTTTTTTTATCCCCTGAAAAATAGAACTTTGCCCAAAAAAGGTTTTTAAATTTTTCACCCCTTTTTACTCATTCCAAGTATGAAAATTCCCTGCAGAAATTGCGTCCGCAATAAAGCTCAAGCAATTCAATTTTCACTAAAAATCAATAGAAGTTTAAGTTCCTCATAGGGAACCTTTCCCCTTTAAAAAATTTATACTGTGTAAAATAAAAAAACCCGTTTCCATATCAACTGATTGGACTGCAGATAAAAGAAACCCCCCCCCCCCCTTC
>NC_051413.1:35165771-35165989 GCF_015228065.2 Penaeus monodon
GGCTTGTGGGAGATAACACCTCCCTGGCCCCAAAACAAATCCGATTCCTATAAAACTGATTGGACTAAAAAGATATAGCCCCGGCTCTTTGTTGCCGGGGGGGGTTTTTAGGAGGGGGACACTAATGTAGGAGACCCACTTTCCCTTTTTGTACCTAAAGCCCATCCCCTCGATAATTTTGCCATGTTTTTGTCTTAGTTACGAACCTTCCCCTTTCC
>NC_051413.1:35166477-35167307 GCF_015228065.2 Penaeus monodon
AATTTTGGTTTTTCCCCCCCCCCCCCCCCAAAAAAAAACCCAAAAAAAAGAGGAAGGGAAACCCCATTTTGGTTAACCAAACCCAATTCCCTTGTCCGGCGTTCATCTGGAAAACCCAATTTTTTTTCAAAAAAACTGGTCGTTGGAACCCATTCCCCCGGCCTCACCAAACCTTTTCAATACTTTACCCAAAAGTCTCTAAACCCAAAAAATTGCCCCTTTTAAAAAACCCCAAAATTTTTTAATTGGGGAATTTTTTCCCCGGGCCCCAACAACTTTTCCCCCCCAGTTCAATTTTCCATTCCTTCCCAAAAAAGGGCCCCTCCCAGGAAACCCAATTAAAACCATCCCCAAATTACATCCCGTGCAGCCCCCATAATGTTTTTAAAAGCGGGTTTCCCCACCAAAAATTTTAGGTGGGCAAAATTTGGGGTTAAGAACTTTTTCCCCTGCCCTTAAGTCAGACCCCGGAAAACGGTGAATTTTCCATCCCAAAATCCGAAGTCCAAATTTACCCCCAAATTTAATCCCCCCAACAATTTGGGAACATTTGTGCTTTTTTTTCCGTTAAAAAATTGGGACCCCTGAACCTTTTCCCCCCAAAACCCTTTTTCATTTTTTAATTAA
Source organism: Penaeus monodon (assembly GCF_015228065.2). Classification (NCBI taxonomy): domain Eukaryota; kingdom Metazoa; phylum Arthropoda; class Malacostraca; order Decapoda; family Penaeidae; genus Penaeus; species Penaeus monodon. The sequence goes on from NC_051413.1 coordinate 35,167,105, forward strand.
TTTTATCCCCAAAATTATTTTGTTTCTATAGGTTTTGTAAAAAAAAACTAAAGTTTTTTAGGGAAAAATTTAAAAAATACAAAAAAGATAAACTCCCTCTTTTTTTTTGTTTTCCAGATTGTTTATTTTTCTAAATTATCATTTTTTTTAATGCTTAAGGCCCCTAAAAATTTTAAATTTTGTTTTTTTTTAAATTTTTTGGG
>NC_051413.1:35167346-35167624 GCF_015228065.2 Penaeus monodon
CCCCAAAACTTACAAACTAGGTTTCACAATTGTGGTTTTGCGTCACAGGATTTAACCGCGTGAAAAGCACAGAAGCACAAAGTGGAAAGGCACAATTTCCTTTTTTTAAGATACGGAAAAATTGTATAAAACCCAAATTTTTTTTTTTAAGCATACCGGGAAAAAATAGAATCCACTCCTAAAACGTATTTTAAACGCCCAAAATTGGGGTGGGGCAATACCTGTTTAAGAACATGACCCCCCAATTCAAACTTTGGGCCCCGTTTTACGCGTAGCCT
>NC_051413.1:35169073-35171348 GCF_015228065.2 Penaeus monodon
AAAGAAAAGGATAGGAAAAAAAGTAAGAAAAGAAGGGTATAAAAAGGGGTAAAATTAAAAAATAAATAATAGAGAGGAAAATATAATAGATAAGATAATAGGAAAAAAGAAGAGAAAGAGGAGATATAATAGAGAGAAGAGAGAAAAGGGGAGAGTAGAGATAAAAGAAAAAATAAGCTAGATTAAAAAATTTTATATAGAAATGATAGAATATGAATATTAAATGAGATAGAGAAATAAAAAGGGGGGAATAAAATAAAGATAAAGAAGAGAATTTTAAAAAATATATATATAAAAAATAATAAGATAATAAAAAATAAAGAAAATAGAATTTTATATATAAAAATATATTATATAAAATTAAGAATAAAATTATTAAATATATTAAAATATATAATTTTAAAAAAATAGAGAGATAAGAAGAAAATTTTAAAAAAATTATATAATAATTAAATATAAATTAAACGAATTAAAATAAAAAGTAAAAAGAAAAGAGAAAAGGGGATAAAAATAAGAAAAATATAAAAATTTTAGAAAATAATATATATATATAATATAATATAAAATAAAAATATATAATATAAATAAATTTTGATATAATAATATAAAAATAATAAAATAATAATATATTTTAAAAATAAGATAAATATAGAAATAAAATATATAGATAAAATATATAATATATAAAAATTTTCTTAAAAAAAGATATATATATATTTTAAATTTGAAATATAATAAGAAAATTAAAAAAATAATAAATTTTAAAATAATTAAATAGATAATTAAAATATATATATAGTAATATATATATAAAATAATATAAAAGATATTATAAAAATATATTATATATATAAAATAATAATAATTTTAATATAAGGGATAATAATATATATTTTATATAATATATAACCCAAAAAAATTTTATATAGTTTTATGATAAAATTTATTTTTATATATAAAATATATTTTTTATATATTAAAATTAATTTTTTATTTTATATATAGAAAAAATAAATATAAAAAATTTTTTTAATATAAAATATAAAAAAATAATATAATTTTTATTATATATAATAGAAATATTAAATATATATAATATTTTAAATATAAATATATATATAATTTTATAATAATTTTATAAAAATTATATTAATATATATAAATTTAAATATAATATTAATAGAAAAAAAATAAGATTTTTGAAAGAGAGATAGAAATTTTAGAAAATATATATAATATATATATATTTTAAGGGTAAATATAAATATTAAAATATTTGATATATAATAAAATATATTTGCTTATATAAAAACTAAAAAATATATTAAAAAAATTTATAATATTAAAGATATATAATAAAAGATAATATATTTTATATAGATTTTAAAAATATTTTATACCAAACAAACAGATATATATGTAATTTTATTATATAATTTTATATAAATATATAATAAAATAAATTTTAATATATAATTAAAACAGAAAAAAGGGGTTATATAAAATTTAGAAAGATATATATATATTAAGATGATATATATTAAATATAATTTTATTAGACCCAATACATATATATTTAATATGTATGGAAAAATATAAAAGGGATATAGAATATAAATTATATATATATATTAAGAATATAAAAATAAAATATATATAAAAAAATTATATAAGGGAAGAATAAAAATAATATATATAAATAATAAATTACATTAAAAATTTTTATATTTTTATGGAATTTATATTTATATATAATTTTATAAATATATTTATATAATAAGAAAAATATAGGATTTTTGTAATTTTATATTTAAATAATATTAAAAAATTAAAAATAATTTTATTTGGATAAGATATAATATAAAATATTTTATACATTTCAATAAAATATTATGGGAATGTTATAAAATTTTTAAAAATTTTTAATATCCTTAAAAATATATTGATTAATTTTAAAATATAATATTATATAATATATATAAATATTACATAAATATATAATGTAAATTAGATAATAATATATATATAATTTAAAAATAATATTTTTTATTATTATTATTAACATAAAAATATATATATTTAAAATTTATAAATTTGAATATTATATAAAATATAAAATATAAAATTTTAAAAAAATTATTAAAATACCCTAAAAATATTGGGGTTTTTTTTTTTAATTTTATATTAAAATTTTTTTTAAAAAAAATTGAATTATTTAATTTATAAAACCCTTTAAGTAAGTTTTTTTAAAATTTTAAATTTTTTCCAAGGAGAG
>NC_051413.1:35171651-35171764 GCF_015228065.2 Penaeus monodon
GGCATCAGGGACGGAGGAGAGGGAGGCGAAGAAGGGACAGTGAGGAGGAAGGGGAGACCAAGGAGAAACTCGCCAACAAGAATCTTTCAGACTTAGATGTAAGTATATTTTTT
>NC_051413.1:35172304-35172639 GCF_015228065.2 Penaeus monodon
TTCACTTATGCTCGTAGTCTTTCCTCATAGAGAAAGTATTAGCAGTATTTCACTCAGTTTTTCATTGACTCACGTGCTTAAATTGTTCCTTTACAGTACCTCAACAGTCTGAAGTCTAGAGGGAGTGCAGTCAAAGGAGCTGATAAAAAGAAAGTTATAAAGGTAAAGTTTTTGTCTTTCATTACAATATTGACAGTTATTATATATATTTTTACAATTGAATGTTGTTATAGAAGAGCATAACCCCTAGTTTTAGTTCTCCAAAATAATGTAATGCTATCTGGATATTTTCACTGTGAGATTGAATGATTGATGTCTGGTTGCTCTTAATGAAA
>NC_051413.1:35172885-35173026 GCF_015228065.2 Penaeus monodon
GTTTGGTTAGCAGAGAGCATGCATCAAGCGTTTGACTTTGTAGATGTGAAACACCATGAAAGTTCTGGATTACTGGTAGAGCCACAAAGACAGCTACTTTACTGGAGCAGAAGAGAAAATGATAAGCTGTCAAAGTGCAAG
>NC_051413.1:35175360-35175734 GCF_015228065.2 Penaeus monodon
CATGAAAATGATTGTCAGAGACTGCTCGTGAGGAATCAGGAATTCATAGTTTGTGTAATAATTACAGGAAAAGGAGAAACTGTACACTGTCATCATCAGAACAAAAAATATGTGCAAGACTGGGAAACGGACATTTACGAAACAGAACATAAAGGCCTTTCTCAAACCTGTCAAGTTTAAAAGTCTTCGGATTCCACGAAGCTGCAGGCTGGTTGCTTATGTTGGATTTAAGACAGAAAAACAGATGAATCAAGCATTGCAAAAGGATAAAAGTTTTATTGGTAAGTGTAATTTCTGCAATTTACTGTTTTCTAGAAACCAGGGTGAACTCTCTCGGACATAATTATCCTTTCATTATACCTTTAGGTAAACAG
>NC_051413.1:35176276-35176573 GCF_015228065.2 Penaeus monodon
TGTCTTTTAACACAAGTACTACTCTCATTTACATTGGCTCTTGACAGATGGTGCCAGAGTGCAAGTGGTGAAATGTGAAGAAGTTGAGGATGACACCAATAAAGAACACACTGATCTGCCATGGTACACGGCCCAGGAGAAGTTAAAGAATGCTGAACCTGTGACAGACACCGGCAGTCTTTTCATCCGCAACCTATGGTACTCTGTCACGGAAGAAGACTTGCGAGAACTGCTTGAAAAATATGGTAAGATGAAAGGACAACCCACATTTGACCGAGACATTGCAGTAGAGTGTGC
>NC_051413.1:35176929-35177013 GCF_015228065.2 Penaeus monodon
TTACATACATACGTTTACTTGTATTTTTGAATATGAAATAAACTGATGACTAAATGAACAAATGGAGCTGTGCCACATGTTCAC
>NC_051413.1:35177124-35177200 GCF_015228065.2 Penaeus monodon
CAGTGCTTGCCTGAGACAAACTGGTTGAGAATATGCTCAGAAAAGTCTTAGACAAAATTTGAGGCAATTGTTCTGG
>NC_051413.1:35177253-35177544 GCF_015228065.2 Penaeus monodon
ATTTGTGGATACTGCTTTTGGCTGTTCAAGGCATGTTGAGTGTAATGCAGAAAAATACAGGAAGAACTGATATAAAGGAGTTGGCAAATATAGATCACAGGATGTTGGAATCTCCTAGAGTGAAAATAAAGGGCATATAGGTAAAACCATGAGGTTATAGACAATGCCACCTTAAAAAGTATTAAGTTTAGCTAGCGATATTCCCTTGAGATACAACAGATTATTTCAGTTTAGAAAAAAACCCATATATTTTCTTTCTCTTCTGAAATATTTCTCTAGATAAATCTTTGA
>NC_051413.1:35177691-35178569 GCF_015228065.2 Penaeus monodon
AGTAAGGTCTCTGAGAAGTTGCATATCCAGAAGAGTTCACTGCTGTTATCATGTCTAAGAATAAGCTATTTCTTCACCTGGTCAGTTGATCTTGTAATATGAACATAAGCCTTTCCTTCTCTGTTTGCAGGCCAAATAACAGATCTCAATCTCCCTATTTGCAAGTACAGACGGAGAGCTAAGGGTTTTGCGCAGGTCACCTATATGTTTCCAGAGCATGCAGTCAAGGCCATGACAGAGCTTGATGGAACTACCTTTAAGGGGAGAATATTACATATCCTTCCTGCAATAGTCAAAGAAGAAGAGGAAGCTGCAGCAGGTAGATATCTCTTTTATAAAAGAGTTTATTAACATCAGTTTCTTTTCATCTTTATTACCTTTATCTTCCTTCTTTCTTCAATTTTTCATATCTTTGAAAGAAGCTCTCCAAAGCAAATACCCCTTAAAATTCATAAATCTCCCACTAGTGGCTGCACACTTAAAATTGTTTAAAAATAGGTACATAGCATATTATTTATATGTATGGTCACCAGTATATTGTACCTATAATTGTATGAGTTTGGCTAGTAAGTAAAAGGCTTTCTCCTACTTTGTGCTGCAGAGGGATCGAGTTTCAAGGAAAAGCAGCAGAAGGAAAAGAAGGCGACTGCTGGGGCTGGTCATAACTGGAACACTCTTTTCATTGGCAGTGGTGCTGTTGTGGACCTCATGTCAGAGAAATACAATAGGTCCAAACAGGAGGTATGTGTACTTTGCATTTCCAGTAGGAAAGCAGTTTGGAATTTTTATGACTATTGCTTAATTATAATTTCTATAAAGATTATCTTTTGATTGCATTTTCTCCTTTCTGTGCCTGGCAAAGCCCACCATTGTCCTCT
>NC_051413.1:35179248-35179973 GCF_015228065.2 Penaeus monodon
AATATAGTTTTTATGCAATAACATTACTGTTCTTACTTTGTTAAAGAGAGAGTTGAGAGAACATTATAATGTATAATTATATAAAACAGTTTTGTCATAAATGTTAAATACCATGAATATGTGCAATAACCATGGGAGAATGATCAAAACAGCTATTTGAAATTTCCCATCATAACAACAGGGTCTTAGAAAAAACACAGCACAGTTTATCTACATTAGAAACTGCTGGGCAATCTTGATGCAAGGAGACACAACATATTATATCACAATATAGTAATAATAAAGGGCACCTCAAAAATGCAGTCTCTTTCTAGGATCATAAACCATGTAGTGTGCTTCTAACAATTTCACAGAAGCATGTGAGCATATGCCATCTTACGGGAACCATCAACATAATTTTTAGTACTTTTTTTTCTAAAAAGGATCTTTAAAAATGGGCTAATGCACCATATGTAATAGTTTTATTATTTTTTACAGTAAAAATATGACACAATCACGTGCCCATAGAATTAATTTAAATTAACATGTGGCAATTCTCTGGCATATATAAGCTTGCAACATGCTGTGGCCACAGCAATTCAGGGGCGATATTCATGAAAGGTCTGTGACTATTCTTTGTGATTTTGCTTGTGACTTGCCTCATTGCCACATCCCTAAGGTAATGCTGCTAATTAGATATTGTTTTAAATCTAATTTGATAATTTAAAACAATATCTGTTTTAAAT
>NC_051413.1:35180313-35180533 GCF_015228065.2 Penaeus monodon
AACTGAAAAAAAAATATGCTTGCAAAAATACATAAAGTTCCAGATCTGTAGCTTGAAAGCTAACTAAAATTAAAATCACTGTGGTATAGGGATGCATATTACACAAAGTGAAGAAAGGCCCTATCACCCTAGCACTCATCAGTTTTTTGCATGCTTGCAGAATGCCGCTCAGACAAAGATGGTGGCGACTGTTTTTGTTTGACTTATTTCTAACTTGATC
>NC_051413.1:35180673-35181334 GCF_015228065.2 Penaeus monodon
TTGGAAATAATTTTATTGATAAACAAAATAAAAGCAGTGTGTGTAAAATGTAATTTGTTATCACAGCAGGAATCTTCTTACAATATTGTAACCTCCTATACATAATGATAATTAATTAAGATAGTGTATGAGGAGGCTAGTGTGTTGCCTGGGACCTTACCTTTACATGGCCATCATGTCTTTTTTAACGTGGGAGCAGTGGTTCTCGGCCAGTGTATTAGTGTTTAGGCTATTTGCATATGGAAAGTTCATATGGAAATCTAAAAATTGACAGAAAAAGAGCTAGTATGGCAGAGCCCTAAGACCAGGCCTATCTTCCTAGTACAAAAATTATAAACTAGATTGAAGCAGAGGGGGAAAGTGACTGTCTCTGAAAAAAAATTCTTAGTAAAGTTTTGCTATGATTCCAAAACTATTGAGGCAGTTTTTAAGTAAGTGCTCTAGGATCTCCAACTTGCACAAATAATAAGGTATGAATTAGATAATAAAAAAGGTGCCACTATGAAAACCTCTGAACTTACAAATATGAAATGGAATGCATGAATTGTGATATCTTTCTCCTTGCTATTTGCAGATTTTGAACTCAGAAGGAAAGCAAAGTGTAGCGGTTAATCTAGCACTTGGAGAAACACAGATAGTGGATGAAACCAAAAGGTGAGGA
>NC_051413.1:35182628-35183971 GCF_015228065.2 Penaeus monodon
ATACATGCATGTGAACCCCCCACCCCCATACATGCATGTGAACACACACTTGTTAAAAATTTTGGTATCCTTCCAATTAAAAACAAGATTACACACAAAGATGTATTTCACAAATAAAACCTTAATGTTTATGGTGCATTTTGTCATTAGATTTTATAAAAAAGAAAAAGTTATTAACTGCTTCTAATCCCATCCTATTGCTCTCTTTTGCCTTTGCCCCCATGAGGGGCATTACTTTGGGAAGCAGTGTTTTAGACCATACCCTCCTTTATATAGTTCAGTACATTCTGTGTTCCACATACATAATTATTTTATCAAATACATATATGTACATTTATTATATATTCATTGTATAACTGCCTCATAATATCACCACTTGCTGCCTCATTGGCATAACATAACCATTAACTTCCTCATGCATATCATTTTCACACAGCTGGCACAGATTCTTTCAAATTTAAAGAGGAAATTCTGCCCTAATTCTTACATTAACAACAAGTGATTTCATTGGCAATGATTGACCACTATCACATTCCACATGGAGAGATAAATGGTTACAGAGGACATAACTTTTAGTTGATAGAGACTGTCATATCTCATTTCATTCAGATATACAGTGGTCAGTACTGTACTTTTCTGGAAGAAGGGTGGCTTATTTTTCTAATGAAATAAGAAATATGACCCCAAGAGCTGCTTTTATATGTTATCAAATGCAAAACTTTGGAGTTAAACATGAATATAAGGTCAGAATTGGAAAAAAGTAAAATAGTCAAACTCTAACCTTTTTTTTCTTAATAAAATGAAATCAGTCCCAGAAGTAAGAATGAGTAAGAATGGATAGACATCCTCATTTTCACAACTGTGAATCATAATTAGAGAATTGAAGTTTTATATATTTTGCCTTTAGAAAACTGTGAAGCATTGTTAAAGTATTTTTCCACTCCAGATTTCTTGAGGATAGTGGTATCTCACTTGATGCTTTCACAACGTCCAATATCAAGAGATCAAACACAGTCATCCTTGTGAAGAATCTTCCTGCAAAGACCACTGCCCAGGAACTGTCACAGTTATTCTGTAGATATGGAGAGCTAGGAAGGGTTGTGCTACCTCCAGCAGGTGTTACAGGTACTCATCTGGTATTTTTCTTGTTGCAATTCAAAAGGATTTGCATCTTTTAAATAAGTTGCCATAACTTAACGTGAATCAGAAATGGATAGGTATTACTTGTGGCATTATCAACCTTATATGGGAAACAAATTATTTATGGGGAAATAATTGAGAAAATGAGTTGAGAAAGGTTATGATATGGCATTATGGAAATGCATTTAACCCCTTAGATATTC
>NC_051413.1:35184059-35184631 GCF_015228065.2 Penaeus monodon
TACTTGTAGAATGTTTCATGGAAAATTGTTCTTGATATTATTAACATGAAATCAGTAATGATGTTTATTCTTTAAAAAAAAATAATTTTGTCTTCAATGTTTTTTATAGTTTTCCTTATCTGTTGATATTAATAATATATTTTTTTTACCCCTTGTTTTTTCCCTCATCTTGTAGGTGTTGTAGAATACTTAGATCCAAGTGAAGCAAGGAAGGGCTTCAAGAACCTTGCCTACTCCAAGTTCAAATACTTGCCACTGTATTTGGAATGGGCACCCCTGAATGTGTTCAAGTCAGAATTCAGTGGGATATCCATTAAGCCTGGCAGTAAAGACACAACTTCCACAGGTGAGAAGAAGCATAGTTCTGCATGCCTGTTATCTGCTGATAGTGATAGAAATATGCATGGACCATATATAGAAATTAAAGTGGAAGCTCAGCTCCAAATATTTTTGTTATTATGTTGTAATTTTAATTTTAAGGAATCATAGTATAGCAATCTCAGAAATTCAATGAAATCACTTTAAATATTATGTCTTGCTTTTTTTATGTGTATCAGTAATGCAGACTTCTT
>NC_051413.1:35185274-35185341 GCF_015228065.2 Penaeus monodon
TGGATGTCCCCAGTGGGGAAGGGGACAGAATATGTATATAGTCTTAAATGAAATGCCAAGAAGCTGC
>NC_051413.1:35185902-35186946 GCF_015228065.2 Penaeus monodon
TTTGGTTTAGTAATTTATTTTTAACACCTATGGCCTCTTTACACTTACATGATGACTACACTGCCACCTCCACACACACATAATACCAGTTTCGCCCCTCCTTTCCAAAACAAAGGCCTCTCTGATCCCTCTCCTCTCATATAAAGACCATCCTTTGTCCTTTGTAGCTTTAAACAAAGACCCCTCTTTGGCCTATCCACACTCACAAAGGCCACTCTTTGCCTCCCCTTTCACATAAAACCCACTCCTTGACCCCAGCACTCTAACCAAAAGACCACTCTTTTTCCCTTTCACTCTCACACACAGACCTCTCTGGCCCCTCCTCTCTCACACACAGACCTCTCTGGCTCCTCCTCTCTCACACACAGACCTCTCTGGCCCCTCCTCTCTCACACACAGACCTCTCTGGCCCCTCCTCTCACACACAGACCTCTCTGGCCCCTCCTCTCTCACACACAGACCTCTCTAGTCCCTCCTCTCTCACACACAGACCTCTCTGGCCCCTCCTCTCACACACAGACCTCTCTGGCCCCTCCTTGTATAATTTTGTATAAGCTGCCATTGCCCCATATTTTGTGGAGCATAAAAAAACACCATAATGTTGGTCTGTTCCATTTTTCAGAGAGAGACAGTGAAGATACAGAGGGGAAGAGCCATGCTCAACCTGAAGCTCATCCTGAACCAGACACAACCATATTTGTCAAGAATCTAGATTTTGGTACAAATGAAGATGTCTTGAAACAGGTTAGTTAATTTTTTAAAGTTTTATTGGTTGATGATGTGTGTATGTAAGATAGAGTGTTGATACACTATTACCTCTAAAGCCACAGTTTTACTACTCAGAGTCAACTTTAGTCTCCTTGCCACCTCTGGTGTCTGGCTTCTCTTATTACTTGCTTTAAATAACTAAACAATCTTAAGAATATGGTGCTTGTCTAGAATGATTATGCAGAATATTCAGCAAAATTTAGAAATTAAGTACAAAGTGTTTAAACTAGGAATGGACAGAAAAGTAGTAACTTTGCTATATGGGTCGTGTTTGAT
>NC_051413.1:35187010-35189178 GCF_015228065.2 Penaeus monodon
GTGGGGAGGGTTATTACCTTGACAGTTATATCAAAAGTTATGGATGTCCTATACATCACTTCAAGTCCCAAAAACCTCATCGGTAACCCTTTCATTTCTAACCCCTTTCATCTCTCTCAAAACATTAAATAGAAACTTTCAAATGCCTACTCCATCTATACAAATAGCTCATCATACATGAGATTTATGTTATATAAAAAATCCTTGTTCAACCCTTCAAATGTACAGTAACATATCATAAGGATATCAATTTGTATATAATTTTTTCAAAGTTTAACTTTCATGAACACAACACTACACAAAAAACTAAAAAAAAAAATTTTAAGATGCTTTTAAAAATTCACTGTAGAATCAATCATACAAGTCTAGGCATATTACATGGGAATTTTCATGTAACCGGTAAAAAAATAGAAGAGAAACAGTTTGAAGGTTTAAAACTTGTGTTTTGAAATACAGAAATTTTACTAATTTTAAACTCCTATCAACTAAACCTTTCAAGTAAATGATTTAATGATACATGGCTCTTTTATTTTCATGTCTTGTACATTCATAATCTGTAGATTACTGTTAATTCATAATTATATTGCTGTAACTCATTCAATCATAGGTTCAAGTTTGAGAGGGTGGGGGATTATCTTCATAAATATGAACTAATGTAAATTTAGATGAAATACTTCAGTTGTAGACTTTGAAATCTCATACACAGCTGAAGAATAAGCATCACTATGTATTATTTTTAACTGATTTTCAGCAGTTTAGATCAGGGATGTCAAACTCATAAAGCAGTTTTCATTTCAGCTACCATCTAGATGGCCAACAAAGATACGTCCCTAGCTTCCCAAGGTTACAATTTTAAAAACTGTCTGATATTGCTTATCAGACACATGTAGAATTTGTTTTACTTTTTAAATTTTAGGTGATACTCTAAAGATAGCAAAGTGTATAAATGTATGCGTTAGACATGGGCTGCCATAGTTTATTTTGACAGTTTTGTCTAAGTTTTCAAATATATGAGGTCTACTTTGCCATGCCATCATATACATGCAGAACAAAAACTACGATGGAACTTGCATCTTTTACTTTATTTCCACTAACTCTGTTTAAGTGTTTTTCATTTAAGTAAAATTTTATGCCTCTAATAGTATTATTTTTGGAAATTAAAATTAAACTATTATGAAATAAATGTTTATGAATTTTCACTTTCTCATTGATATATTACTTTCCTTTCAGATGATAAAACTGTATTTATATTTGTTTCTTTAGTCTAATTAGTAAACAAAACATTCTTCCAACAATGGTTCTGTTTGTAACACACTTTACTTGAGGTGTTTCTCATGATGATCTTTATTTCAGTACTTTGAGAAGATTGGTCAAGTGCACTCTGTAGTGATTGCCAAGCGAAATGGACTCTCTCAAGGCTATGGGTTTGTGCAGTTCATGAAGAGATCAGATGCACAGAAATCCATCAGAAATATGCAGAACTCTGTACTAGAAGGTCACACCATAGAGATCAAATTATCGGAGAAAACATTAGCGTATGTATTGCAGACACATGCTTGTTATGGTAATTTTCATTACATAAGAGTCCATATATTTGTAAATGATTGGTTGATTGATAGTGATTAACTGTATTCATTCTGTTATTATTAAAAGTCAGTAAGAATGAAGATGCTTGGAGATAATCTAAATATTTATATTTTGATCTCTTCTTTAATTGTTAAGATAGAAAACTATGAATAAGATGAAGGACTTATAAGAGTAAAATATTTTTCTTGTTTTGAATATCTTGAAAACTACTTTTTTAGGAAAAGGTAAGCGTGTTAATAAAAGCTTTAAAGGAAGAGATTTGATAAAAATTCTGTAAAATTGTAAAAGAATCTGTCTCCTGTTCAATTAGAAGAACATTAAATCCTTCAAATAAACTAATCCACCCTCTAGGCTAAGGTTTAACTTGCTCTACTAATTATTAATTATTGTCATACCTGAGCTGTACAACAAGCAACATTCTCCCCATTGCCTTTGCAGTGTGATGCCCAAGAGCAGCCGCATGATTCAGAAAGCAGGGGAGCAAACATCATCAAAGATTCTGGTCAAAAACATTCCCTTCCAGGCCACTCAGAAGGAAGTGCGACAACTCTTTGCGTAAGTACTTAGTCTTTCTAGGGTCC
>NC_051413.1:35189402-35189510 GCF_015228065.2 Penaeus monodon
TGTATAATATGTAATGTATTGATATATATAATGTATCTCTATGTATGATATATCAATATGTATAATCAGTCTGTTATCAGTCTCTGCTATCAAAGGCAATGCCAAATG
>NC_051413.1:35189530-35190069 GCF_015228065.2 Penaeus monodon
ATAAGGGATTCAATTTGTCTAATGACCAAGTCCTCCAAGACATCATCAAAGCATATTCAGTACAAGTCAGCAGATCAGTTTGCAGGAGACCATCATGGAACGTGGATGTAGTGCTTGTGCCCTAATACATCCAATCTCTGAATCCTTACATCACTCCTTTATGGGAGATTTAACCTTAAAAGACCTTTTTTTCTGGTATCCCTATCCATGGCTAAAAGGGTCAGAAAATTTCATTCCCTTTCTAGTACCGTTGTCTAGCAAATGGACGAAATGTTACTGTCTTATCTTCCAGAATTCATAGCCAAGACAGAAACAGGCAATAAGCTCATCCCAGTGGAAATCTGTTTGCTGAGTGTTTCCACAATTGTTGTTAGAGAATATGAGGAACGTCTGCTATGTCCAGTAAGGTCTTTGAAATGGTACCAGCACAGGACATCTTCCACCACAAGACCTAGGCATTTTATTTTTTCTCTCTGTTAGAGACCAAAGAAGGCCCATATCCAAGGGAGCAATTTCCTTTGTTCTAAGAGAGACTATTT
>NC_051413.1:35190639-35190751 GCF_015228065.2 Penaeus monodon
AGGCTGCTAAAGGCATTGTAGCTAAGCATTTCTGATATGTTAACTTGCCTACCAGGCACCAGTCAGTGCATCCTAAGTAGTCAGTATACATATACACACAAATATAATTGTG
>NC_051413.1:35190835-35191599 GCF_015228065.2 Penaeus monodon
AAATGTAGTACTAAACAATATAATAGTTCACCTGACTATTATTTTCGAATATTGAATCAACAAACCGTGTTTGAAGGAATTGCATCATTGCATTAGTCTGCTTTCAAGGAGTCTAAAAAGGGAAGGAGCTCAACAATGAGAAATAAACAATGTCAACTGGAATGTATCAGTAACATTTCTTTTGTCACATATTCCCCTTCTGACCCCTATTCTTACTGATCTAGATTTGGGCAAAACCTCAGAGTTGAATAAACAGGTGATAGCACAGATATGTACTTTGAGGAAATCTGGTCTGAAAACATAACAAATTGCTTATTAAATCTTTATTTGCAGTTTCGACAGATATGTCACCAAAGATGTTAGGGTTTGTTTCTTTGTTGTTGTTTTTTCTAGCTATTAATCATGGATTGGACTCTAGCTGATGTTTCATGATGGTTAAACACCAACTATGTATTTTTGGGTTTATCAGGCTACTTTTTGTGAGACTGGGTGCCATGGCTGCCTTCCTGTCAACTCTGGTAACCAATTAGATCTGAAGTATGTTTCATTTAAAGACCAGATTTCTTCAATGTACATATCTATGTTATCACCTGTTCACTCTAGGTGAAAGCACATTCAAATGAAAATCATTAAAATAATTGGAAAAGTGATTTTGAAAACACAGAAATAGGATGGCAGAGATGGAATATACTGGACCTCAGACTATATTAGGGTAGAGGTTAATTCCTTGCTTTATTATTGACCTTTATTTCAAATATTGTTCA
>NC_051413.1:35191668-35191848 GCF_015228065.2 Penaeus monodon
CATGTTATTCATGTCATGGCTTATTTGGATTTGAAAAATGGTATGTGCAGTGCTATGATTGGCTATTGTTTTCTATAAAGGGCAAATTTTAGTGAGATGTGGAAGATGCCACGCACTGAAATATGAATCTCTCTTGCTGCTGATATGAATCTGTAAGTAACTTTCACTCCTTGTTTATGA
>NC_051413.1:35191943-35192019 GCF_015228065.2 Penaeus monodon
AATAATTTGAGATTTTTTTTTATATTCCATCTTTCAGTAAAACCACATTCAATCATATACATAAAGTGTAACATAC
>NC_051413.1:35192135-35193071 GCF_015228065.2 Penaeus monodon
TTGGTGTGGCACAGTGAATGCTATGGTCTGAAAATGGCCCCAGAGGCAAGCCCAGTCAGCCACACAGACTCCCCAGAGTGGAGGCCAAGCCAACCCTACTTTTTCCCAGCGACAGAGGCCACACTTGCCTCAGCTATTCTTATCTTCACACACAAAAAAGAAAAGTTATATTTTAGGATATGTTGATATTGAGAGTGTGGAAACAACAAGTTTTTATGAAAAAGGTTTTATGTGTACTACTATATCTATTTTAAGAGACTGAATATTTTCTGAGGTGGCCACAATTTTCCCAACAGTTATATTTTTTATTATATTTTTGTTGCTGAATATAATGTGAAGATAAAAATTGCCAGAAGGGGCATAGCTACCTTGCAGCATTTCAGGAGTTTCTAAATGTGGCAGGACAAAAATGAGAGTTACAAAGTTACAGAGACTACACACCATTAGAAACATTTCTACAAAAAATTATAAATCCATGATATTTGTATGGAGACTATCAATCTTCTCTTTTCTTTTATTCAAAAATGAACTCTCAAAAGTTGTTTCAATTCACACATATTCTGTGTTTTCAGCACTTTTGGTGAGCTTAAATTTGTGCGTCTGCCAAACAAGATGAACAGCCAGGAACATCGAGGATTTGGCTTTGTGGAGTTCGTCACTAGAGAAGATGCCAAGGTAAGTCCTCATTTTATATTCTGTATTAATTGTGACTATTTGTGCATGTGTGTTTGAGTATCTAACTTGAGCACCTCACTGTTTGTGAAGAAGACTGTTAGTTACTATTACTGCAAATTTACTAATCACATATTAGCAGTGTATTAATTCATGAATTCTCATGAGGCTGACCTGAATGGGAATATGACCCAAGAATTTCTACCTGATTAGTACAATAAAGACATTCTAAACATTGCATTTTCATTAATTGCTTTCACAAAT
>NC_051413.1:35193420-35194340 GCF_015228065.2 Penaeus monodon
CTCACTCATTCTACACATAATATATATGTAAATGTTTCTCTGAATTCTCATTTTCTATTATTTTGTTTTTTACAGAAAGCATTTGAGGCTCTGAGGCTAAGTACCCATTTGTACGATAGACGTTTGGTACTGGAATGGGCCAAAGATGACGAGTCTGTGGAGGAACTCAGGAAAAGAACAGCAGAAAAGTTCTTGGCTTCAGGTGGGCAGTGTTAAGGGATTCTGGTTAGCTAGTTGGTTCTCTCTTTCTCTTTCAGATGAATTGTCAATTGTTTCTGTCTTTTGCATTATGAATTTTTTAATATACTTTTATCTGTTAAGCATAATGAAAACGTTATTTTACATCAGATTTTATCTTAATGCAATAATTCCTATTCAGACAATATTGCAACTCCAGAGACATTAATAGGAAGTCAGTGCTGAAGAGAATGATATTCACATTTAGTTTTAAAAAGTGTCCTAATTATCATGATTTTATATAGTTGATTTAAAGCAGTTGGAGATGACAGAAATCTGTATTGAAGTAGAAAAAAATGCTTACCAGATCATAAAAAATTTACATATATTTGTGTATCTGTAAGATATCAGGAATTATTTAATTTAGATACCAAAGGATTTTGATGTATGAGTTTTTATTATATAATAAATATTTGTACTTATTTATTCTTTGACTTATGTATGTTTTGTTGCACAGGACCAGCAAGGAAGAAGACAAAAGTGGTGATGGATCCGGCAGCAGCACATGAAAACTCTGATGAAGATTAGGCATTTATAACAATGAAATCTGTCAGAAATGACAGGAGATGTATCCAAATTGTATATTATTTATAGAATAAATATATGCAGTCATCAGGTAGTGTTTCATTTTCTGAGAGATTTCGTGTTGCTTTAATTAAATAGGTACATCAGCCCAAATTAAG
>NC_051413.1:35195269-35195469 GCF_015228065.2 Penaeus monodon
CTGTTATAGAACACATGGCAGTTGTAATGCACGTGCAATGGGTTAATTGATAGTTGCACCATATTCCATCAGTGACGGTATTAGAAGTCTCTCGGCATCATAGACTGAGGATTTCTGTCAGCTGTCCTGCAGTTGAGAGTAGGAGTATGATTGTAGATGGATAGATGGATTTATATTAATAGTATCATAGTATTATAGTA
>NC_051413.1:35201616-35201865 GCF_015228065.2 Penaeus monodon
TACTGCACAGAGCATTGCATGGGGGGTGAATTAGTACTGGTGCTCATGGATAGGGTTCAGAAGACTTGGCCAGCAGATTAACAGCACATTTTGAAAGCCAGAAAGCTTTTGCTGGTCCCACAACTCAGACCTCAAGCTGGGACTTCATTATTATCCTTTGTACTGGTTTCATAAAATTATTGAAGAATATAACTACCATCTGACTATACAAGGCAATAGGTCTTATCACTGCTTTTGCATGTAATCTGT
>NC_051413.1:35203424-35203696 GCF_015228065.2 Penaeus monodon
AGTCCTCGTGAAATGTAACGAAATAACATCTTCTTGAGAGAGCATAACGAACTTTGAGGGAACACATCTTTGCAAATGAAACTAATGGAAATAATGATATCTAAAAAAAAAACGAACTGATGATCTTAGCACGGAATCTTGCAATTCAACTTTCTTGTTGAAAAGAAATACTCCCGACCCATTCTTGTCAGAGGGCTGGGAATATCTCGCTCATTTCTCTGTTCATAGTTTTTCTTTTCTTTTTGTGCATTATCTCAACAGTAGATCCTTAC
>NC_051413.1:35206300-35206369 GCF_015228065.2 Penaeus monodon
TGAAAGAAAAACCCACAATACAAAAACAAGATTTAGCCTAGTCTCATAATGCCAGATTGTACCACGTCC
>NC_051413.1:35206711-35207427 GCF_015228065.2 Penaeus monodon
AATAGAGATGCGTCTTTCTGTCGATCACTTGGCAACGATTGTGCAACTTCCCTGGTCCCTGAAGTCGTTAGATATGATCATAAATACTTTGATAATTAGACCTAAATAACTATTCGTGAGCGCGATGGAATGCAATCGCCCCTTATCCACCAGAGAAAGAAGTCCAGAGCTGCGCCTCCTCCAGGATGGTGCCCCTGGCCTTTCCCCTCGCCCCCTGGGCCGCGCCACGGCTTCCCAAGGAGACGGCGAGGATAGCCGCCGGAGAACATTTTTTTTCTTCCTTTTTTTTAAAGAATGTTCTAGATTCTCGCTAAGAATCCTGCGGCCGAGCTCTTCGGCTGGCCCCTGCGGTGCGCTTCCCGCTGCGCTCGCGTTCTTTATTTACGTCATGCGGCCGCGGCGAGCGCGCATGCGCAGTCAAAGTGCGGCCATCTTGGTCTTCGAGAGTGTGAAACTGTCCTCCTGTGAAGTTGTTTTAGCTGGTAAATCGCTAGGACGGGCTGGGGCCGGGTGGCAGGGGGTCGAGGGGCGAGTGCGAGTGGCGGCGGGCGTGCGAGGGCGCGGGCGGAGGCGGCACGGGCGGCGCGGCCGAGAAAAGCGCCAGGGAATCTGCGGTCCTCCCACAAAGCCTCGCCAGACTTTGTTTTGGTTCGCAGGAATTTCGCGGCCGAGGAGTAGGAGGCGCCCGCGGGAGGGAGGCTGCCGCCCGCGCCCCC
>NC_051413.1:35207567-35208124 GCF_015228065.2 Penaeus monodon
GCCAGGCCCAGGAAGGGCGAAGGGCGCCCCGAGGAAGGCGCAGGCCGAGGGCGAGGCAGCCCTAGGGCGTCGCGGGGTGCCCTCGGCCTTGAGGCGAATCGGACGCCCAAGGGATTCATGCATCCCTGCTGCCATGCATTCTCGGTGCATGGGCGGCCCTGCTAGTCGTCCAGCAGAATCCTCAAGGCCTGCCAGGGAAAAGGGCATCTTGTGGCTGAACAGCCTTCCTCAGCCTCTTAGAAGAAGTGTAGAAATACCCTCAATGGGAATAACCCTTAGTGTGTTTCTCACAAGTATGTCAAGTCATAATTATTGTTTTTCATTGGTCTCTCTCCCTGTGAGTTCTGGTACTACTTTTGAGGCAGTATCAGTGCTCAGCTTGGGCTCTGTAGGCTACTGTCACTCTTCCAGTAGATAACCAGATGGGGAGTTTGGACTGAGTGGCAAATGAGTCATTGATACAGAGATGATGGTGTGGTTCAAAGTGAAATGGCAAAAATATGGTGGATGATTGCAATCAGCATATGTTTTCGTAATTATTAATTATAGCAATCTGA
>NC_051413.1:35209065-35209825 GCF_015228065.2 Penaeus monodon
GAAGAGTCACTTGATAATTATAAAAATAAATTTTGCCCATTGTTGATAAATCTGGTATTGGTCACACATCCTAAATTATTGCTATAGGCATGAATTTTGCTTTTCATGTACCTTTTTCAGTATACAAAAATTGTTGCAATCCCATATGGTCATTAAGACACATCTCATATGTATGTTATTTTAGTTTCACAGAAAGTGAAACAAATGCATATACAGGAAGAATATAAAACTGAAATTACTAAATACATTAGAAAGGAAAGATTTGTTTTACACACTGATAGAAAACCATGATAAAGTGAAATTGATATGTTGTGTTTCAAGTTTTGATGTGCTTGTCTTTAATTGAAAATCCGGGGTGAATTTTTGGTAAATGTTAACCATCACTCGTGGGGTAGATGGTACCTGGAGTAGAATATTTACCTGAATCTTTTCTTTACTGATGAGCTCCCTATATTAGGATAGGACTTGTCTGTTCCCCTCCATTTATTTGAGGGCATAGTTTATTCTACCGCCAGATCCACCACTGGTCACCCTGTGCGATAACATGCATGATCCTTTGACTCAAAAGGAAATACATTTTGCCAATAGGTTTTGATGCATAGAATTCAAAATATAATTTTTAAAAGTGCAATGTTCATGTATTAAGAAGAGGCCACATAGTATACAAGTAATATTATAGATGAAAACCAATAAACATGTCCAGCATATTCCACAGACACTGTTAGTAAATGATAAAAATTAGAAAAGGAAAGGGGGAAAA
>NC_051413.1:35210674-35210771 GCF_015228065.2 Penaeus monodon
GTGCTAATAAAGGGAGTGTACAGGGGGGACTTGTACCCCATTTAGGGAATAAAGAAAAGATAGGAAGGGTTAGGATTCGATTTTTGGGTATGCGCCT
>NC_051413.1:35211495-35211585 GCF_015228065.2 Penaeus monodon
TGGACTTTTCCCCCTGTCTAGGTAGTGCATAGAAGGTAGGAAAAGTTACAATTAGATTTTTGGGTCTTTGTGAAACCCCAGTTATGGGCC
>NC_051413.1:35212370-35213449 GCF_015228065.2 Penaeus monodon
TAACCTTCTTAAAAGGCTCATTTTTATTCATGCTTGATTCTGTAGTTTTATTAATGGGGGGGAAAATTGGTTTTGTATTTTGCATTTCATATATATGTTATTTGTATATAATCACACTATTTTATAATTTCATGATGTTAAATTTTTTTCAGCTGCAAGGTGAGTTCACCCAACAAGCGGTCTGGAGTAAACATGTCAGAAACGGCACTCAAGTTTGGCCCAGAGTGGGTACGAGCTCTCTCTCATGGTGGTAGTGTAAACTCCCCACCCCCCAGTCCTGGCCTCAACAAGTATAAGGTAAACACGTACATCTTGAAAAGAGAGGAATATCAAATGCTTATAATGTATAGTTTTCTGTTTATTATAACCTATGTATATTGATGCATACCCTATGTATGTAGTTGGCAGATCACCGGTATGGCCGTGAAGAGATGTTGGCATTGTTCGACAAGCACCAGAGTCCGCCAGATGGAATACTAGCACTTGGGCCACTGTACCTCGAACATCCTCAAGATCCCCTGGCACTTATACCCATGAACGAAGATGAACAGGTAAGTAGAAGTACAGGAGAATAGGACTCTCTCAATTTTAGCCCCAATGCTGGCTATGGAAAGAACTGCTATGCCCAATGCTGGCTATGGAAAGAACTGCTATGCTGTTACTCCCTATCCTCCCTTCCCCACTTTTGCCTTCGTTACTACCAATCAGATAAATCAGTGTTCTGTAAATCCCTGTCATACTTTTTGCCTTTTTAAGGTCTTGTTTCTCCACCCACAGCGGATGTGGCAGAGAGGAGTAAACAGTGATGCTGTGTTACGGCAGACGGGAAGACCCCCAGTGAATGGTGTTGGGCGTGGCAGGGGTGGCAGTGTGGACCGTGGGCGAGGCCGGGGACGAGGCACTGGCTCGTACTACAGTCGAGGCCTGAGCTATGATGAAGAGGCAGAACCACGGGGACCGAGGGAAGGCGGAACAATGACACTCGGAATGGGGATAAGGTAAGATAGGGTAGGGTAGCAGCACAGGTGGAGAGTAGCTAGGAGGAGCTTTGTCTTCGAGGTAAATGAGAAATGTAGGAC
>NC_051413.1:35213720-35215036 GCF_015228065.2 Penaeus monodon
GCAATTTGAATTTCATTTGGCACTAGAAAAGGCGAGTAGCCACCTATTAGAGTAAGAATGACAAAAGAGAGAAAAGGCTATTTTAGTAAGTGGAAGGAGAGAGAACTGTCTAAAATAAAGAAATGAAGTGCCTAAAACAAGTTCAATTCACAAGTACTAACTGGAGGTGCAATGTATTGTACAGGAGCAAACCGTTTGAGCGGTCCCAAAGTGTGCATGAACAGCGTGCATGGAGTGAGCGAGGCACATCAGGTCCAGTTGGGACGGTGGGTGGCACTAGTGGCACTGAAGATCGCAATGGAGCCATTTCACCACGCAAGGAGCAGGGAAGGGCCTCGACTGAGAACTGGAGGTCCCGGGGAAGCGAAAATGATGAGACTGAGCGATGGAGGGGTGTTGGCAGTGGTCGCAGTGAAAAATGGGGTAAGTGAAGTGACCTTTGTTTGAATATTGCCTTTGGATTCTGCTAATTTTGGTGGATGCACTGAAAGGTGGTGATTGATTTAAGAAATTCCTTGAATAGTATAATTAGAGGTAATTGTGGACCCTCTCATAACTGAGAAAATGATCAGTGCTGGTAGTGATATGAAGAGGAAAATAACTTATAGAATATAAAGGTGAGAAATCCATTTTTAAATTACTACAGTATTAGTAACACTGCTGCTCAAGGAAATAACCATGGTAACTAGTTAACATTAATGTGTATGGAATTATTGCCATTATGGCTTAGTTTGTTTTGGAAAGTTCAGGTGCAATCTAATTACAGTTAGAATTATCTTGTATTTAAAAATTTGTGGGTAGTTTATCTAAAAAGAAAAAAATGGCAAAAGTGTTTCTTGTTGATTCAGTATTCCTGTCTTATGTCAGACTTGTAGCAGTACAAAGAGTGACAATTCACTTCAGCTTTTGTAACTTCTGGACCACCTTTTGCAGCTTCAAAATGTGCAGTTCAGCTCTCATACTTTATTTGTAGTGTTATAACAAGTAAATATATATACATGCTTGTATGTTTTAAATTCAGTTGCATGTTAATTTATTGATATAGTACAGATCTAGGTGATATAAAGTGAAAAAGTGTAAAACTTTTCAGAAGTTTGAAATCAAGAGAGACTATTTAACCCAATAGTGATGGTTCCTTCAGAGTGCCGTACACTTTCTGAGTGGCAAATATAGTGGCGCACGTGTCAGTGGCCGCGGGTGACCAAATCAGAGCTTAAGGTTTTATACTTTTTAGAACCGAATATGATGTTTTGCATGGTTGTAAAGCTAAAACACAATCTCATCACTTGTTGCAGTGGTTGGAAGTTTTATTATAG
>NC_051413.1:35215147-35216710 GCF_015228065.2 Penaeus monodon
GGCGTGTGCCACATTATATGTGGCATGCCATGCCTCAAAACACCCATAGGTGCAAAGGCACCATCTGCATAATAGCTCCTGCTGCTCTGATGAACCTGTCCGGAACATATCCAACATTGCCTCCTCTTGCCACCTCGGAGTGCTGTTGATTCTGCAGAGCGTGCCTAACAGCAATGGGTGGTCTCACTGCAACTCTGCTCCTAGTTGAGTTGGCCCCTTCTCTGAACTGCCCCAAGAGCCGCCTTCTGAGATTCCTCCAGTCCCAGGGTACAATGGATGGCCATGTCATAGGGGAAAAAGAAAAACCTTCCTGTACCAGACCTTGGAGTTGCGAGTCGTTGGATAGTAACTGGACATCTGATCACCAACATCAACACCCTTCATGCTGATGTTATAATCTTTTACCACCAATAGTAGGGACAGGTGATGTCCTGCCCCAGGACGAATGTCAACTGTAACGAGTCGAGGGAGTCCATGACTGGTCAGAGCTTCCACATCCTGTCCTCCAGGAGTAAAGCTCCTTCCTCCAAGGAGGTGAAATGAAGGTGTGTCATCAGCTGGTTTAACCAATCCCTTGTCATGACCTCAGCAATGAGGTCGTGACGCAGGACGCAGTTAGTCGACCAATAGTTGCGGTAATTGGGGAAAACCACCATCCCCATTACCATACGGATACCAAGGTATGCCATGACCTGCTTGGACGTGGGGGTCCACTTCCTCGGGAGGGGGGCGGCAGGAGGGTGGGCGACTGCATACCTGTGGGAGTGGAAAAGAAAAGCATTCTGACTGCTCAGTGCAAGAAATATTTATTCAGTATGGACAAAAATGGAAAGAAAACAAAAGCAAAATGAAACTTACCAGTTGGTCTCCTGGGTGATGAGATCAAGGAGATCTTTGGTGAAAAAACAGCTGAAGAGCATGCTAGACACATCCAGCGTCACCTTGACCCAGAACATGCTGAAAACCTGTGTTGTTTGGGGACGTCTCTGTGTTGCCAGACAAACTTTTTGCTCCCAGGAGCATTCCTCTCGAGCAACTTGGCTGCCACACTAAAGAGAGGCCCGTCACTATTGAGTGTTGTATTGACATGAGATGTAATCCAGTTCCTCGTTTAAACTGGAAATGTCAAAGCAAGGGTTGATGGCATCCTCTGCCCTACTTGGGAGCCACTCATCCCCACTCTCCTTGGAGGAGAGGTCAAAAAAGGTGGAAGAATGGGAAGAGTGGGGAGAAGATGACATGATGGGCATTGCAGAAGCACCTTTGTAGGAGGGGCTGATGAGGTTGATGGCTGGGGGTCATCGACCTCAGAGGAGGAGGGAGCGTATTTGAATGCTTGAGAAGTGTGGCAATAGCGAGTAGTGAATGAGGTGCAAGCACCTCTATATATACGGGAAAAATTTCTTTGCTTTGAGCTGGCGGGCTATGAGGTCAAAGCAACCTGGGTCACATGTCACATAATGTGACCAATTACATCATAGGCTGTGTACTGATATTACTTCCCTATGTGATGTCATTTACTACTGCGTGGAAGTAAGAAGGGGGTCATAAAGTGACATCACA
>NC_051413.1:35217318-35220140 GCF_015228065.2 Penaeus monodon
TATTCAGCATCTACGATAGGGGTTTTAACCCTTAAGAACTACAAATCCTCCAGCTTGTCAGTCTCCCTAGGCACAATAAAGGCCTGACTTACTAGGTGACATTTTTGGTTGCCAGCAATTCAATAACTTGATTTTATATACCAAATGTACAGTTCATTGTCATTATCAAACAAATGGAGCAAATTTTACTTACTCCTCACATATGAATGAAACTGGAGGCAAATTACCATACAAATGTAAGTAAAACTTAAAAAATTGCAAAAACCTATTTTGATCACAAAGCAGTAAGATATTTATAAAGAAGTATCTCTCTGTGCCTACCTGAATACAGCAATTAATGATGAAGAAGTGACTGTTATATAATAGCATGAGTGCAAGGTTAATATTCTGTAGAGTACCAGAATTATTTCTTCACCGATGTTTATTCATGGTAAGAAAGAGGAAAAAAAACTTGTCAATATGGTTGGCTAAGGGAGAGGGAATCCTAAAAGGGGAATGGGGTATGGGGATGAAATTGTCAGCTGAAGGAAACTTGCCAAAATGTACCAGAAATATTAGTAGACACTACAAATGTCTCACTGGTAATGAAAAAGATAGGAATTGATATAACTCATCAATCTCTTCTTTTGTCATGTTTTTCCAGGTGCACGATGTGGTTGGAGAGAGAGAGAGAATGGCCTAGATGGAGACTGGGATGATGGTTCTGGACGAGGGACTGGCAGGGGTGTCCCAGTCACCTCACGTAGTACGCGGCAACCTTGGGATGACAAAGATGGACACCACAGGAAATCATGGGAGGAAGATAACTTACCAGAGTGGTAAGTACAAGTGTCTTGGGGTATGGGAAAAGGCTGGGTGCCAAGCAATGTTGCCTTTGCCATCAGTCTTCTTTGGTAATGCAAAAGCAGGACCTAATAACAAGAAGAGAGGTACTGTCGATCATCATTTTATCTCTGTATTTTCTCTTGTTCATTCCTTGCTTGTTACTACTGGTTCTCATTAGTATGTATACTACAGGCACATCAGCGGTATGGTGATTATCTTATCCTTTGGCTTATTTCAGTGTTTCTTAACTTTTTCTGGCCCTAGCATCCTTTTAGTCAGGTCTAGGCAATCTAGTATCCCCTTACTCTGATTATCATCTGATTTATAGAAGGGTAAACAAACAAAGTGATATACTGATTGATCTTTTATTTTGTTGATTCCTCAAAACTAACCTAACTGCCATCATTGTTAACAATAAATTAAATAAAAAAAGACAAGGAAAAAAGAGTAGACTCAAATATACAAAGCTGAATAATGAGCTGGATATTTTGCCACCATGTATTCAGCACTCCCAGGTTGAGAAATGGTGGCATAGTTACAGAATTATAAAAACTTTTGACAGCAGTAGTATAAACTTGTTCAAGCTGCTCTGTATTTGAAATTTTAAAATATTACTGATGGTGAACATATGTAGTAGATTATAAAGACTTTTGATAGCAATTGTATAAACTTGTTCAAGTTGCACTGTATTTGACTCTTAAATATTACTGATGGTGAACATATATAGTTGTATCTGTAGTTTTTCCTGATTCTTAGAGATATCATTCAGAATTTTTTAACATGTTTCAGGGCAACTGAGAATGCAGATGAGAAGGGTGGAAGCTTTGATGCCTCAGGTGCTTTCCATGGCCCAGGTTGGTCAGATGAGGAAGAGCCATCTGCTGAGAACCGAGGTGGTGGACGGCCAAGGCACAAGTCCACAAGTCCAGACAAAACAGTTAGAGGGAGGGTCACTGTACTTCCAAAGCCAGAAATGGGCAAGAAAAAGAATGAAACAGAGCAAGAGGAGAGGAGTAAAAACAGTGGGTCACCCTCCGAGCCTGGTCAGGAAAAATCACTCCCAAATGCAGTAGGAGCCAGCCATGAAAGTGGGAGTTCAAGAGATCTTGCAGAATCACAGGTAAACAAGCAGTGGCACTCAGTGTTTGAGTATCTCTTATAGAGACTATATTCAACTTAGGATTAGTTTGTGAAGCCATCTGTAGGTTAACTGGTTTGATTTTGACACATTTAAACTTAGTGAATTGCATTTAAAAAAATTTCCTGCCTAAAA
Organism: Penaeus monodon; assembly: GCF_015228065.2. Taxonomy (NCBI): domain Eukaryota; kingdom Metazoa; phylum Arthropoda; class Malacostraca; order Decapoda; family Penaeidae; genus Penaeus; species Penaeus monodon. Next base: position 35,219,417 of record NC_051413.1, read on the forward strand.
TATGTAAATATAAAAAGTTTATTACATTGCTTGATATTTCTGTACTCTTTTTATGACAATAACTTGTATTTCAGAGAATGATGAGAGAAGATGACTCTCTGAAAGAGGAAATGGCAGTCACAAATTCTGTGGACACAGTCTCAAGTAGTCATGCTTCGTCCCCTCTCATTAATGGTATATCTGGTGATGAGGACAGTAGCAGAGAGATGAATCCAGCAGAAGGAAATGATGGAAGTGGTACAGTACCTGGCCACCAGACCAATTCTCCTGTTGAGCCCTTGCCTGAAGAACAGAGACAGGGAGAGGAAGAGAAATTAGAACACATGCGAAGTGTTGCTGATGATCTGGTGGCCAAGCTGGTTGAGGAGGATGACATGAGACCTCAGGCAGGGGGGCCTAGCCAGGGTGTGGCAGCATCTGGCCCCATGGGTGCAATTGTGGAGTCAGGGAGCCATGCTTCTCAAATACCCGGCGAAGACAAGTGGTACTACACAGATCCTCAGGTAAAGCTTTACTGCTAGATTACAAACTGAGGCTTTTGGGATAGACTAACTGCTGAAAGGAAATAGTTCATGGTTTGTGAGGAAGATAAGTTGATAACAGAAACAATAATAACAAGCTCTTGATAGATATATTGTGAAATAGCCAGGTAAAAGTTAAACCTATCTTTGCTAAAGTCCAAGATAATTTCAATAAATGTCAAATAAGTCAAAACTTATTACAT
>NC_051413.1:35221073-35221616 GCF_015228065.2 Penaeus monodon
AAATTGTCATTTAATATTTGTCTTTGAATTCCAGGGTGAGGTTCAGGGGCCGTTTAGCTGCAGTGATATGGCTGAGTGGTATAAGGCTGGCTACTTCACCTCAAACTTGCTGCTCAAGCGCGAGTGTGATGACCAGTTTGCTCAGCTTGGGGAGTTGACGAGAGTGTTTGCTCGAGTACCTTTCTTGCCTGGACCACCCGTACCCCCCTTAAAGGTAAGTGTAACTGTTCTGGTCTTCTGCTCATTTGTACTAGAAGAGTATTACATCCTTGTCTTGTTTCTTATCTACATCTAATTGATCACCACTTTTTTCTATTCCTCATGTATTTCTCCATTAGTTGATACCCTCAGTTGATTATCTTGTCCTTGCTGGCCCTCATTTTTTAATAAACTTCTTGTTGATGGTTGGCTTGCATATATATGCCAAGGCATGACTGGATTTCTTTTTAAGTGAATGCATGTCAAGTCCACTCTTAAGTTGTGTGCCCAGAACAGTTGTCAACTTGTTTGGCCATTACTGCAGTGGATTGGATCTGGTGGTGA
>NC_051413.1:35221859-35221963 GCF_015228065.2 Penaeus monodon
AAATAATAATAACACTGTATTACTTTGTCTTTTCTTTTCTCAAGTGACTGACTGTGCATGGCACATGGTCCAAATTGGAGCATAAAGATCCAATGAATTTAACC
>NC_051413.1:35222161-35222329 GCF_015228065.2 Penaeus monodon
GGACTGACTGTCCTTGGTGGAGATGGAGTTAGAGGGTGATATGATACAGGTAACTATGTACAGTACTTGGGTAATTAGCAGGTTGTACACCTGTATGGACTTAGCCTGTTACAATTTTGCCTACAGCATTTGATAATGATATTGTGCTTAGATATGAGTTTGTGAATA
>NC_051413.1:35222405-35222558 GCF_015228065.2 Penaeus monodon
ATCTTCAAAAATGTAAGTTTTGCTTACTTATACACATGAAATAAGCTTTCCATAGAGACTCCCTGGTATTATGCTGTATCATATAATTATTATTATGATTATTATGGCTATGCTGCCTATTATTATTATCTCTCACCACTCCCACTTCTAAGA
>NC_051413.1:35222876-35224454 GCF_015228065.2 Penaeus monodon
CAGTCTTGAGGGCAAGTGTGTGGCTCTCAGGTAGAGAGCATTGCTGACAGCTGCGGGAAGGTGATGTGGATGCATTTACTTGGCTCCTGTGGTGCTGCGTCTGCACTGGGAATTGGTGTTAAGATGGAAGTCAAGCTGCATCATGCAAGTGTTGAGAGTTGCCATATCAAAAAGGTTGTAAAAGACCTTATAATACCACTTGTTGGACTTTCTCAGTAATGGGTATGTCTTTGTAAGCTGGTCTGAAAGGTCCATAATCCCCTTGCCTTTAATATAATCTATAATTAGTGACGATGCTTGGTTACAGACCTCCCCTCGGTGGTTGTGTAACAGCTTACCTATATTATATTTACTTGTTTATTGTCCATTCAGGACAATGTTAACATACCAGTTGCTGTGCTCTGATAGTCTACCACTGTTAAGGGATATTCTGCCAAAGCTCGGTATCCTTAGGGCATTCCTCTGAAAATCTTCAAGCGACGGAGGATAGCAGGTCATTGGAGTTGATCTTCAATTTCTTCCTTGAAGTCCTTTTCTGAGTCCCTGAGGTCTGGCTGTTCGAGGGGTGATAGTCCTCATTCTTCCCCTTTCAACCCGCCATGGTCTTGAAAAGGTAAAGAGGATGTTCTGGGGCATCCCTCATGCTGCTTGGGCTCCCTACAGAGGTTCATGGCAGGGGATCATGTGGGTCAACATATTAAAATGAATATACAACAGATGAATACCTTGAGGATTTAGAATGTTTTGTGAAGAGCTAGCTGGAAATTATGAATTGGAGGGCTGATTGGCTTAAAAAACTTGTGCCATCCTCTTTATAGACTCAATTAGGTTAACTCAAGTCTCACAACTAATTCCTAATCAGATCGGTCTATGCCATTTAGCTATTGTTGAATCATGTCAGCCTACACAACCCATATTGATCAGTCGTGTGGCACCTTGTACTACCTTCCTTCTCCAGCCCTCTACCCTGGACTGCTAGCCTTCCTTCACAGCCACCCCCCTATATTCCCCTCAACACTTATACTACATTCGCTCCTCCACCATCTGCCCTGGACTGCTTCCCTCTACCCACCTGCAACTGCCCTCCCACTCTAACCCCCACAGAAAACCTCTACCCTCTCCTTCAGCCTTTGCAAGAAAAATCTGGCCAAGTAGATATACATTCAAAGAAATGGGGAATACCAACAGTCAGCAATTGCCAACACTTCCAGGAATATGGGCGGCCAAAACATTGCCGTCGGTACGTGCCCACATCCCTAACATCTGGGCCAAATCATTGCCATTAGCATATGCTGACACCTGACATCTGGTACATTACCATGTTGGAATTGGTTCTAATAGTAGTGTTTTAAATAGTCTTGAGTTTATTTGTGTTTCCAGGGATGATGTGTGATCTGTTTGGTAAAGCAGCCAGAATTATACAAAGGATAATCACTTCTTGACTGTTTGTACACCACACCAGTCTTTTGGGCTGATTTACACACCACAAGACTGTTATGGGAAATAACACAATTTACATTAACTCAGCCCCTACCCCTACCCTGTGGGATGGTCCCCTTTAATTGAGAACAGCATGTT
>NC_051413.1:35224502-35225016 GCF_015228065.2 Penaeus monodon
GTGTACCACAATTATTACCTTTATTTTTCAGTTAGCAGAGTTGCTAGCAGCCCAGAAGCAGCAGGCTGAGAGGGAGAGAATTGAGTTGTTGCAGAATTATATGCTTCAACAACAAGTTTACCAGCACCAAATGGCTATTAGGTAATAAACAAGTTTGATTTCTTTTAAGTTGACATTAGAAGTGCACATGTCACATATGTAGTAGATCCTCTTATAACCTGGTACCAGAGACTGCCAAACTTTCATATCACTTGTTTCACAGTACTTGTTCAGTGTTTCCATACTAAAGATAATTCCTAAAAGTTACTAAATGTACTGGGCACTCTGAATCCCAAGCATTAGCTGCCAACTGGCCCAATGTTCAATATGTTAATATCTCAGAGACTCAAATTTCCAACAGCACTTCTTGCAAACAAAAGCTGTATCTTGTAGAAAATCAAAATAGTAGAATTGTGAATTGTGTGCACAGGAACACTAATACTCAAACCAAGATTTGGTTAGAGTACTCTTATCA
>NC_051413.1:35225643-35226929 GCF_015228065.2 Penaeus monodon
GCCCAGATTAATGGTTTTGTGATTGCTGTGACTCAACTGGATCTAAGGAGTTAACAGTACCTTAAATAACTTGGTTACTAATCATCCTGACCAATGTTTACACAGTTGATTACAGTTGAGATGCTCATCCCCAGCAGATTAGGACTAGATTGCTAATAGATTGTACTTATTATGTGCACTGCTTCAGTGGGTCAGCATTCCACCACCTATCCTAATGCCTGCTAGTCTGCATTAGATTGTGAGCCAACTACATTTAACATTATTAACATTGGTTAATATGTTGCACTACTGTTTCTTTGTCAGAAGTGCACATAATGGGAGGATCTACTCTAATTCCAAATCTGCACTTATTGGAAGTATACATTTTGATAAGTGTTAGAGCATCCATTAAATCACTTTGTAAAAGGGAGCAGATATGAGATAATCACAAGAAATCATTGGAGGTTAGCAAGAGAAAGTATTTGATGTAATAGATAGGGGATGAATGTCCCTGTTAGATATACTTTTATATGATTTTGATAATTATGTACAGCATACATTCTTCCTCAGACTTTCCATTTTCTGAATCAAGTAATGCTATAATTAAGCTTTAGGGGTATAAGAATTTTCTGAGTAATACATACCTTTGCAAAACTCAAATGATCATCTTACTCCTTTGAGGCATGAGTTACTTATGGATAAGTATCTTAAATTCATAAGCCCTTTGAGGTTTTCTGTTGCTGAAAATGCCTTTGGTTTGCAGCCGTCAGCAGGTTCTGCAGAAGCTTCAGAGCATGGATGAGTGGAGCAGCCTCAACCAACTACAGCAGCAGCAGCTCTTCATGCAGCACATGATGAATGTGCTGCCGGCCCACCCCCCTGTGCCCCCCACAGTACCCCCCTCTACCACACCTCCGGCAGCGATACCCACCACAACTCAGGTGTCAGCGGCCGGGCCTGATCCCAGAGTCATGCCTGGGCATGTGCCTCCTCCTGTCTCCAAACCTCAGGACCCCATACAAGCTTTGGTTGCACAAATGGTAAACCAAAGGGGCTTCAGGGACATTTTACCCCAGAAATTGCTTTTGGAGATTGAGTACTTGGTGGACAGAAATGCCAAAATCTTTGCTTCTTTCTCTGAGAAGAGTTTGAAAAGTCAAGATTTTGTTCATACAAATAATGTGTCTTTGTAAAATAAGATAAGCACAGCCATCGACTGAAGGCAACTAAAGATTCACTCATTACCTAATAGCCACTCATAGTGATTTTAAGTATGGTGCTTTTCTATAGCTAATAAACAGGCTGTA
>NC_051413.1:35227392-35227495 GCF_015228065.2 Penaeus monodon
CAAGATTGTGTCACTATTGACAATTAATATTTTACTCAGTTTCAGTTAAAGTATTTGCTTCCTCCTAACCCGAGTTGTTATCAGACCAGAATTACTCGTACAT
>NC_051413.1:35227568-35227763 GCF_015228065.2 Penaeus monodon
GGATGTGGGGTTAGCACACAGTTCTCTGATGTATGATGATTAATAAGATAGGTAGATTGGCTTTTCTAAGTGTAGTGTCTTCTTTCTTGAGTTTTTTCAGTTGATATGCAGTGATATTCATAGAATGCAAGACTATCTTCAAAGCATAGTTCATCCAGGAGGTTATTGTAGCCCCTTAGATATTTTCTAGAGCAT
>NC_051413.1:35227878-35228049 GCF_015228065.2 Penaeus monodon
TTGAGAGTAATTAGTGTTCTAATGAAGTGATGAATATCTGACATCTACTTCTCCAGTGCAAATTGATTATTATTATTTTTTTTTTGAGTATTGCTGGTCAAAGTAACTTTTAAATCTTGGAAAAGAAAAATGATGATCAAATTTTGTAGTGCTGAATTATTAGAGGTTGAT
>NC_051413.1:35228915-35229714 GCF_015228065.2 Penaeus monodon
AGAGGTTTCTGAAATGAAATATCAGGATTTGAACTACCCAGATTTTTAAATAAGTATGATATAAGTTTATTTATCATCATGCCCTGAAAATTGCAAAAGTGTCACTTGTTTTCAGCAAACATCTTCGGCTGCAAGCAGCACAGCCATGACATCTTCAGAGGGATTACCAACATCACAGCTGACAGCAACATCAATGGCAGCAGAAAATCCTCTCCAGAAGTTGTTAATGCAACTGCAGCGTGGCCAACAAACGAACATGACATCAGTTGTGCCTCCAAGTGGGCCACTAGGGGTGTCTGTCTCTGGAGGTGCTGTGCCAGGAATGCCTGCTGCAGGAATCCCTCTAGACAAGCCCCCAGAGCAGCAGTTTGATGCTATCCAGTCCTTGATGCAGCAGCTGACCAAGATGCAACCTCCCACACCAGAGCAGGTGAGGAAATGCGAGGCAAGACACTTTGGGTAGTAGGGGTTTAGTGCTGAAGAGGTGTTCATGGGTACAAAGTAGGAAATTAAGAAAGTAAAAAGTGTAAAAGGATATATTAAGATATGTAAAATGACAAAACTTATTTGTTGTTTTCTCATTTAAGGAAGAGCAGCAGAGAAGACTTGAGGAAGACCAGAAGCGCATAGAGGAAGAGCGGAGACGCCTAGAGGACCAGAAGAGAGTTGAGGAGGAGATAAAGATGGAAGAAATGAGGTAGGCAAAGTTCATGAGAAAAGAATTAAGGAAGAAAAAGATAATAATGATTGGAAAAACTGTTCCCAAAGGATGATGGAAGAAATGAGGCTATGTGCATCA
>NC_051413.1:35229924-35230075 GCF_015228065.2 Penaeus monodon
TAGATGTGCAAGCCTTTAAATGATATTGGAAGAAAATAATGTGGAACAGTTAAGGCTGAAGAAGTGTTTTTGTTTGGGAATAGATGGAATATTAGGGGGAGAAAAGCAGTAGTTGCATCTGTGAATGACGTATTGAGGTAGCTCATTGGAG
>NC_051413.1:35230757-35231330 GCF_015228065.2 Penaeus monodon
TTAAAGGGATCACCTGGGAGATCATAAGTCTTGCCCAACTTGCATGATTTTTAGTATGTTAAATATATCAGTCGGCAAATGTTAGCCACCGGACCAATATAAGAAAATTAAAACAAAAAAATTTAAATCCCTAAAGGATATATTATTTACCAACCAAGGTTGATAAAACAAATGTCAAAATGCTTTCTTGCTTTCTTGCAGTGGTTTCATTTAGTCATGGGAGTATAACAACATTCTTTTAGCATTTCAGATACTACCTGTTATCCTTTTCAAAGGTATTACTCAAAAATGTGGTTATCAGGAAGAATGGGGCACTTTACCTGTGGCCTGCAGTTGTGCTCCAGAAAAATATATCGTTTGTATTGTAGCTTCTCTAAGGCTAAGAAATATCTTTCATGTTATTAATATGTTTCTTATGGCAAGATCGAGTGGCAAGGAGAAGAGGTTGAGCATTGGTTATGTTCAGGTACATTCCCGATACTGTCCTGCTGTGAGTAAATTTTTCCTGTAATCATGACATAAAGTTTCAAATTCGGCGGGTGTGCAACATGAATGCCACCCAGATGCAGCAAC
>NC_051413.1:35231377-35231629 GCF_015228065.2 Penaeus monodon
GGAACAGCAAGTAGTGCTCTGTGTATTTTAAGTTCTTTCTAGAAAAAAAAAGCTTTTTGAGATCTGTCAAAAATTGTAAGTTCTCAGAGGTTGCAAATGTGAAAAAAAATCTTCTAAGTTATAGGCCTAAAAAATTTTTAAAGTAATTTTCCCATATTTGTTGCTCACTAATTGGCTACCCTTATAGATCAAGAGAAAGCCCAGACAGTGCTCTTTCTCTTGCTTATTGTTTCTTGAGATTGGTAATTTATC
>NC_051413.1:35231867-35232154 GCF_015228065.2 Penaeus monodon
ACTGTAGGGTATATTATATAAAAGTTTAAATAAAAAGTTCTAATTTATTGTAATTTTAAAATAATTGCGGATACCATACACATACTTTGAAAATTTCCCTGTATTTGAAACTTTATGAATCCCTTCGGGGAAAGACATTTGCGGGTTCCATCGCCACCAGGTTCCAAAATATTACCCCAATTCTTGGCTCGGAAGGGCGGTGTTCGAAGCAAGGTTCTCAAAATTAGGGGAAATTGATCGACTCCCCGGGGAAAGACAACGCTGGGGTGAGTTAAAAAGTGCGGCCC
>NC_051413.1:35232413-35232613 GCF_015228065.2 Penaeus monodon
TTTAATCCTCCAGACCCTTACCCCCATTTTAGAAAGACGGTAATTTCCACACGGACACAAATATCGTTTGGACCCAAAGGGCCAAAAAAACCGTCCATACAAGACAAATGATCGAAAAGTTGAAAATTGGAAAAGGGGACAGTTTTTATTAAAAGATGAAGAGAAAATTTTTTCCGTGTAGTAAAAGGGGTTTTAAATTT
>NC_051413.1:35233674-35235007 GCF_015228065.2 Penaeus monodon
ATGCTTCTCCCTTTATTGATTTTTCCCCTCAGGGGCCTACTAAGTTCCAAAAATTTTTCCAAGATAAAAAGGTATATATCGGGGAGAATTTTGCCAGTGCCCAAACCCCCCCCCAGCCCCCTTCCAGAAACCTTTTTGGGGAAATAAAACCAAAAAGCAGCCCCAGAAAAGCTCCTTTCCTCAAACCTCCAGTTCCAACCCCGCCGGGTCTACATTCAAAGGATGCGACATCCATCCCCCCTCATACCCCCACCCCCTCCAACCAATTCTCAAACACTCCTCCAACTTACCAATAAAAAAACATTTGAATCTTTCTTCACCGCGGGATTAATGTTTCAATTACTTCTCCCCTTCCTTGCCCTTTAATTTCAAACCATCCCCACACTTTGCGGCACAAAAAACCTTTTTCATGGTGATTTTTCCCTTGCTTCCCTTCGTCTAGACTTCCATGGTCATTCAGACCCCTTTATTATAGTGTCATTTTTTCTCCTTTTTAAAAATTTCCTTATCCCACCCCAAACACCTTCGTGGGCTTGGCAGAGCGACTTTTACCCTTCTACTTTTTCCCCTCCGCTTCTTACCCGATTTGTTTCGTTTTCCCAAAACCAATATCTAAATGCGGCCATATAGCCTTCCCATAACCTCCAAATCAAAATGCCCAAATGTGCCCCAGGTGGAACTCAAATTTTAAAAAAGCGTTTTGTTGAGGTTCACTTGGAACACTAAAATTTAGCCCTACATAAACTTAAAAAGGGGATAGTCATTTTCACAAAAAATTGTGAATAATCACATACGGGGCGAAAACATTTCCTCCATAACATATCTACCCCTGTGTCGCAGTCTACAGCTATCCATAAACGTCGGGACACCCCCCCTCCATCTTCCCCCATTTCATATCCACAATAGCCTCATCTCTGACGTTTTAAAACCTTGCTGGCTCAGCGCTGCTCACAAAAATAGTCCCAGTGAGTCGTACGTACTTGAGTTCACCAACAGTCTTTTACCCTTTCTTTTAAATCTATTAGTTTGAAACCCTTTCGAATACTCAGTTTAGCCAAAGGAAGGGGTCGATTTTTTGATCCCCTCACGGGCCCTTTCCCCTGTAAGGTATAAAAAAATTATCGTTACTTCGGGTTTCTACGCAGCTTTGGGTGAAACTAAATTTTCCATGGCGGGGTGGGGGGTAGAGAAGGAGGGGGTGAAGGAGATACCAAAACGGTAGCAAACGGAAAAAAAAATTAAAGTAAAATTTTTTTTATTTGGGGCATTTGGCGATTTGCACATTGGTTTAAAATTTTCAGGCGAAATTTTTAAAGAAATTTTATATGGGAAT
>NC_051413.1:35240936-35241414 GCF_015228065.2 Penaeus monodon
GACCTTTTATGTGCTTTACAACCTTTTATCTAGCACATTTTTTTTGCTTTTAACCATAGGCTCTTTCACACCAGGGGGCACGTCGCAAGGGACTATAATTTTAGACCAAGATTTGAGTGGGGCCGTGTTTCTTGGCACAACTGGCAATATCGAAGGATGTGATGCATTGTTGTCCCCAAATCCTAATAATCTTGTAAAAATTATTTTATGGACTTGAGGAAAAAGGTGGAGGGATTTGGGGAAAATGTCGGCAAACTTATTCCAATTCCCCCTGATAAAAATCTGGGCGGGTTACAAAATCAGTTTGGGTAATCAGACAGAAACTATGCACATCAAAGCGTTTCCCGCACTATAACTGGTTCCTGGGTTTAAACCTAGCCCTTACCCCCTTTAAGGGACCTAGGGGACCATTTCTTTTCCCCCCAATTTAAGTAACCCTGGCCAATAATTTTTTATTTTTAATTTTTTAGGGGTAAAG
>NC_051413.1:35242161-35242601 GCF_015228065.2 Penaeus monodon
ATGAGAGGGAATACCATGCCTATGGCTTTGGAGGCTGTTTTTAGGAAAAAAATAGCATTAATTTTGCCATTACTAATGAAGGGTTTAATCAACACACATACTATACATTTACTTTTTTTTCATGAGATGATGGCATTAAAGACCTTTAAGTGTTTCATGGAGTCTTTTTATTGAGCAGATTTTAGGTATCTGTACATGTTTTAAATCACTTGTGTGTTCTAGCTCCCCCAGAGCTCCAGAGATGAAAAACTTTAATCCTTTGTCCGTCCAAAATAAAATTTGTTTACTTTTTGACAATATATTATCCCAAATTAAAAACAAAACATGTGAATATTTCTAAATTACATCCAGTGGATTTCAGTGCTGCAAAACTTTCTTTTCTGATATATTAAAAATCCCCCACACACCAGCACATGCATACGAACATACAGTCATATGCT
>NC_051413.1:35242633-35244272 GCF_015228065.2 Penaeus monodon
AAGAAAGTTTATATTAATATTTCACTATACATTTCTTAAAATAATCTCAAATGCTTTCACTGGAATACTTAAATCACTTAACAATTTTTATTTTATTTTTATGAATCCATTTTGATAACTTAAATTTCTATATTATTATTAATAAAAATGAGCAAACATTTACTGCTATACAGTACTATAGTATTTTAAATTTTTTTTCAGTGTTTATTACTTTGAAACGTGTGTGCAAAGAAAGTTACAGTATTCACACAAATTACCCACATAAAACAGATAAAAAGAAGAAAAGGATCTCTCGTTCTCAAATGTATGCAAAATGGGACAGCTGCCAAGTAAAACCCACAATATGCCCTACAAGCAATGGTTCTGCTTCCTGTGATAAAAATAAATTCCTTTTTATCTATGGTATGATTCACTGTTTTTTCAGTACTGAATGATGTGCATCTCTTAACAGAGGCCATTCTCCCAATCAAAAAACCCCAAACTTATTCCCCAGCTGATGACAGATACATGCCAGGCACTTCAGAGAGAATTTGTTACTCGGAGTTTAGCACAATCTTTGACTGTCACTAACTCCACATTACCAGAATTTTTCATGCAGTTGAGCAGATCACCATTTCTTTGATGAAACAGATCACCATTTCTTTGATGAAACAATGTTGACGAACTTAATACTAAACAACGTTAACTTACTCTAGCATCTGATTAAATGTACAATGGGGGGCCAACAGTGCACATTAACCCTCTGAATGTGATGTATAAATATTTTCTATGGGACAAGAAGGGAAAACAATCTACAAACATTCTAAGGGTTTTCTCTTCTGGTCTCACCAAGACATAGCACTGGACAGTCAAATACATTTAAATATGTCCTATATGGTTAAATAAAATATCTAGAATATTACATAATGATTCTTTATCTTTAACAGAACATAAAAAAAGAGTGCAAAAAAAAATAAGGAAATCAAACCTAGTGATTGAAATGTGAATTTCCCCCAGAAATACCATTTCAAAAGAATAAAGTAAAAAAGGCAAAATGTTGAAAGATTCAAAAACGGCACAAAAGCTAAGGATGTTGCCCCCTTCCGATGTCTACACTTGTCAAGTGGATACAAATGTTTCCTTGCTAAAAAGCACAATCAAATACCTCTTCGTATGGTTTCAATTATCTCTAAACACTTATGTACAAAAATAGTTATTTCTTCTCACATACTAAAAAATTCTGTGTGCTTGGCCATGAACCACATATTTCCTTAAAGGACCCTTATAAGAAAAGCCTAAAAAGTTATGTCAAAAAGTTTTTTTTTAACTTCAGACCTCTTTCGAATGGGTTTCCTATGTTTTGCAAGGCTATTTTCCATACATTTACCATATGTTGGGCCAATAATGACAAAAATACCCGAGGATCCCCTTACAATACAATTTCCTGCTTCAGTAGTTACAATGAAAAGCACATACATACAAATTTTTTACCATGGACTTCAATAATAGCATTTACATGAATACACTATTCTGGCACCAATAGATATATTGTGAGGGGCCTACAGAAGAACCTCTCCAAAATACTGCAAACAGAATCTGTTATTTTTTTAATTTGTACTCCACGAAAAATAATATTAATTCTTCCTCTACCTACAGTACC
>NC_051413.1:35244329-35246058 GCF_015228065.2 Penaeus monodon
CAAGTAGTTTTCTGTTTTTCTGCTCAAAGTGGCACTTAAAAATGTACAGGACATAGTGATCTTGGGTCATGCAAAAGCAACAGGTGAAAGAGCACCTGCATGTGCCCTAATAGCCTGCAAAAGTTTTTTTCATAGTTTGTCATCTTTTTAAAGGAGCTCAGACAAAGGATTCCAAGCAATAGAGTTTGAGAACATGATGTAAAGAGGTCAAACACAAAACTTCCAGAATATTCATGACACAATAACAAAGACAGCCTCAAGGCCTACCAACTACAGAACATAAAAATAAAATAATAGTATGAAGTAAATAAGTTTTCCTGAAATCCTGGGTTTACGGTCAACATTCCTAATGCACTTTTGATCGTTCAAGTTTTCTACTTTAAAGCTAGTCTAGAGGACTAGCTTAACACAGTCACCTCAACTCAACATTCTTGCACCCTTGGAGACATCTGTTAATTTAAATGGGTTAAGCAGACCTGGATATTACACAAGAGAGACAACCAAAGCTTGAGGGAGTCTTGAAATTAAACTTCACCTCAGCTGGTTACAATAGAATGACCCATTATGATTCATACATCATATTTTGACTTACACTTATTGGCATAGTAGTAGTAGAGCTGACGTTACTCTGGGCATGTAGTTCACTCCCACAAAAGACAATACTACAGACAACACGGCATAAAAAAATAATGTTTATTAAAAAAAGAATGAATAAAAATGGAATGAAAAAAAAAAAGAAAAAAAAAAGGCAATAGTAAATAATTTGAATCATAATAAATCTAGTAAGAGTAAAACATTATTATAAACCACACTGAATGATGGTAGCTCTAAAGAAACAAGTTTTACTAAATAAATAAAGAAGGTTGTTAGAACATTTAGTGATTAGGTAACAGCGTGGGCCCACACCATGCATCAACACTATGTACATAAATTTGGGAAAAAAACAAGTGCTATGTACATTCGATTATATGCATCATTACCAGGACACATTTAGAGCACAAGTCTCTGTTACCTGTGGTTGTGTAGTCCTAATGAAAAAAAATCCTTGGTTTAAATTTCCTCCCTCTCCTCTCTCCTCCACTGCCATAGAACGGGGCTCCATTTGCCCCTCCTAATTGCCTTGTGTCTCCAAACATTACCACACTCACATTTCTATCCTTTTTACCAACAATATATATCTACAAAACAAAAAAAACTGTCTGGTGCATATCTGGCTTGCTAAATATACATTAGTCTGTAGACACTTAAAACTAACATTACTCAGAATTAACAATACCTTATATAACCAAATACATTTAAAAAGTGTGGGTGTGGGGTGGGTGTAGGGATAATTCATTCATATGTAAATGTGATGTATGACATCTTGTTCAATCTTTCAGGAACTAAGAATTTAAAAATTCACATAAAGGTAAGTGTAATGTTGGATAATCAAAAAATATTCAACTATTCTTTAGTTGAAAAATTTCTACAAAAATAACACTGACAAAAGTGAAAACTCCTGAAAGGCTAGAACATTTCAGCTGTTGGTTGGACTCTCCCGATAGGAGTCGGAGTGGGCCTGTCTGAATAAAGCTACATCTGGGTTCATCCACCTCAATGACACAATCACGTTCATCCAAGAGACAATATGCTGGTAGTGCTAAATCACTGCTACACATTACCATATGGGCTAAAAAAGACCCGTTTGGGCAGGGGTGGCTATGACCTCTTTCGCAAAGGTTTGGAGGTA
>NC_051413.1:35246158-35246279 GCF_015228065.2 Penaeus monodon
TTTTAGGATATTGGTTTTTTTGGGAACAAATTACGAAGAAAAAGCAAGCCCCCCTTTGGTGTAAAAGGGGATAAAAAGGGCCCTTTGAAATCAAAGGGGAGTAGAGAGAAAAGAGGGGTAA
>NC_051413.1:35246453-35246565 GCF_015228065.2 Penaeus monodon
TAATAAGACAAGGAAGGGAGAAGTAATTGAAACAATTATGATCCGCGTAAAGAAGATTACAAGTAGTGTTTTTTATGATGGATAAGTATGGGGGGAGTGATAATTGAGAATT
>NC_051413.1:35246745-35246867 GCF_015228065.2 Penaeus monodon
TCTGACATGGAAAGATTCTCCACCGATATATACCTTTTGATCTTGGTAATATTGATATGGAACTTAAGTAGGCCTCTGAGGGGGATAATCAATAAGGAGGTAAGCAATTCCTCTTCACAATC
>NC_051413.1:35247991-35248157 GCF_015228065.2 Penaeus monodon
TCTTTCATCTTATTAAGTAAAAACTGTCTCTTCCAATTTTCAACTTTACGATCCATTTGTCTTGTATGGATCGGTTTTAGGACCTTAGGATACCAAACGATATTTGTGTCCCTGTGCGAAATTACACGTCTTTCAAAGTGGGCGTAAAGGTGTCTGGAGGGTCTAA
>NC_051413.1:35248418-35248692 GCF_015228065.2 Penaeus monodon
CTGTGGGCCGCACTTTTAAACTCTACTCCCGCGTTGTCGTTCCCGTGGCAGTCGATCAATTCCCCTACTTTAGAGAACCTTGCTTCGAACACCTGCCGTTCCGAAGCCAAGAATTGGGGTAATATTATTGGAACCTGAGTGGCGATGGAGCGCCAGCATGAATGTCTTTCGTGAAGGCAGTTCATAATAGTTGCAACTACACGGAAAATTGCAATTGTATGTGTATGGATATCCAGCAATTATTTTAAAATTACAATAAGTTTAGAACTTTTAT
>NC_051413.1:35250914-35251061 GCF_015228065.2 Penaeus monodon
ATTTAATTAATTTTTTTTGGAATTACAATGATAATGATATAATTTATATTCGATTATATATTGGGTGATAGTTTGCCCCTATATATAGGAATATTATTATATTTATCCTTTAATATTATTCTATAGCAATCTTTTCGGAAATAAATA
>NC_051413.1:35251531-35251834 GCF_015228065.2 Penaeus monodon
ACTGATGTTTTATTAATATATATACGTTTAAATAATAAAAGTTCTAAACTTATTGTAATTTTAAAATAATTGCTGGATATCCATACACATACAATTGCAATTTTCCGTGTAGTTGCAACTATTATGAACTGCCTTCACGAAAGACATTCATGCTGGCGCTCCATCGCCACTCAGGTTCCAATAATATTACCCCAATTCTTGGCTTCGGAACGGCAGGTGTTCGAAGCAAGGTTCTCTAAAGTATGGAATTGATCGACTGCCACGGGAACGACAACGCTGGAGGTAGAGTTTCAAAGTGCGGCC
>NC_051413.1:35253412-35253552 GCF_015228065.2 Penaeus monodon
CTCCTCAGAGGCCTATTAAGTTCCATATCAATATACCAAGTCAAAGGGATATATCGGTGGAGAATTTGCCAGTCGACCCAACCTCCCCACCAGCCCCTTTCAGAAACCTTTGAGCATGCCCGAAACTTTAATACGTCATA
>NC_051413.1:35254687-35254770 GCF_015228065.2 Penaeus monodon
CTCCTCAGAGGCCTACTTAAGTTCCATATCAATATTACCAAGATCAAAAGGTATATATCGGTGGAGAATCTTGCCATGTCAGA
>NC_051413.1:35255682-35255798 GCF_015228065.2 Penaeus monodon
CGTTCTTAACCTTCGCTAGCTCAGCGCTTGCTCACTAAGATAGTACCATGTGAGTCGTACGTACGTTGATGTTCACCAACAGTCTTTTACACCTTTTCTTTCTGAAATCTATTATG
>NC_051413.1:35255882-35255996 GCF_015228065.2 Penaeus monodon
TCCAGGTATATATAAATTATCGTTACTTCGGAGTTCTACGCAGCTTTGGGTGATAAGGCCTATAATGTCACATGGCGAGGCTGGGGGAGTAGAGAATGGTAGGCTGGGTGAAGG
>NC_051413.1:35262446-35262774 GCF_015228065.2 Penaeus monodon
AAGGCTGCTTTCACACCAAGGTGGCACGTCGCAAGTGGTACTATAATTTCAGACCAAGATTAGATGTGGTCCGTGTTACTTGGTTCACAACATGGCAATATCGAAGGATGATGATGCTATTGTTGTCCCAAGTCCTAAGTAATCTTGTAACAATTATTTATATGGCACTTAGAGGAACAAGGTGGAGGGATTTGGGGAAGAATGTGCGGCAAACTTATTCCAATTCCCCCTCGTATAACCTCTGGTCAGGGTATACGAAAGTCAGTTTTGGGTGATATCAGAGCAGAAACTACTGCACATCAATGCAGTTGCCAGCACTCATAACTGG
>NC_051413.1:35263670-35264072 GCF_015228065.2 Penaeus monodon
TTGAGAGGGAATACCATGCCTATGGCTTTTGGAGGCTGTTCTTAGGAAGAAATAGCATTAATTTTGCCATTAACTAATGAAGGGTTTAATCAAACACACATACTATACATTTACTTTATTTTCATGAGATGATGGGCATTAAAGACCTTGAAGTGTTTCATGGAGTCTTTTATTGAGCAGATTTTAGGTATCTGTACATGGTATAAATCACTTGTGTGTTCTAGCTCCTCCAGAGCTCCAGAGATGACAACTTTAATCCTTTGTCCGTCCAAAATAAAAATTTTGTTTACTTTTAGACAATATATTATCCCAAATTAATACAACACATGTGAATATTTCTAAATTACATCCAGTGGATTTCAGTGCTGCATACTTTCTTTTTCTGATATATTAAAAATCCCC
>NC_051413.1:35264147-35265809 GCF_015228065.2 Penaeus monodon
AAGAAAGTTTATATTAATATTTCACTATACATTTCTTAAAATAATCTCAAATGCTTTCACTGGAATACTTAAAATCACTTAACAATTTTTATTTTACTTTATGAATCCATATTTTGATAACTTAAATTTCTATATTATTATTAATAAAATGAGCAAACATTTACTGCATATACAGTACTATAGTATATTAATTTTTTTCAGTGTTTATTACTTTGAAACGTGTGTGCAAAGAAAGTTACAGTATTCACACAAATTACCCACATAAAACAGATAAAAAGAAGAAAAGGATCTCTCGTTCTCAAATGTATGCAAAATGGGACAGCTGCCAAGTGAAACCACAATATGCCCTACAAGCAAATGGTTCTGCTTCCTGTGATAAAACATAAATTCCCTTTTTATCTAGTGGTATGATTCACTGCTTTATTCAGTACTGAATGATGTGCATCTCTTAACAGAGGCCATTCTCCCAATCAAAACCTCAAAACTTATTCACAGCTGATGACAGATACATGCCAGGCACTTCAGAGAGAATTTGTTACTCGGAGTTTAGCACAAATCTTTGACTGTCACTAGACTCCACATTACCAGAATTTTTCATGCAGTTGAGCAGATCACCATTTCTTTGATGAAACAGATCACCATTTCTTTGATGAAACAGATGTTGACGAACTTAATACTAAACAACGTTAACTTACTCTAGCATCTGATTACATGTACAATGTGGGACCAACAGTGCACATTAACCCTCTGAATGTGATGTATAAATATTTACTATGGGACAAGAAGGGAAAACAATCTACACAACATTCTAAGGGTTGCTCTTTCTGGTCTCACCAAGACATAGCACTGGACAAGTCAAATACATTTAAATATGTCCTATATGGTTAAATAAAATATCTAGAATATGTACATAATGATTCTTTATCTTTAACAGAACATAAAAAAAGAGTGACAAAATAAAATAAGGAAATCAAACCTAGTGATTGAAATGTGAATTTCCACCAAGAAATACCATTTCAAAAGAATAATGTAAAAAAGGCAAACTGTTGAAAGATTCAAAACGGCACAAAAGGCTAAGGATGTTGCCCCCATTCCGATGTCTACACTTGTCAAGTGGAGTACTAAATGTTTCCTTGCTAAAAGCACAATCAACTACCTCTTCGTATGGTGCAAATTATCTCTAAACACTTATGTACACAATAGTTAATTTCTTTCTTCACATACTAAACTATTCTGCTGTGCTGCTGCCAGGACCACATATTTCCTTAAAGGACCCTTATAAGAAAAGCCTAAATGTTATGTCAAAATGTTTCTTTTAACTTCAGACCTCTTTCGAATGGGTCACTATGTTTTGCAAGGCTATTTTCCATACATCTTACCCATATGTTGGGCCAATAATGACAAAAATACCAGAGGATCCCACTTTACAATACAATTTCCTGCTTCAGTAGTTACAATGAAATGCACATACATACACTTATTTACCACTGGACTTCAATAATAGCATTTACATGAATCACACTATTCTGGCACCAACTAGATATATTGTGAGGGGCCTACAGAAAGAACCTCTCCAAAATACTGCTAAACAGAATCTGTTATTTTTGTAAGTTGTACTCCAACAGAAAAATAAATATTAATTCTTCCTCTACCTACAGTACC
>NC_051413.1:35265862-35266575 GCF_015228065.2 Penaeus monodon
ATCTCAAGTATGTTTTCTGTTTTTCTGCTCAAAAGTGGCACTTAAAAATGCTACAGGACATAGTGATCTTGGCTCATGCAAAAGCAACAGGTGAAAGAGCACCTGCATGTGCCAGCTAATAGCCTGCAAAAGTTTTTTTCATAGTTCGTCATCTTCTAATGGAGCTCAGACAAAGGATTCCAAGCAATAGAGTTTGAGAACATGATGTAAAGAGGTCAAACACAAATCTTCCAGAATATTCATGACACAATAACAAAGACAGCCTCAAGGCCTACCAACTACAGAACATAAAAATAAAATAATAGTATGAAGTAAATAAGTTTACCTGACTCCTTGGGTTTTACTGGTCAACATTTCCTAATGCACTTTTGATCGTTCAAGTTTTCTACTTTAAAGCTAGTCTAGCATGGACTATGCTTAACACAGTCACCTCAACATCAACATTCTTGCACCCTTGGAGACATCTGTTAAGTGAAATGGGTTAAGCAGACCTGGATATTACACAAGAGAGACAACCAAAGCTTGAGGAGAGTCTTGAAATTCAACTTCACCTCAGCTGGTTACAATAGAATGACCCATTATGATTCATACATCATATATGACTTACACTTATTGGCATAGTAGTAGTAGAGCTGACGTTACTCTGGGCATGTAGTTCACTCCCACAAAAGACAAATACTACAGACAACACTGGCATAAAAAGTAATGTTTAT
>NC_051413.1:35266664-35267172 GCF_015228065.2 Penaeus monodon
CTAGTAAGAGTAATACATTATTATAAACCACACTGAATGATGGTAGCTCTAAAGAAACAAGTTTTTACTAAAATAAATAAAGAAGGTTGTTAGAACATCTTAGTGATTAGGTAACAGCGTGGGCCTACACCATGCCATCAACACTATGTACATAATAATTGGAATAAAACAAGTGCTATGTACATTCGATATATATGCATCATTACCAGGACACATTTAGAGCACAAGTCTCTGTTACCTGTGGTTGTGTAGTCCTAATGAAAAACAATCCTTGGTAACTTTCCTCCCTCTCCTCTCTCCTCCACTGCCCCATAGAACGGGGCTCCATTTGCCTCTCCTGAATTGCCTTGTGTCTCCAAACATTACCACACTCACATTTCTATCCTTTTTACCAACAAATATATATCTACAAAACAAATAAACTGTCTGGTGCATATCTGGCCTTGCTAAATATACATTAGTCTGTAGACGACTTAAAACTAACATTACTCAGAATTAACAATAACCT
>NC_051413.1:35267244-35268030 GCF_015228065.2 Penaeus monodon
ATGTATGACATCTTGTTCAATCTTTCAGGAACTAAGAATTTAAAAAATTCACAT
The DNA here is from genome assembly GCF_015228065.2 of Penaeus monodon. Lineage (NCBI taxonomy): Eukaryota > Metazoa > Arthropoda > Malacostraca > Decapoda > Penaeidae > Penaeus > Penaeus monodon. The sequence continues at coordinate 35,267,299 of NC_051413.1, forward strand.
AAAGGTTAAGTGTAATGTTGGATAAATCAAGAATATTCAACTATTCTTTAGTTGAAAAATTTCTACAAACATAACACTGACAAAAGTGACAAACTCCTGAAAGGCTATGAACCATTTTCAGCTGTTGGTTGGACTCTCCAGATAGGAGCGGAGTGACCTGTCTGAATAAAGCTACATCTGGGTTCATCCACCTCAATGACACAAATCCACGTTCATCCAAGAGACAATATGCTGGTAGTGCTAAATCACTGCTACACATTACCATATGGACTAAAAAAGACCTGTTGGACAGGGATGGGGCTAATGACCCTCTTTCGGCAAAGGTTATGTGAGGTATGAATTTACTGTTGCTGTGAGTGTTGGAGACCAGTCTTCCAGCCTGTGGTGGCAGGCCAGTCAGGGAGCAGCTGCTGTGCTTGGTAATGTTATGCTACAGGTCTTTACACAGAAATGTTACATGTTGGATCTACCAAAATGGGTATACATGATGGCTTAGCAGAGTTCCACGTAATTCGCAGGATAGAGACCGATCCGCCCATCCTTGCGTCCAGTACACCATCCCTGCTCATCCTCATCCTCTAGCTTCTCAAAGGTGTCCCCTGAAAGGAAAAGAAGAAAGGCAATGTAGCAAATTACAATTGTGATGATGCATCCTTGATTTTTTGGGTCTGTGATATTGCACTTTTGACTAATGATTTTCTGAGAAAATTTAATGAATACATACCTCAATCT
>NC_051413.1:35268079-35268687 GCF_015228065.2 Penaeus monodon
TCAGCTGTTTACAATGACCATAACCAATATCAAATATTTGGTCCATTTCAGGTCTTGTCAAAGAAATGCATATACAATATCACATGTTTGAAGGAAAGGAAGAGAGGAGAGGGTAAGTCCTATTGGTCAGTAGACTGGCAATTAAACTTGGAAATACAACCAGCAATGACATCCTCCAAATGCCACCCCTCCTGGTACATGGCCCTAATCCCTCAGTGGAAGAACCTGCTGCTAACTCACCGACTTTGAAAGAGAGCTCATCTGACTCAACACCTTCGTAGTCATAGAGCGCTCGAACTGGCACTCCAGGTTTGTTGGGATCAACCATGCGATCGCTGTAGTCCCACTCATCGTCATCTCCACTCACTCCATTGCTGTAAAAAGGGCATGGAGAGATACATAAAGAGAGAACAAAACAGGGTATATTTTTGTCTTTTGGTTTTGCTATGGTTGCCCATCACTTTTAAGGGACTAGATGATCCCACATGCAAACTTACTATCTAAGTTCTCATTAGATTCACAAAAAGCCATGGTGTGCAAAACATATATATCAAAAGCATAAACTTTATATAGACGTAATGAGTTAAAAAGCTCATAAAGCTGAAATA
>NC_051413.1:35268725-35269818 GCF_015228065.2 Penaeus monodon
GAGATTCAGCATGCAAGAACTGTCAGAAAGGCTGTAGACTTCTTAGAGAACACTCTCTCCTTTACAAACAATATCTATATTTCCCACTAATGAACTAAGTTATGTATATGAATGTGATTAAGTCTTGAATGTATGTTAAACTATTTTGCCAGCTTGCAGCTCATCAATGAATGACTTCTTCCTGCATTTGCACCTTCCTTCCCACCATTTATAATCTGCTCTAATCCTGATATAAAATAAAAAAAATTTGGAGTGTAAATCACAACAACTTAAACTCCTATGCAAGCCTGTGACTCCTATCTGTATTCCTTACAAAATCATAATTCAGACTGCACAAAGTTGTGTTCTGTTTCCCGTCCACCCCAAGAGGGGAAAGCAACCACTGTGAAGGAGTTAATACTATTGAACTATTTTCATCTCTGTGTTTATAGTCACCAAGTATCTGCTAGTACATAAATTAATATAAACCACAAATTAGAAAAGACCATGAAAAAAGTGTGAACCAAATAGAATAATTTACTTATCATGCTACAGGTTAGTCCCATTAATTTATTTGAATATCTTTTATGATAATATATATTTACACATTTCATAAACTACAAACATAAAGTAATACAATTAATTAATAATGATCACATTGATAAAAATGTAGATATATTTTAAAAGAGTATTATAAAACATAAACTATCATGCCATGATAACACATAAAGAAAACACAATAAAACAATACTGCCAATGCTGTTGACATGCCAAGAACTGAAAGTGGCAGAAAGGCTCAGCAGACTTAGACACATTAAAACTTTGGTCAAACATCTCATGCATTTCATATAAACTCATCAAATGTGATAAAGTCCAATATTTCTAACTGTGAAAAATGCAGAGAACTAGACAACCTCCCATTATTACACACAAAAGACTTTTGATGGAAAACAAAATCAAAAGTTGGTTTTAGCATGTTGTGTTCTTGGCTGGTGGTGTAACTGTACTTTAGGTTTTTGCCTTCCTGCTGGGCATGGCTGTTCTGTCAGTGCACTTCCATCACAAAATAGTGTTATTAAAAATTAAAGAACAGATCACTTCTATAACATGTGAC
>NC_051413.1:35269858-35271422 GCF_015228065.2 Penaeus monodon
AACAGTGCTTCTTGTGCCTGACCTGCAACCTTGTAGTCAAGGTGTAAAGGATGAATACTATCAATGCTTATATAGCACATCATTGACCCTAAAACTAAAATTGTTTGTAATGTTTTAGTTGCAAAATGTACGGTATGCCAAGTGTTAAAAATGCTAAGTGTTAGGAAAGCTTAAAGCTGAGTCATGCATCTCCAAGAGACAACACCATACTTGTACATATAATTTTTTCCATGCAAATTTATTTCTAAACAAAATTAAAAGTGCAAATTATGAGCAGATTCATTTTAAATGGGATGCTCTTTCATGCATGTGGAATATGTAAACCCTACTGGAAAAATAGAAGAAATATTACTACAAATGAGTAATAAAGAAGAAAAAGATAAAAACAATAAACTGTGCATTCAGTACATATATGGTCCTGCCTGGGTTGGCATAAAAGAACTCATCACAATCCTTCACATCTCCAAATGGCAAACACAAGAAGGGATCTGTGTTCAACACGATCCACAAGGGGACCAACAACAAAAGAAGCTATGGAGATAATCTGGATTGCGTTGAGTGCCAGCATCCAACCTCATGCCAGAATTCATCCCTCACTTTTGACTGTGTGGATCGTCCTCCTCATCGAAAGGATTGGACGCTTCGTGGGACTCCTGTGGGTCGCTGGAGTGTAGGGGAGAGAGGGGAGGGTCAGTAAGGGTAGAGTGTGACAAAAACATTTGTGGTGAACTACACTCACTGTAAGATTCCCATGTAGAAAGTACCTGTATAAAGCAGAGTAGCACACTTCGATTAAACTAAAGCATCCCTTACAAGATACAGCTCAAGGGAAAGCTGGAATCTCACTACATCATAGCTTCTCTACTGGCATTCTATCATCTGCTTAACAAGACTTGCTACTGCATTGCTTACCATGGTATATGCTACAACACAAAATTTCTTTTGAATATATTCTTGAATGTGCCTCTTTGAAGTCAATGAATCTAGCTATATGCATTAGTACTTCAATAACCTTCCTCTGTGAGCCACACCAACATGAGAGAAGACTAAATAAAAACGAGAGAGAAAACAACAATGTTCCTGCAAGTAGTGAATGTTCAACAGCCAATCCAACAACTTCACCCCCCAGATATTAATATCTTCAAGGTCACAGTTACAGATAGGTTTCTGTTCTCAAGGTGTGCCATAAAACCAAAAATCTTCTAAGGGCTGTCCAAGCATTGCTTAGTCCCCCAATCACTTATTATCTTGGCTTCGAAAAATCTCAGATGTACACAAAAATTAATTTCCTCTGACAGATTTTTCCCTTTTTCCAAATAACAACAAACAATCATGCTGACTTATTTCTGACTTTTCTCTTCAGTCTTTATAATGAGCAGTGACCAGGGGAAAAGACTCTTCCTACTGTCAATTATCTGACAAGCAACAAAGATTGGTATTGCTAACTTTCAATCACAATTGTAAAGGCAACACTGAATGCCTGGGAAGTAGACTGAAAATATAAGTACATCAGATTGCTTTTCTCTTTGATCTTCTATGACACATATTCTCATTTTTTTTCTTA
>NC_051413.1:35271844-35271984 GCF_015228065.2 Penaeus monodon
AGACCATCTATCTATCTTTTATCATATTTCTATTAACATTTTTTTCTCACAATGACCATGTAAGAAAGCAAACAAAAACAAACCCAGATGTAACAGAAACTCAAAAATTCCTTTGCTCTAACTCTAACTTTTTTTAAATC
>NC_051413.1:35272008-35272744 GCF_015228065.2 Penaeus monodon
AGAAATATCTCTAATTAATATAACTGAAATAGGAGCTATAAATGAAGTGGATACCCACAAGGATGCTGATGTGTTTGTGTACTAGCAAGGAGAGTAAGGATCACTCAAGGCAGCAAAAAAGAACCACTCCTCTCAAATCCTGCAAGAATCCTTTGGGCCAGGATGCAAGATGATAAATTCAAATATTCTCACTCCAACCTCTCTGCAGAAGCTTTCCTTCAAAGGAAAAGCTCCTGAGCCTCTGGTTTATGGGTTGCTGCCTCTGTACAGAGGAGGTCAACTAAGCTGTGTGAAGGAACACCCTCTTGACATTCCATGCAAGGGAAAAGCAGTCACAACAAATAAGTAATTCAGTGGAGACCAAATGTGACAAAGTGATGGTCATCATTCCCAACAATAAACTTTACTGCTTATTGGCCCAGCTCCTGTCTGTGCTTTACCTTTCCTAAGCAATAATAACCAACAAATCACAATTATGTACAAATGTCTCCAAGATCACTTGAAATGAAGCAACAATCACAAAATAACAGACATGCACATATGTCAATACATGTTTCTCAGGTCATCAGCAAGCATTTTCCCATTTTGAGTTTACAGTTTGAGTTTATGCATTTTATGGATATCGAAGGCCAAATGATGCCTGGAAACTGCTGGTTTAATTGGTAAATGTACATCTGAATCAAGAAATTAGGATCATCCTCAATGTAAAAGATTGTGTTTTACAAATACATAGTCT
>NC_051413.1:35273120-35273885 GCF_015228065.2 Penaeus monodon
TGAACTTGTATGTGCAATACCGAATTAGCCAATCATTTATAATAATTTACAGTAAGATGAGAAAGCAATTATTACTTGAACTATCAAAGGGAATTCTTATTATTTCCATTTATCATTAACAGCATATAATATCTATGTTGATGATTAAATGTTAATGGAATCTAAACAAGCAACCATTTCCCTTTAAAATGACTTTAACAAGAGAGAGAAAAAATCTAGTACGAAAGGAGGAGCAAGGAAGAGAAGAAAGGAGAAGAGGAGAAGGCCCAAGAGGCAGCCAACCCCAGTAGGAAAAACTGGCTGAGGTGGTGTTATACCTTATCGCCGAGTGTCTATTGTTGTCTGAGGCTTTCGAGGTGGCTGGCGAGGTATGGTTGGGCGGTCCTTTAACAGATGTGAGTGTGACGTCTCCTGTTCCACTCACTGCTCCCTTGGTTCCCTTCTTACTGATGCGGTGCAGATCTGGCGTGTACTCCTGTTATGGGAGAAGAGATGTGTCAGCTGAGTGCTTCCTCTGAGTGGTAGCCATGAATGCCAAAGTCTGCAGAGCACCAAACACACCATTGGCTGAGGGCATCCCAAAATTCTGATCAGTTAATATACATTCTTTATTATGGAGCCAATATTTAAAAAATGAGGAAGAAAAAATCATCAAGAAACTGCACCCTGTCTTTTCAAGTGGCTAAATTACTTTTTCACACATCTATTGCAGAATCTACTATTTAAACTTGAGTTCATGAATTTCTTTTTATTTCTATTGTCAAC
>NC_051413.1:35273926-35274418 GCF_015228065.2 Penaeus monodon
CAGTAGGCTAGTAGTAAGTCTGATGTAAATGAGAGACTGTGACTGCAGCTGCAGCCATTTGGGTTGAGGCCTGAGGTGGCATAAGGTTACAAAGCATCACCACATTCCATCCAAGCAAAGGACAAAACACAAATTGCAAACACACCCACTGCAGGCAGGAAGCAGCTACTCTCTCCGTATACTCCCAAGGCCCCCATGCAGGAAACTAAAGAGTAAACCTCATGCAAACCCCAACTACATAGAAGAACAAACAAGAACGTTACCCTGCCCATCCTGCCACTAGGGTGCAGGAGAGTTTTTGGATGGTTGGCACCTTACCGTTGTTCAACCTGCCCTTTCAGACCCTCAGCCATGAGGTTATCCATAATGCCAACGTCACAGGTTAAAAATAAGACAACTACAGTATACTCTACTCTCATATACACACTTCAGTCAGTATTATAATTTAATAATAAGAATTATTTTAATGGGTAGCCTAAAATGGTGATGATA
>NC_051413.1:35274472-35276846 GCF_015228065.2 Penaeus monodon
CATGAAAGTTTCAGTTCCTAGTAATACAACTATAGTAACTCAGTTACTTCCAATCACAGATATAGCAACACGATTTGTGCTTTCCATCCCACACTAAACCTAAATACTTTGCTTACTCTCTGCCTCTCTGAGATTTATATATCAATAATTTTGATTTCCTGTTGGCCCATCTATTATCTGATCTAAAAATCCATATTCTCAAAAAAAGACAATAAATTGAATATTCTACAAACTTAAATCCAATGTGTGGTTTAAGTGCACACACTCCTAATCTTCAACTCTTTAATATCCAAGAATGTGAAAAATAGTTTCGCCTCATGCTGGACCCCCTGCATCCATTATAATAAGATGAGATTTGGCTCACAGGCAAGCTATCCTTCAAGTACATTATATGTGTTCCATATGCACAAGTGCAAAAAGGAAATGAGAAATGAGAATGAAGATCCTTAACTAGAAACTTGTATTCAGGACACAAGAAGTTAATCAGTGTGTAATATCAGATGATGGGCTGTGAGCCGGACAATAGTTCAGGCAAAAAGTGGTGCTCACCAAAGCATTCTAGATTGCCAAACATATTCAAAATCATCATGAGTGGGTTAAGCATTAATCAACTTGAATCCTGATGTTGATTGCATATAACTAATTACCCAAAGGTATGGTATGCAGATATAAAAGACTCAAAGACAGAATAAAATACAGATTTTTTACTTTGAGAACTGGTCATTACAAGAATATACAGTTCCTTACAGGAAAATATGGAAAGATGTTTAATATATATCAAGTTGAATACCTGACTTCATGGCACCCATGATAATACTCAACAATTCTCCAAATTCAGCTGGGAAATGAAACTCATCCTACTGTAGATTATGACGTATGATTTGAATGTTTTTAGGTCACTGTTTACTCTCTTTGCATACAGAACACAAGATAATGCTAAATGCATTTTCATAAAGCTGAATATTATATCTAACTAGCATTTTTTGAGACTATCTCCAATAAAAGATACAAAGAATCCCATTATGTTAAACATATGAATTCCACTCCAGTTTATTTGTTCAACAAACACAACTTTACTTCTGATGCTAACTGACACATCCCTGGCATCCCACCCAATTGTTCCTCTTGGATTATTTAACTATCTGCAAATGCTTCAGGGGAAATGGTTCCCTTTCCTTTTCCCATGGCAATGATTTTTTTTATTTGTCTGCTAAAACTTTGCATTCTGTTACTAGGAAAAACTCCTTCCCTAAGTTGCCTTATAGAAATAAAGTCAATCTGTGTGGTAAGGGGGTGAGAAAGCAGCAAGAGATCTTTCCCAAATCTGCTACATCATCAGAAATCATGAAATGTGATGAAAACATCAGCTGCACTAGGAGGGCTGCCAAACTGCCGGGGGAGATGGCATACAGGCCAATTATCAGGATGAACTTTATCCTTTTTTAAAGCTTTTCATTTTTGTTGGTTTGGTTATTCGTACAACCAAACAATAGCAAAGAGGAAAATAAATCTTTCCCATTCTTTCTTCCAGGTAATTAGCAAATCAGCAAATATCAGAAGCACAAAATGCCAATTCTAATGAACCAAAAAGCTTATGAAGCTAAGCAGTAAAACAAGCTTCTATCTCATAACTCTTGAGATGGTAACATACCTGATTACATGTGAAACACCTTTTACTTTAAATCACAATAAAAGGCAACAGCAAGCACACAATATATGATTTCACACATTCCCTTACAGTAGCTTGTAATCAGAAGTAATTATAAACTAAAAAAAAAAAATCTTAAAGTATTATTCATATGTATGCTTCAGCATTTGAAAAAAGCACTTGAGAATATTGTACAAGTTGTCTATGAAACTGTACACAAATTACAAACCTGCTTTGAATCACCTAGGCTTAAGAAAGCCTGGACCATCTTTAACTTAAAGTTGTTTACTAAACTTTGTTTCAAATGAAGCCTACCAAAAAATGTTTTTCATGTGTATGTATGTCAGTATGTGCATGTGTGAGTATGAAGTGGGAATGAAGTGAAATGATCCAAAGTTGAAATTGGAAGCCTGTGTTTGGTGATGAAAGTTTGTACAGTGCTTTACCTGAGATGGCTAAAAACTTTGTGCCACTATAATAGTGAAAAGTGTCATACTGTATGGAAACCAAAGTGGACTCTGTAAACCATGTGTCAAGATGACTGATGATAAACTAGAGTGATGATATATGATAAAATGACTAGAGAGCAACCACTTGTGGAAAGGATTTAAAAAACAGCAGTGAAAGTGCAGGTTAATATTAACCTAGGATACATGTGAATGACACAGTATAGATCTTATTTTCCTTCTCATTAAGATAGAACTGTGAAAATCTGAGGTGAAGCTG
>NC_051413.1:35276925-35278432 GCF_015228065.2 Penaeus monodon
AACTAAGTGGGAGAGGGATTTGATGGAATTACTGCACAGATGTAACATACATTAAATGTCCCAGTCTCCATTCAAAAACAGTGCAAGTATAAGATACCCACCACGTGCCATGACTTATGACTGAGCTTTTCATTCATCTCTATACTCTATAATGATTACCCAGTCCAAGCTCCTCTCTGACTTTTTCAACACTTCCTCCTACTTAACACTTCCTGGCCCTCTAATGTCAACAATAAACCCTCCAGATATTCCCAGAACAACTTTCAATGGCATAACATCATTTCCGGATAAACTTGCAATGTTTCAATAACCTGCATGCCAAGGGTATACATTTCATGAATCTTGAATCATCCTCATGCATGAATATTATAACAGTGCTACCAATGAATCAAATCATCTTTCCAAATAGGAACTTTGCTCTTGACAAATACAAGAAGTCTACAGTAAGAGGAACTGCCAATCCTGCACTTTCCTCAAGTTTCACTGAACAGTGTCAACTCTCCCTACATGTCACATTCGACTTCAAAATGGATGGTTAATGACATAAAACTTATGATAATGATACTACTGTATTGCTTTTCTTTGTTTCACTTTGTTTCTCTCCCCATAGATCATACAATGCCTCATAACAAACAAGATGTTCTGTCAATCCCACTGCTACCTCATGTAATTCTACTTTCTAGAACACCTCTTCCTGTACTTCCTGTTTCTCTGATATCTGGCACTGAACACCTTGCCCACCTTTCCTTTACATTCGCTATACCAAAAACATCTTCACAACATACTAGCTTATTAAGCCATTCATACTATACTATGCATAGAGGAACCATTCCCGACATATACGCACAAGCATATACACAGGTAGAGTGTATTCACAAGAGTAACTGAAGATATGCGAGTGTTAATGACTATGTGAAAATGTTCATACCTATCTGTATTATCTATATGAATGAGAAAGACCCAGTTTAGGCAGAAGTAAAGAGTGAACATTAATACTGTTCTTGAAATATCTGTGAAGTTAGAATACTGTAAGAATGTTATAGTAGCTGAAAATTCCCTTAATACTCATATATTCAAGAGCAGTGTAAAAATCTGAAAATGTCAGTGAACAGCAGTAATGAGGCTGACTAGTGAAACAGTATAAAAGATTAAAACTGAGTGTTATGTGGAGTAGACGTCCAAAGGGAGAGTTTAACATGAGGGAACAGAGAGGAGATTGGTCAATTACTGGCAGGTCATCTCCGACGGTGCGCTGGTTGAGCAGCGTGATGGCGCCCTCGGGGATCTGGCCGCTGCGCTTGCCTTTGCCGCTAATGTCACGGAATTCCTCTGAATATTCCTGCACGCACATGCACGGGGGCAAAAAATATATATAAAAGAGGCAAGGAAAACACACAAGTGACTGACATGCTACATATAGCTGGGCTGGCCCATGCCAGGACCACAGCACAAGCTCTTTATTTTAAAGCATCAGCTAATTTTTTTAAAAGCTTTATCATGTTAGTTC
>NC_051413.1:35278485-35278631 GCF_015228065.2 Penaeus monodon
TATCTAGACTTGCCCCAGCTTGGGAACTGAGAGAATAATAAAAGAATGAAGGTGAACAAAATATAATTTGTTTATAGTCAAGAACAAACATAACCAGTTCATAGCTGTGCTATTTATTCTCTATTAGATCATTTATAGTCTTTAGG
>NC_051413.1:35278652-35279645 GCF_015228065.2 Penaeus monodon
CGGGAGGAAGTATCTCGATCCAAGGAGCAAACACTAAATTTTAGATTTCACAAAGGGATCTCGAAAGTGGCACTGTTAGTTCTGGACATGAGCCCATGATGCACGGCCTGCAGAGGAGGCTGGCCTGGTTAGGACTTCATAAAAAGCTTGGGCAAGCTCTTCTAATTACATGGATTAAAACCAGATTAGTCTACAGAAAACCACAATTTTAAAACAAACACTGCTACTCATGCAAAACTTTCAGAGTTCTAAACCAACATGTAAATTGTGCGATTTCTGTAAAACGCAAGAAATCACACTTGACGCTCATTGCATGCGATTAAAGTCAACGGTAATTCACAAAGGTGCAAATATGCAGTGCAAAGTAAGCACACAACACTTCTACTTGAGAGGAAGGATCTGAACTCTTATCTGGTTCATAAGAGCTGATATCTCATTTTCAGAACTAAAATTAAACCCAGGAAGATATTTCCTATAAAATAATATTGTGGGCGTACAGTCCGGTATAGGTATTACCTTAAATTCTGAACAATAAATGACACCACTCAACAGATCAGGCACTTAAAAAAGCCAATTCTATTTCCACCATAAATTAGAAATCTTTAGTTATAATGGATTTTATTAAAAAAAAGAAAGAATTGTGGTTCAGAGGTGGGCATTAACTAATTCCATTTGAACTTGGCTTGTATTGGGGAGAAAAAAGAAAGAGAAAAAAAAAATAGACCACATAGGAACCAAACCCTACCCTAACATAACAAGTCAATGTACTGCTAGCCCCATTGACCTTTGCACACTCCCTGCTTAGATCCATTTTGTGGTACAGTTAAAAGACTATATATAATTGGTAGTTTACTATACATTAAATAATTTTTTAATAATTCAATTTGTGATGAAAATGGTATAGAAGGACAGGGTTATAAAATCATACCATATACTTGAAGGAGATAATTTTCCATCAGAAATTTCACGTAAATCATAGAGTTAACTACTACA
>NC_051413.1:35279892-35280439 GCF_015228065.2 Penaeus monodon
AGAGAAAATTAATTATTATAAAAAAAATTTAATGACACAAATAACAAAATTTTAATTTTTTGTCATTATTATTACTGTATGTTAGTCCAATGACTAACATACAGTTAAGTACTAGACAGTTTCCCTTGTGCAAGTGTATGGGTCCAACAAACAATATAGTATCTGGACTCTCTAAGATCTGGATAAAAACTATCAAAACACATATTAGAAAAGTAACCTTTATGAATGAAACATATCTGATACATAATAAAACTAAAATAACCAATTTGTAAAACATATTGTGCCATAAGGACTGTAAAAAGAGTATGCAAAAATAAACTGCAAAAGGGCTGGTATATTTCCTTCTCCAACTACCAAAATCCTAACCCCTAAATCACACAGCCTAAGGGTATTGGGTGGTTTCTGTTTCCCCAGATTTTCAAGGCAGGAGATATCAGCTCTGCTAAAAACCAACTGCACTGATGACTCCTCTTTGCCTAATATTAAAAGCTAAAGGTCTAGGTCAATCTCAGTCAACTTATCTGTTCATCAAATTTATCTGTTTTTA
>NC_051413.1:35280626-35281291 GCF_015228065.2 Penaeus monodon
AGCATATAAAATAGGTGAACAAAGCACAGAGCAAAGGAGAAATCTGTGATCTCTGCTACAAGTGTCATACCTCAAATGAAGGCCAGTTCATGGGCATGTTTACCCCATGATTGTTACTCCACCACTTCAGGTCCTTCTCGTAATCTGCGTTTGCTACTGTATGATTGAATTCCTCATAAATTCGTGGCAAGCTGAAAAGAGATCGGTTCATCTCACAACTGGTTTTCTTAAGACTGTAAAGGCAAGTTATCTATTTGTTAATCACATTTAAACCATTCATATACCCAGAATATAATTATTAAATACAATCCATAACCATGTTATGATCAGCTGGCAACTACACATTTAAAGAGAAACCCCCTTATGCCTAATCATCCAAGGAATACTATCTATCATCCTACCAGTCACACACTCCCAACAACTGATCCTAGAAAACACTGGATCATTCTGGCCAGACCTGAGGGCCTGCACTAGGTGAAGGTATATACCTTGGGTCATTTGAGATGTTGAGGCATTTGTGTGTTGCAAAGAGCATGTCCTTGAAGAACATCAGCCGCTTAGACTCGGCCTCCTGTGCCTTGTCGAAGACGTGGATCATCTCCTGGAAGTTAGTAGGCAGCATGGTCAGTCAGGTGGGGTTGAAAATAGAAAGTAAACATGTAATT
>NC_051413.1:35281888-35282178 GCF_015228065.2 Penaeus monodon
ACTGAGGAAATGGCAGGTGTGCACATGCCATCCCAGCATCAATGGGTTAAGTAGGGGATGACAGATACTTGTACACATATTTAAATAAATAAATAAAAACACATTTTATGAAGACTGACCTCAATATATTTAGGGTTGTAATCTGAGATTTCTCGCAGACCGAGTTCATACTTTTCCCTTCCACGTGAAACTTCCTCCTTTGCTTTGGAAACTCTATCTTGTAGCTTCTTCACCTGAAATGGCAGCAGACATTGAAAGCACTCTGAGTTAAGCTGCTCCTGCAAGGAATC
>NC_051413.1:35282200-35282331 GCF_015228065.2 Penaeus monodon
AACATTAGAAGGTTTACTGATTGAAAAGAGTGCCAATACATTTTACTAAAACTTTCATTTTTATGATGTGCATGTATGTGTGCTTTTGTGAGTATACAAATATGTGAATGTGTCCACCTACACACATACAA
>NC_051413.1:35282492-35282732 GCF_015228065.2 Penaeus monodon
TATATACACATGTAAAACAAATATACATTTATATAGTCTTTCTATTCATACTTCCTCCATAAGTGACTGACTAAAATTTAATCAAGAACCTGTCAGACAGTGAGATGTCTCATGCACATTACAGTTTCAACTTCATATGAAATGTTTAACTACTTCTATTAGCATCTTAATTTTGGCAATGCTGTAGTTCATCATATTGTTATATTAAGTTACAGTCTCAAACATTTTGTTCAATTACTG
>NC_051413.1:35282757-35283424 GCF_015228065.2 Penaeus monodon
TATCCAACTCACTAACGTAAGATTATAAATGAATGAATAATGAAAAAGCATGCACATTTTAGGGACCTTCGAGAGGTCAGAGGATGAGTGCCAGCCCCTTTTCAGCTCCCTTACAGCTCTTCCAGACTCTAAAATGAACATAATTAACCTCAGCTTAAGAACAAGGATCTTTCTAACTTCCTCATCTCTCACTTTAGATAAATATTTGTTTAATTACTGTTTCAATTGAGAATATGATATGATATGCTGATCCATTCTGTTAAGTGAGATGACTTTCTACTGCTTAATTTGGATCAGTCAGTTAGATCTTTCCTTGTAAAATCTCCTTGGCAGTGAGGCTTCAGAGTGGCTGAGTCAGAGGAGGCATGTGAAGGAATTAATCAGTGAGTCAGAATTAGTCTTGAGAGACCTTTTTCAATCAGTCCATCCCAAGACTTCTCTGGGATTTGTTGATTCCTCAAGCTCATTGTTGTTGCAAAGGCAAAAGTGAATAAAAGAAAAACAGAAGAGGAAGTCACTGCAGAAAAGTAGAAAAATCTCAGGGCAAGAAAAGAGCACGGCACAAAGCGGCTGGAAGAGGAAGTAGCATCTCAAAGCCAAGGAATATTACAAGTTCATTATTACTTGTAAGTGAATATAAATCCTGTCTTGGCCCAAGAATTTTCCT
>NC_051413.1:35283456-35283877 GCF_015228065.2 Penaeus monodon
TTCAACACAAATAATTTGTGTGGATCCTACCAAAGACAAGAGTTCATTCAATGTCTTGTACTGAAATGACAACTCAACATAAAAGTCCAAGATTCATACATAAACCAATAGAAATGGGAAAAAAAAAGGTTAACAAGAATCTAATACTTGGGAAAACAGATGAAATCATTAAACTTCATATGTCATCCATTCAACAATCATGCACACAATAAGTCACTTTTGTCTAAAGTTCCCAAGACCAAGATGTGGCCTCTGTGGCTCTTGCATGGCAACCTAACCACTTATCTCAAGGGCAAATATCTTACTGATCTTGGTAACTGCAACAAAACATATCAAGTATAAAGATGTCTCATCTAATGTAGTTTCTGTTACTTCCATAAAGCTGCAGAAAAAAAAAGTTAAACAGAGAGAAGACTGAAAT
>NC_051413.1:35284121-35284715 GCF_015228065.2 Penaeus monodon
ATGATCCGTGTGTGTGTTAGAATTTAATGATCACAGAATTTTTAGAATAAGGCAAACTCCTTGAGCCAGAAGCTTTGCAGTGAAAGAGGCAATGTTAAAACCCAAAATATTAGATGAGACATCGCACGTGCAAGGCCCAGTCCTGACACCCCTTCAGAAGGAGAGGAGACAAATGGGCCTATGAACCCCAGTCAGCAGTACACCACTCTGTCTCTGGGCGTCTGCCTCGTGTGATGGTGGCCTGATATCTCTTGTTCTCTTCTGGTCTGAGGGTATATGCAGGACGTGGATGCACAGGCACACCAAGGCAGCAAGAGGAAGAAAAAAAAAAAAAAGGAGGAAAGACTACGACGTGAGTCCGAGCAAACTACAAGTGGGAAGCAAAGGCAATACTGTTGACAGAAAGGGTCTTTCATCTCTCTCATACCTTCATATTGTTGTGCTGATCACACCACAGGAGAAAAGAGAAGATGTCATTTATTCTAAAGGAAACATAGAGACTCAGCTTAAACTTAATACAATGTGCGTATATCATCCTTAGGAGTTCAGGAGACCAAGGGTACTATGCTTTATAAATGGTGCATTCTACAGGTT
>NC_051413.1:35285111-35285763 GCF_015228065.2 Penaeus monodon
GTGCATTTTATCTTCAACCAATTGTTTAGCACTCTAGAAAAACAAATGACTTCTACAGTAACACTGGCCTCCTCAAGGCTCCACTACCTTGGAAAAAAGTAATCACTACATTTGACACAATAAATTATAAGGCTTTTACATAGCAGGAAAAAACTTGGCAAGTTTCCTGAATTAATCAATTAATCAGTTCATAATGAAGTACAAATATCTTTCCACTGCATCCAAATGCTGATCTAAAGGCAAATGGGTGCCAAGTTTACACTAAAAGGAGTGACGTCTAGCTGTTAGTCTAGCCTCTAACCACCCACCCAAAACTCACCGCTTGGAACCTCTGTGCAACACAAAGAAATCAGGAACTGGTTAGACATGCACATTTGCTTGGCATATATGTATTAAAGAACGTAAAGGAAACAAGAAAATCAAGAAACACAGACAACAAGAAAGATACATTACTAACCAAAAATGAGTAACATAAATAAGAACAAATTCATAAGATAAAAAAAAAAAAGATTTTAACAACAAAACAAAGGAAACTGAGTTTTTGTACGTGAGATTCCACAGAGAGATTTTCTCCGGGTCTTAAAATCTAAAATGCTGCGATACCATTTTGCTTCCTGCCACGTGGGACTTCTTAAGGTTAAGTATAACATTG
>NC_051413.1:35285966-35286104 GCF_015228065.2 Penaeus monodon
TCTAACATATCTGATCTCTAAAGCTGTCTTCACTCATCCCAGCTTGCACTGTGATGGTGGAGTGACACAACACAACTCACTATATATTTTATATTGAGCAACAGTCCATGAATTTTATAAAGGTATACACTAGCCACT
>NC_051413.1:35286523-35287023 GCF_015228065.2 Penaeus monodon
TTTACAACTAAAAAACAATACCAAACAAATAATCCCCACCACCAAGAACAATGATATTATTAGAATGCAAACTGAAGAGTAGAGCCAAGTGGCACAGTCCCGCAAATTAACAAGAGGGGCTCCCAAGTGGCCTCCTCGAGCTCAGGTTTCGCACAGGCAAGAGAGGGTCAAGTTCAAAAGAAAAGGAAAGAGGCACCATTATGCAAACTCAGAAAAACATCTGGATCAATATACCTATTAGCAAGCAAAGGTGATTATTCCTCAAAACAACTGTAAGTCAGATAATTAAAAAGGAATGTAAGAGCTGATGCAATTTTGGTGATTTTAAACACACCAGGGCTTCAGAACAAAGAGTGGGATTTTGTTTCCACAAACTCAGGCTGATGCTGCAACCACAGCCCTGAGGGTAAGAGGCCCAAGTTACACAAATCAAAAAAGAGGGGTGAGAGAGAACAGGGCAAGGGGGGGGGGGGGGCTGATGAACTGAGGACAGCTGGGGT
>NC_051413.1:35287058-35287317 GCF_015228065.2 Penaeus monodon
GAGCAATTTTCAGCCTACCAGGATTATTAGACTGTTTTTCTTATTTTCCTGAAATGAAAGCAGAAAGAACCACTGATGAATAAAGCACTTTGGATATTCATTAAAGTCAGAGGGATCAATATGAAGAACACCTAAAGAAAGTAAGGAGCAAACTATTATTGCATCTCCACTAACAGACACCACAACTACTGAGCATATGATAGAGAGGTTATCCTAAAATATTTGCAATGAATATGACAGGTCTAAACCGGGCACTAGA
>NC_051413.1:35287456-35289662 GCF_015228065.2 Penaeus monodon
CATATCAAAATAAAGAGATAAACAAATTAATCAAATCCTGATCCAAGCCTGTTTTCTATCATTGCTCTTATAGAGATAATTATTTAACTGCAGTGTAGTAAAACTGTTTTTATTCCCCTCAGAAAACTAGACTTGACTTTAACACAAAGAATCCCCATTTACTGTGACAGCTCAACTTCATCTTTGTTCAACCTTCCACAAGAGCAGGAAACGTGAACTTGTAGCCCTAAGGACTTAAAAAATATCAACAGCACTGTTTTCTTAGACAGTCTCTTAGCTGTCATTGCACCCACCTGGTCTGGAGAGAGTGAGGAGTCACCACCAGCATTACGCTCCTGGTTCTGCGCGGAACGTTCACTCTTGCAGGCATTGTGGTAATCTGCTTTGTGTTTGTTCACTTTCTCCAAAATTTTGGCCCATGGCTTCTGAGCTTTCTTGAACATGTCTTCAATGTCTTTCTTCTCTTTCAGTTGGCCCATCATGGACTGAAAAGCACCAAAGAATGCCAAGGTGAGCTGAGATATGGAAGGTAGTAAATCTGGATGTAAAGAAGATTCTTGTTCCTAACAATATATCACAATTTACAATACATTAACTTGGCACAGCAAACAAGTTAATCTTCTATAAAAGCCTTTCACAGGATACCATAAAAGGTTTCTATATCCTCATCCTTCCTTTATTTATCTAGCTTTGCTTAAACTGCATCTAAAAAGAGCAACTTTGCTGGCCAAGGAAATTGCCACAATGGGACAAGTTCTGACTATCCTGGACACCCTGACATGGGCAGTGTAAAAGAATCAATGTACAAGTAGCCATTCTTAACAGGTTGTTTATGAATTCTGCAGGGCATATGAACAAAACAAATTGCTTACAACCCAAAATGGATAGATCTTTCATCATGGAATATTTAGTACTGACATTCTGGCTGGTTTCTGACATCATCTGATCTTATTTTTGAACCATCTTTTCAGAACTTCTGTATTATTTTTGCCTCTTGGAAAGGCTAAATTCATCCTTAAGAAAAACCTGTTTTGCAAATGAGATCTATTAAAGAAACTTACTATACCTCAAAAATCTCAGTATTTTTAATCTTGTTTTCCTGCCTCTCTACAAAGGCTCTGGTTTCATATCTTTAGTACTTTCTTCACAACTAATGGGAATTTAGTACTACACTCAACCCTTTACTATCACTATGGTGAATTCTTTTATCAAGCACGCCAAACAAGATTTGGTGCACCGTTTGTTTTGAATTAGATTAAATATCTTCAAATCACAAGGAATGTATCTTCGGCCTTTTAATTATGCCATCAGCTATAATTGTGAGAGAGCTTGAGAGTGGATAACAAGCACCAGGTTACAGATTACATGTGAGTCTTCAGGTAATGTCTGATAGATAGTTGTTTTGTAATCTTGCAGACACATTTTTCTGATGACAACCTTTTTCCACCTTGGAAACTTCTTCTTGGGGCAGTGTTAGAGGAAAATATTTATAAAATAGGTAAGAAGACTGTCCGTCCGAGATTCAATTAGAATTATTCCCATTAATTCTCAAGTTCCACTATTGCGAATTTCTGATAAAAAGCATAGGTGTGCAACCAATTAGTGCAATAGCAGAGGGTTGGAGTATTTCATTTGCATATTATCATTTTTCATTTTCTTCCCCAGACTGATCCTTCATTGTCCACGGAGAAGGCAAGACTGAGCTGTGATTGCCATGCTCCAATGCAGCTTGTTGGTATTCTTGGAACTTGGATGATAAATTTCCAGGAACATTGCTATCCTTCAATTATTCACCTAATGCCTCCCTGTTTACAAATTCTTTTAATATCACTAGATTTCAAGATCAATCGATGAAAAGTATTCTGATTCTTTACAGTAATTTTCTGTCATTCACTTGAGTTAGACTTTCAGAAAATAGGACGGTGACCTATCTCCTCCTTATCTAATGGAAGATGATCTTGTTTTGATTTTCATTTGTGATGAGTTCTGCCACTTCCTACCTTGTGGTAATTGTCACGCTGCCATTGTTTGACACTGCTGTGGACGTCATTGATTAGATTTTCTCTCACACGCATGTGCAGCTCACACCGTTGCTCTGCCTCCATCAGCACTCCCTTCCAAGCTGCTTCTGTGGTCCCATACTCTGGCCCTGAAAAAAAGGTTCTTGTCTCAAAAAAGTGCCAGAAGGCCTGTCTATCAATACAAG
>NC_051413.1:35289696-35289907 GCF_015228065.2 Penaeus monodon
TGTGATATCACTTCCAGATTTAATATTTTCTTAAAAGCAGACATAAAGAAGTGAATTGCTGGTCTAATTTGATAAAGTTCTCCCTATTTGATATAGGATTGACTAATGTGTAATTTTCATTACTCAGATATAAAAATCTCACAATGTGGAAAACATGAGAAGGATACAATGAGCACAAATGTTTGGACTTTAAACACTAAAGACCTTTCTT
>NC_051413.1:35290387-35290581 GCF_015228065.2 Penaeus monodon
CATTAATACTAACTCACCTTTCTCAATAATGTTATTCCACTTTTTTGCCCATTCTTTCAGGTTCTTCGCATACATTTTCTCAATCTCCGCTCTTTCTGAGACCAACTTCATGAGATCATCGCATAGTCTGTTTCCATCCTCAATTCTCTTTGTTGTTCTCTTGTAGTTACCAACCTGCAGAAGCCAAGGAAGGC
>NC_051413.1:35290609-35291664 GCF_015228065.2 Penaeus monodon
AAAAAAAAAAATTACTATCATCTCTCCGTTTTCTAAGACGATGCATTTCACAACTCTCAAAACACACTCCACAGATGAGAAGGCAGAAAAGGTGGAGGGGTAAGAAAACAATACTTTGAAAGAGGTGGAAGTGGTTATAGTTATGTGTATAGAATGTGGATGGAATGATGGAAAAACATTAACAAATTTGAATGTAACCAGTCCTTACTATGACTCCTGCTGTCACACAATGTAACATGAAACTACCAAGTTTCCAAATTTACTCATCTGAAACTAAATGCGTCTTTGCTGACACCCAGCACTTAGCCTGCTTAGCCTCATTCCCTTCAGCCTCAAGAACCATTAGTGTGAAACTTCACTCAATTACAAGATACAAGTGCATATCCGGGGACCTTGTGCACCTCTACTCATGCTTGAGTAACCTATTTGATCTTTCAAGACCCTAAAATAAGTGTAAGTTTAACTTAGCCCCAAAGCCAAGACACACTGGTAAATCTTTGGTTAAATTAATGGCTATTTCTCCCAACTAGGTAATCACTCACCTTATCAGAGATTCCTCCTGGAGGAAACAGCACACAAACTCCCAAAAACAAATAGTGAGCTCAAAAAAACAGTTTATAATTTTTAAAAATTATCAGAAAGACACACCAACAGTTAGTCTATGCCCGCATGCCTCTCCTTATCTCTCTCTCAAGAAGGAAATACAGTAAATCCGTGATGAGGGTCAAAAGTTCCCCCATGATTTATCACCATCACTTTATTCTCTAGTGCTGCATAAGTATCTGCCTGCTCTTCCTCCTACTTTCCTGATTCTGCTGTCTACCATTGTCCCTGCAAAGAAGCTGCCAGCAGTGAGCAACAGGCTAGCAACGAGAGCTAACAATGAGAGACTACTCCGCCCACACACAGAGGGGTTGCACCTGTGAGCTGACTGATGACAACACAGTTCCTTCGTCACGTGTCACACTCGACAAGCTAATGACCCTTAAGCAACCAGCTGTTGCTCTGTGTCCTTTCCTGGGATGACCATGAGCTCTGAGAGGGGAAAAAGAAAA
>NC_051413.1:35291884-35292598 GCF_015228065.2 Penaeus monodon
AAGAATACCAATACGATATGAATGAAAGGGGAAGGGCATGAGATGAAAGATACAGACAACAGAGATAGCAGTATGGAAAAGATGAACAAGAGAGTGGCATGGATGGAGATAGCAGCATGGAAAAGATAAACAGGAGAGGGGCATGGGAGGAATGGAGAGGCTGCAAGAGAAGTGTCCTACTTCCTTGCTGGCTTCTCAACACTTGCTCTATCAATGGTTGGCACAGCCCCACTCCGTGCCCATCTCCCTCCTAATCATTCAATTTCACGGTGATGTGTGGGCAAAAGTGACACTGCGTCCACTACACCAGAAGCAGAACTGTGTCCGAGGTTCAAATGGAGTGTGGCATGAGCTTCGCAGGTTTCACTAAAGAAGTCATTAACAGCATGCTGAGTAAAAGTCCTATCTACAGTATGAGGTTGTGTGGCAGGTAAGCTGGCTGATGTGGCAATAACAAAGATCACTCACAAGCACTCATTCTAAAAGGAGAATAATATGATTCCAAGAAAATGACAAAAGATATCTAATAACAAAGGGTGGTGGAGTAACCTTGGCTGGACACTGTTAATTCTCAACTTGCATGAGTAGTATGCAAGTCACTGAAGAAATAATGCCTTTAAACTCTTGAGACAAATGCAAATAAAGAGTAAATGTTTGATAAGATGAAGTTTCTCATTGCTGGTTAGGTAGTTTGCTCTTGCTTTGTCTTCATCC
>NC_051413.1:35292711-35293841 GCF_015228065.2 Penaeus monodon
AACATTACTGAACATTTTCAACACAGCCAAATCATCTTTCCAAAAAAAAATTTGCTCACCTCCTCCTCCTAACTTTCCACAGGGGCCCCTATATAAGATATATAAGGATAATGCTGAGCAGAAACCACTAATTCTGTCCACTGACATTTCTATGGATTAGCTAATAGAAGCATGATTTGGCCTTTTAGTTTGTTCCTTTTAGGATTGTCATATTCTACTCTACAATATCTTTTTCTTGTACTTCAAAAAATATAGGTGACAAAATATTGGCATTAGTTAATTTTGCATTTAAAATATCTACTAATGGCAACACTGACAAAAGGGGAACAAAGACAACAAGTGCAACACTCAACTTCCAAAGGAAGGAATGCCAACTCAGAAGAATTTATAGCAGACTGATAGGTGGGTGGGAGGGGATGTATCAGAGGACACAGTGACATGAAGGCAGGAAGGGATGCACCACAAGACACACTGACAAGAGGAGGGGATAGGATGGGATGCCCCTTAAAAAACAGTGTCATGAAGATGGGAAGGATTACACCACAGGGTATACTGATGAGAAGATAGGATAGGATGCCTATTAGGAAACAGTGACAAGAAGATTGGAAGGGATGCACCACAAGACACACTGACAAGAGGATGGGACAGGGACACTGTGACAGGAAGATGGAAAGACATGCATAGTGACAAGAGGATATGTACAGTGAAGACAGAGTGAAAGAAGGAAGGGAATGAACACACTGATAGGAGGATGGGAAAAGATGCACCACAGGGACACAGTGACAGAGGATGGGAAGGAATCTACTGCAGGGAAACATCACATGGAAACATGGGGAGAGGTCCCAGGGAGTTATAAGAGGTCAGAGGGTCAAGGAAGAAGGTCCCAAGATAGAGAAAGAATGTAGTTTAAGAAGAGAAGCACTGAAATATGTGAGATCCAGCTTCATACAATCGCACAAAACTTGTAATACTGAAAAAGGGATCAGCATAACTCTACTTAAAAACTGTAAATATTTGTGTATCAATGCTTGAAACTAACAGCGCATTCTCAAGGGGTCAACGTAAGCCCCTTAGACTAAATTTTTGACACACGTGACCGACCAACAAAAGGCTTAACATGACATACTGGT
>NC_051413.1:35294134-35294607 GCF_015228065.2 Penaeus monodon
TATGCCAGCAAGGTTTTCAAACATTGCTCTATTTCTGTTAGGTTACACCTAACATTCACTGGAAATTAAATTTATCCATTCCCTCATCAGATCCTCCCATCTTGGTACTTCTTAACAACTAGAACAATGAAAATGAAACATATATGCTAGCCACACTGGTTCCCTCTCTATAACAACCCATATGCAGGCTCTGTCACACACTCACACAGAGGCAAATGAGGAGGAAGGACAACTCACCTCCCAAAAGGAGTCGGTGGAGGCGTATATGGCATTTTCGTCGCTGTGGTGTGACATGGCTGCTCCCTGTCACACCTACTTCTGCTGTCTCACCTGTCCACAGCTTTTCTTACTGCTGATAATTCCTCTGCCCTGTACCTGAAAAGAAGAAAAAGGAAATATTAATTTCTGGGATGCATATGACAAGTTTATGCTAACCTGTGTGCAAAATGTTAAAAAGTCTTTGCATGAATGGG
>NC_051413.1:35295271-35295496 GCF_015228065.2 Penaeus monodon
GAGCTGCCGATCCCAACTGCTGTGATCTAAGTAATAAAAAAAATTATTCCAATGGCGAAGTTACGAAAAGAAGACGACCCAAAATCCATGCATTACATAAAACAATAAGTATCATATAAATAACAAACAGACAAACAATGAGACAAGTGAAAAAAAAATCTCGTTCCTGAATGACAAGGAGGAATAACAAGCCACAAGGCCACATCTCGCGATCCCTTTCCAAGG
>NC_051413.1:35295584-35295711 GCF_015228065.2 Penaeus monodon
ACACACACACAAGCACACAAAAAAATTACATTTCACCCTCTCTCTTTCTAGTCCCCATCTTCACACACGGTCTGATTTCACCTTAACATCTTTAAGTCACTCGGCATTTCATCACCTTCATTCTAAA
>NC_051413.1:35295775-35295839 GCF_015228065.2 Penaeus monodon
CCATTCCCTGAGCGCCCCCGCAACCGAACGGCCTCCCTCAACCCGCGCCGTCCAAGCGCTGGTT
>NC_051413.1:35295893-35296114 GCF_015228065.2 Penaeus monodon
ATTCAACCAAGATGACTTGGCTGTCGCCGACTGGGCCTCACGAACGGCCCAAACAACGGCTGAGCTGGAAGTTGACAAAAGCGAAGCCAGAATCCCAAAACAACAACAGGAAAGCCAACAGCAACGTGCCCCGGGCACCGCATCCGCCTGAGGGGAGCTTCGTATCCTTCGCGTCCTCGCCTCCCTTCCCTCCTTCCCGATGCGGGAACACTTTTGCTTTC
>NC_051413.1:35297110-35297562 GCF_015228065.2 Penaeus monodon
CCCATTACCGTGGATCTTATCTCGAATCCCGGGACGGCGTCCGCGACATTCTCTTTCCTCCAGCCGACCCGTTCTTCAGCCCCCCCCCCCCACCTCCGGGAGCTCATTGCCCTTCCATGGCCGCTACGTAGCGCACGCGATCGGAAGTTGGAGCGCAGGAGCAAGTGCCCTATCCTGAGGGATGCCCCAAAACGATGAAAGGGGGGGGGGTGCACCGAGCACAGCAGCCTGACCCTGGTGCCAGTGAAAGTGAAGGTCGCCTCACGAGGCCTCGCGCCACCTGCCCCCATGGGCCCCGCTCCTTCACCCTTGCCATTCATCTCGCATCCTGCACCCCCCCCCTCTCCTAGGCCACCTGACATCCCAGTGAGCGGCGTGCGCCAGCTGCGACGGGAAAGCTTATGAACACCAGATCATCATGCCAATTACCGAAACCGCAACATGATCGCCCT
>NC_051413.1:35297668-35298378 GCF_015228065.2 Penaeus monodon
AACCACCCTCCGCCAGGTCTTCCTTTCAAGGTCGAGGCAGGGCGGCCTGCGTCCCACGGATAATCCTAATGAAACCGCTCTTGATACAGTTAGCGCCCCTGCGCCGGAAGGGTCACGCCCTGTTCGGTTTACGAAATCTCTCTAGACAAGGGAATATTCCCTCGGTGCCCTATGACGTCATCCAGCGTGTGATGTGACCGTACGCTACCTGCGCCACAGCCCGCCCCTTCCGGAGCGCGGGCGAGAGAGCGCGAGTGCCACGAAGGGACAGTCGGCCGAAAAGCCTCGCCGGCACCTGCGTCACTAGTTGCCGGCCGCCTCTTCCGGCCGCGCGCCGAATGCCTTGCGAGTTACGTAACCTCGGGAAGTGGGGCGGCACCCGGGCTCTGCCCAGCCCTTACCTTGATCCACTCTGTCGGGAATCCAGCTCGGATCTTCCCGCCCGCACGGGCTGGAAGCCAGGCGAGCGGGCGCCGTGCCAAGCGGCCCGGCGGCGACCTGGCCTGCTCCGCGGTTGAGGCCGCTTGGACGGCAAGGGGGTTTGGGCAGGAGGCTCATGCCTGCGACGACTCCCCCCCCCCCTTAAGTGCCTGTCGGCAGGCAGGAGTGCGACGGAGAGAAGTGACGCGTCTCGGGAACTCAAATTACCACACAATGGGCAGCCTAAATGCTCGCTCGCATCCGTGCCTCGCCTTAACACATGCGCACCC
>NC_051413.1:35298420-35299306 GCF_015228065.2 Penaeus monodon
TACACACACACACACACCAAGAAGCCTGTGTGCATGTTCAAGTGAAGCCATATCCCTCCAACTCCTTCTGTCTTGAGTTCCTCCTTCGTCCCTCTCTCCCCCACCGACCTTATCTTCCCTATCATCTCACTCTTCCTCCCCTTTCCTTCCTTCTCCTCCTCTTCCTTCCTTTCCTCTCCTCTCACTCTTCCTTCCTTTCCTCTCCTATCACTCTTCCTCTCCCTTCCTTCCTTCTCTTCCTCCCTCTCCTCTCCTCTCACTTCCTCTTCTTTCCGTTCCTCTCTTCTAACACTTCCTCTTCATTTCTACCATCTTCTCTTCTCTTTCTCCTCTTTCCACGCCTCTCCTCTCACTCTTTCTCTTCCTTCTTTCATTCCCTTTTCTCTCACTCTTCCTCCTCCTTCCGTTCCTCTCCTCTCACTCTTCCTCCTCCTTCCGTTCCTCTCCTCTCACTCTTCCTCCTCCTTCCGTTCCTCTCCTCTCACTCTTCCTCCTCCTTCCGTTCCTCTCCTCTCACTCTTCCTCCTCCTTCCGTTCCTCTCCTCTCACTCTTCCTCTACCATCCCTTCGATTCGTCTCCTCCTTCCGTCCTCTCTCCTCCTCCACCAACTCTTCTGTCTACTCTCCGCTAATTTCTTCATCCCCCTCCTTCCTTCCCATTCCCCATCCCCCCCATTGCCTAGCCACCACCCGCCTTCCGTTCTTCCCTCTTTAGCCGTTTTCCCTCTCCTCCTTCTCTTCTTAATCTCTCCACCTTCCCCTTCACACCCGCCGAAGCCATAAAGGGATTTACACTCGGGGAAAACAGGTCAACACTGCGTCCGAGCAGCGGCATAGGGAGGGGCGGGGGCCACATCAACAGCAACTTCACCACGCCGGTCTTCCT
>NC_051413.1:35299337-35299772 GCF_015228065.2 Penaeus monodon
CGGGGCGCGCACAGTGCAACAGGCTCTCGTGTCCCCGGGTCAGCGCCGAGAGCAGTCCGTGTGTCAAAAGTCGAGTCGAATTCAGAGGTCGCTTCCAACCTGGGTTCGAGGCGAGGCAGTCCAGTCACAGCCTGGGCCGGAGCCCTCGCAGTCGGAGACCGAGCCGGTGCGAAACCAGAGTCCGCGACGACGTCAAGAGCTCCAGTTCCCACGACCTTCGCGATCAACTATCATGGACCCGAGGCGTAATGGACCCGACCCGCCAGACCCGCTGTGTCCGCCCCATTCACAACGACTGAGCTAATCTCTGCGATAACGCCGCGATAAGGAACTCCAAACATATCTGTGGCATTACCCAAACTTTACCCGAATTCCTCAAGAACCCACGTTATTGGCTGGCGTACCTTGAGGCAACACGACCCTTCCCCTGGGGTG
>NC_051413.1:35300861-35301521 GCF_015228065.2 Penaeus monodon
GCTCAGGAGATCGTGGCGACGTACCTTGGAGGAGGGAGTGGCAAGGTCACCACCACATTCCGCCGCTCGGCCTCCGCACCTTGTGACCTCTTCCGCGCGTGACCTCGTCCGTTCCTGCAACACAAGACAAAGCGTTCATTCACCTGACCTGACCTGGGGAAAGGAATGTCCGCCCGCGACCGCCTATACCCTCCCCCCCATGTATCGCTGCTGCGTGTTCAGGGCAAGGGCAGCAGCGCAATTGCACGGTGCCCTTAATCCGATCCGCCGTGCAGAAACGCGATCGTGCTGGCCGAGAGGCTGCTCACTCCGCCTGAATAATTACCTTATTAGTGAGGGGCACGCAGGCCGCCAGCGCCGCCTCTCCTCTCGCGACGCGGCGCTGCCGGTGGGCGGCCGTGAATCCCAACCGAAAGTGTGAGGTGTAAGACCACAGCGTATGTTGCATGTACATGTGTGTAGGCGTCGGCGGCAACATAAAGACAAGTTCGGCGTCAGTTTCCTTCCCTCCCCACGCACCGCATTCCGGGCGTCGGCAGCGGCTCCGGAAATCTCAATGAAGTCTTTCTTCACATTTCTGGACTTGACTTCACACTAGGACACATCGACAGCTCTAACGGGCCAACATGGGCGTGCCGCTGCGGGCCAAGAAGCGTTCCA
>NC_051413.1:35301798-35302175 GCF_015228065.2 Penaeus monodon
GTATCTAAAATGACCATGACGGCCATTACACAGGTAAATAATGATCATTTTACTGATCGAATACTAGAGTTATTATTAAAGATGCTGCAGTTAAGGCTTATGATTATGATGATTAAGATGGCCATACTAATGTCTCCTAAATAAGTACCGGCACCAGTGAAACGAATAAACACTACTGCACATGCAATGGCAAGATGCAGCGAACCCTCAATTCGGCGAGCGAACAGAATGCTGCACAAGTGACAAGCAAACACAGCACTTCCCGGTGTCCCTTCAAAGAGGGCAGAAGGGGGGGGGGGGAGAGGACGGTCCGGACGGCCTTGAGAGGGGTAGTGGGAAGGGGGGAGGAGGGGAGGGGGCAAGACAGTTATCACATG
>NC_051413.1:35302224-35302633 GCF_015228065.2 Penaeus monodon
TCCAAAGACGGCGTCCACTTATCTGCTTCCACGACCTACTTTGTTCAATCCCTTTATTGGCTAATAACGTCTTATCTATTACCGGAGAAAGAGAGAGAAATAGACTGATATATGGCGAGTATTTGCGGATACAAAATGATCGAAGGAAGCAAGGAGGCTGTGATCTGACCGCTCGGAGTCCCGTTACAAGCTCGCGTTCACTGTACCAAAGGGAATCTCAGACCCAAACTCAAGCCAAACGCACGACACGCCAGTGGCAAGGAAACAATCATCGGCGAGTTACGAATGGTTTTTTCTTGGCACCGAACACGCCGTCTAGAGCTCTCACGGATGCTGTTTGTGTAATCATAAATACATTGGTAGTCATCCCGAGTAAATGGCTCGTGGTAGTACAGGGTAGAGATTCCAG
>NC_051413.1:35302896-35303181 GCF_015228065.2 Penaeus monodon
AAGCACAAAATCATAACAACCGTTTACATCCCGCATCGTCCCCAACAGCACCGCCGTCACGAGAACATCGTCACGCGCCGTCACGAAGACTTCTGCCCCCCACCCCCCCACCCCACCCCACGTCACCCCCCCACCCTCACCCCTCCCTACGTCACAACCCTCCTCCACCCCCTCCTCACTTCTTCCGCTTTTTCTTCCATCTGCCAATTTCTCTTTCGACTTTTCCACCGCACTTTACGGTCTGTGTGCATTCTGCTCCCGTGGACCATGCGGAGACGGGCGTGG
>NC_051413.1:35303441-35303579 GCF_015228065.2 Penaeus monodon
CGCGAAGCGGTGCCTCCGCCCTGGCACTTTGGCACTCTGGAAGGGGAGGGGACAGGGGGGGGGGCAGTAAGGCTCCGAGGAACGGGCAACAATACAAGCAATAAACAAGGATTATCTCAACGACAACCGCTCATCTAC
>NC_051413.1:35303888-35304331 GCF_015228065.2 Penaeus monodon
CTCTCTCAATACAAACACGCTGCCACACCAGATACGACGAAGACCGCTATAAGGTCGATTTCTCCGAGCCCAGCCTCTTGCGTGTGGTCCTTACGCGAACCGTCTTAAAGCTGACCCGCCGTTCCCGCCGTCGATATAGGGGAGGGACTGTGTGGGTGGGGGGGGGGCGTAGTGACGTCCAGGGAGGAGGACCCTCTGCTTGGAGCCTCCCTCACCACACGCCACCACATTCACCACACTCACCCACTGTGTCCGAGGAGCCCTCTCACAGCACACGGGAACGGCCGCTGTACCGCGACGCCGCGCCGCACGCACCTTCGCTTCACACACACACACCGCGCACGCCAGCGCCTGTGCACACTCGAAATCACTCAACCTCTCCCGCTTCTCACGCCCAAACAGGTACCCGAGCTCATCCGAGCCACAGTGCCAGTGCGCTCGCG
>NC_051413.1:35304491-35304681 GCF_015228065.2 Penaeus monodon
TAAGGTTCGCACTCACAGACGCACCTGCGCTCACAGCTTCTTTCAACAGGATCCATTTCTTCTCTTCTCAACTCTCTTGACCAAATAAACAAAAAATCTTGAGGTTAATAAACACAATCCTTGAGGAGTTCCAAACGCTCAAGTTGTAAAGACAAGAGAAAAGAAATATGATTCCACATATATAAAGGTT
>NC_051413.1:35305121-35305843 GCF_015228065.2 Penaeus monodon
AAAGCGACATAAAAAAGTTTCGACCTCGTCAAAGAGTTCCTGATGAAAAGGAAAATCCGTCTTTGTGTTACTACGTCTTATGATGAACTCCTGCCGAGTTCGCAAGACAGCACTAATGTTTCGTTTCTATTGCGGCAGAGTTAATTTATGTCTCTACGTACGTACGTGTTCATAATTGTATGACTACATGCATGTGTTCATATATCACGAACACCCCTCACTCACACAGAAACATTCAGGCATGCGCCTCCTTCATTCGATCTCGCACGCACAAACGCACGTAATCACACTCGTCCGGCTACTGAATTCCGCCGAAAAAGTAGGAGCGCCTTCGCTCGCCCAAACCTTCCTGCGGTCCCCCGGCCAGCCTCCACGGCCAGCCTCCGCGGCCAGCCTCCACGGCCAGCCTCCGCGGCCAGCCTCCACGGCCAGCCTCCGCGGCCAGCCTCCACGGCCAGCCTCCACGGCCAGCCTCCGCGGCCAGCCTCCACGGCCAGCCTCCGCGGCCAGCCTCCACAGCACAGGTGCGAGTGGGACCTCGGGTGGCCGAGTGACCGAGTGCGGGGCGCTCCGGGCGCTCCCCTCCCGAATCAAGGACGAGGCTCGGGCGCCCTCTCGAGCACGCCGGCCCTTACTCCGCCTCCAGCCTTGGAGGGATATTAAGGCGCACTCAACACGAGGATAATGGCTGCGTGAATGCCCTCTTTCTCTCCCAAATAGAT
>NC_051413.1:35307859-35308549 GCF_015228065.2 Penaeus monodon
TTCCAGGTAAACCCAATTTCGAGACATAGGTAGTCGCAAGCACAGGACAGCGGGATACCAGCGAAGCGGCCTCCACCTGCGGCAAGTCACGGGCCGCGGCCAGGGGTCACCTGCTGGCTCCCTCGGCGACCGAAGGGATGTCACACGCGTTGACGTCCTGGCCACCGACGTCAGGCACCCTCGCCCTGGCTCGTGATCTGGTCTTCCTTATCACTCCCGCTCTTCTCGCTCGGCCGGCCATGCAACGAAGATGCCGGGCGAGGCGGAAGCAAGCGCGCGTGCTTTCACTGTGATTCTGCCCTGTGCATTGGAGGAGGAGGCCGAAGAAAAGGACCACGAGGCGACGCACCACACCTCCGGACACGTGATCTGCGCTGGCGATTAACGTATTATCTAGGGCGATGTGCGAAAGCGAACAGAGTTGGAAGCTATTTCACTAGCATCACAATAATCCTCGAAAACATTGCCCATATCCGTCATAACAACTAAGCCGTTCATATAGAGCATTTCGTTATGTCGTCCAGTACCATATTAACTAACCATTCTTGAAATATTGGCCAAACCCTTCGTCTGAAAAGGCCTCCAGCCCAAGTCCGGAGGCCAGAAACGTCACCAAAGTGCCCAGCCCACTACGCCCGGAACCTAAGTCGCATGTGGTGGAGCCATCCAGGTGTGCGACTTCGCTTGGGA
>NC_051413.1:35309102-35309365 GCF_015228065.2 Penaeus monodon
CGAATGGCGACCGAAGGGATCAATAGCTCGTGATCCAGCGTTTCCTCCGCCTCCTTCCCGGGCGCGCTTCCGCCAGGCACTGACTGACTGACTGGCTCCTTTCTCTCCTGCTGTCACTGGCCCGCCCGGCTGCTCGATTTGCCTGCCTGCTTTTATCCCTCCGCCGCCGACCCTCCTCCCTCGCCCTGGTCGCAATCCAGCCCTCCGTCCCTCCTCGGTCGCCGTCCGACTGCGCGTTCCTTCCTGCTTGTCTCCGGCACGAG
>NC_051413.1:35309583-35310118 GCF_015228065.2 Penaeus monodon
TCTTTGCTGTCCGTCCATCGGTCCTTCCCTCCTTCGCTGCTGCCTCACCCGTCCCTCTAACTATCGCGGCCGTGCGCCTCTCCCTCCCTCGACGCTTACATCCTCTTTCCTTATATCACACTTTTGCCTCGTTGCCTCCAAACTTATATCTGATTCTATAGTTAATGTTACTGTTGTTGTATCTCTGCTGCTAGTACTCCTAGCACAGGTACAATCACCGACAAAACCGATGCCCATCCGCCTGGTGTTGCAGGAGGGCCTGTGGTATACGATAACACAGTCACATCTCTATTTCTATTAAAGTCTTGATCACATTTCTCTAATAAATACATGTATCTTCCTGCAATTCCTTAAAAAATCCGATACGGTAAAAGAATCACAGCAATATTACATATTTATAAAAAAAGAGAAAAAAAATGATGAATATTCACACAAGAATGAAACAATGACGTAAGCGTGAATAAAAAAAAATAGTTACAGATATTGGTGATTCCCAGACACGCGTTTTAAATTAGTGGATCAGTAGGGTTGCGAC
>NC_051413.1:35310717-35311519 GCF_015228065.2 Penaeus monodon
TGTATTCTATTTGTGTGCTCTAGAACGGTTTACATACCAAATACACTTTTTAGTAATACTTTATAATACTATGATTTTTCTGTCTTATCCAAAGTTTCTACAAGTCGTAGAAGGAGTCAACCTGCGCCTGGCAACCGGAGCTCACCGAAAATATCACAGCATAAAGCCTAGATAAGAGAATAAAACGATTTTGGTTGTGCGCATTTCACAATACGGCAAAAATAACGAGGCAAAAGTTAGTATGATTGGAATGTCTTTCAAATATATCTTGGTTCTAATATGCTTTCCGCGAAAATGGCATCATTAATTGCTTTCTTTATGACCGACCTTTTGGCGAGAAAAGGTCTGTGATGTTTCGCTCTGCGGGTTTACTAAGGCAATTTATATCAAGTTTGAGACAAAAAATGTAAAATTACGGAGTTACAGCACATAAGTATGTCAGTTTCTGCGTAACATGTGAAGTGCACAGCCTGATATCAAATAATAAATCATATGATTATTTTACAGCCAATAACTCACCTTTCCGCCTTGGCATTCCATCTCAGACAAGATAATAAAGATATCAATGTGATTTGGCATAAATCATGGCACGACTGTCCTCACTATCCTCGATTACAGTACGACAATCCACATGGTGGTACGATCCACATAGGCTTCGTGTCTTGATATCTACCCTACTTCTAATATTCAGTACTTGCAAAATACTTAGAACACAGGGGTGAATATATAACAATGATTGCGTTGCCGTGGAAATATGACTACATTATAGACACTATATTGAACATTACATAAACTAAAACAA
>NC_051413.1:35311856-35312705 GCF_015228065.2 Penaeus monodon
CTTGTCACTGCTAAGGACAATACCCCCACCACAACTACTAACCACGATGATGATAAAAAAACCCTCTAAAATTGTGCTGTCTACGCTTATTGAGCCAATGTGAGGCCTCGCAACGCTAGGCGGAAGAGCCAGGGGAAGGGGAGGCACTGGCACGCAAGGGGGAGGAGGGAGGGAGGGTGAAGAGGGAAGGGGGAGGGATGAGGGAGGGAGGGAGGATGAAGAGGAAAGGGGGAGGGAATGAGGAAGGAGAGAGGATGCATAGATATGGGGGTGAAGGGGGGGGTGAAGGGAAGGTGATAGGAGGAGGGAGAAAGGGGGTAAGAGAGAGAAAAAAGGAGGAGGATGGAAGAAGGTAAGAAAGAGGGAGAGAAAGGGGAGAGGGAAGACGGGGATGGGGAAGGAAAAGGAGAGGGAGAAATACGGAAGAGGCGGAAAGGGGAAGAAGGAAAAGGAGGAGGAGAGAGAAAGGAAGAGGAAATGATAAGGCACAGAGAAGAGGACGAGCAGGGCGAGCAGAGAAGAGAGGCAAGAAAGGTGAACCGTAAGAGAAGAGCAATAGGGAAAGATGATAAAGGGGAGGGAAGTGGGAATAGAGGACGAAAAAAAGAGGAAGAAGTGGAAAGTAGGAGAGCAGAAGAGGAAGGCGAAATAGAAGGGAGAAGAGAGAAGAGAGAATAGAGGATGATATAAGAAAGTGAAATAGGCGACGAAAAGAAGAGGAGGGAAAGGGTGGGAAAGTGAAATATTAGAGAGGAATAGGATACAACGAAGAAGAGGAACAGTAAGAGACAAGGAAATCGAAACGAAGAGGAGAGGAAGAGAAAAAGACGAAAAAAAGAGGATAAGGCA
>NC_051413.1:35312803-35313288 GCF_015228065.2 Penaeus monodon
CTGGCTGGTGGGGAGGGGGCGGGACACGTGGTTAGCCGCCGTGCGCGCGAGTGAGAAGAGTGAATGGAAGAGTAGAGCCGCCTCAGACATAACGGGAATGCGAACGGGGGAGGGAAAGAGAGGGAAGTAATGTGGCCGGGATCACCGTTTTTCCTACATGGAATGCACAGGGGGGGGGGGGCAACAAAGGAGGAAAAGGAATGATGAGGCGGCCGAGCGAGGGAAAGTGCAGCGCCAGGTAGCGAAGGCGAGGGGCCACCGCCTCCACTTGACCCTTCGCCGCTCGTCGCCTTCCCCTTCCCTCCCGGCGAAGGACTCGGCGCAGGGGCGGCGAATCGGCCCCTGCGCCCGCCGATCCGAGAGACGTCCTCCGCCGGATCCCCGTTCACCGTAACGGGGTTCCGGCGCCCACATTTCTTCCTGGTCATCTACCTGCGCGAGTTACCAGCTAGGCGGATTTCCGTTTGTTTACCTTGCCGCTAGTG
>NC_051413.1:35313422-35313490 GCF_015228065.2 Penaeus monodon
TCGTCACGACCACGAAGCGTGCACTTTCGAAGTCGAGATTGAAGCCAAAGGTCGGACATGGTGTCCCA
>NC_051413.1:35313509-35314303 GCF_015228065.2 Penaeus monodon
ATACAGAACCGTACAAGCGGTATGAGATATGGCTCTCCAACATAGACTTTTCAGCTGTGAATATCTACTCCCGACGTTCACACTAGATCTAGCGAAATCAATGCATATTTCACTTCGATCCTCTATCATAAATCCCAACAACGTCAATGGTAATGCCAATCTCATTATTACAACAATTATCATTCAAGACAATCGTTAACACATCAAAGGGAGACATCCACAGGCGAGTTGTTGCAGCAGCTCTTACAGTGAGAGTGACAGGCGGCGGAACAGCCTTGGCCGACGCAGAGCCATGAGTAACAGGCGCAGGACCACCTGAGACATCACCTGGAGACCCGCCGTGGCACACTCGCGCCAGCTGCGCCGCTCAGGCACCGCTGCACCGATCTACATTGCCACTGCACTACAACTGCAGCCCAACACTGCCGTTACTCTAATGAAATTTTAGTGAATAACTTTCGAACTGTCGCCAAGTATGCGCAATTCAGACAAGCGACAACTATGGGGGCAGATACGGGCCCAGGCCCTTCGCGATCACCGCGTCCTCAAGAGCCAAGGTCCGGCGTCCCCGCCCGGTGCCGAAGCCTGGGCACGCGGGACGCGACACGAGCGAGGAGGGCTTAATAGGGCGTGTGAAACAGTAAGGTGTGTAAAGAAGCAATATCCATCAGGTTCATGGCTACACCATGGCAGCGAAGAAGATATTCTGACCTTGCAAACACTGCCAAGCACGCAACCCCCCCCCCCCTCTCGGTCTCATTTCTTCAGGTTTGGCTACCCCTACCGGTACCCCC
>NC_051413.1:35314736-35314931 GCF_015228065.2 Penaeus monodon
CTTTCATCTCCCCCCCCTTTCATCTCTTTTTCTCCCCCCCCCCTGCCTCCACCCCCAAGAGGCAAGAGAGGCGTCGGCGACAACAGCTGACACGGGAAAATTGGTCGCGATGCCGCGTATTGTCTGAACAGCGTCGTGAAGTCGGTCACTGGCTAATGGAAAGGATCAGGAGCCAGCGCTGGATGCTGGCCTCGA
>NC_051413.1:35315573-35315641 GCF_015228065.2 Penaeus monodon
ACACAGAAACGGTGAGTCAAGCAGGTTACAAGGTCTTTAAGCTGACTATCTTGGCACTTGTCATGTGC
>NC_051413.1:35316190-35318519 GCF_015228065.2 Penaeus monodon
GCGAGGCCCAACAGAGCCCTCCCTCTGAACCCACACTTTCTAAGCGACGGACGGGGCTGCGTGCGTGTCCAAGCGCCGAGCGGGCGTGGGTGTGTCCAGGGCGAGGCGGGAGCAACTGCCACTCGCGGCCGTGACATTTCGCGGCGCCGGAGCGAGAGGGCACGATTGTGACAGGTAGTGGGGGAGGGGGGCAGGCCAAGGAAGAGAGAGTGCGAGGAAGAGAGGGAGGAACGAGGAAAGGAGAAAGGAACAGCGAGAGAGGACCGCAAAGGACATAGGCGCAGCCAAGGATTCCGCCTTGAACCCGCCCCGCCCCCTCCCTCCCGTCCACCCCGAGACACCCTCCTCCCTAGTGACCTCAATCGCTCACGTCCGCGGCTGTCCCCCCCCTCCCCCCGACCGATCTTCCCACAGGTGTTTCTCGGCCGCAACATCTGTTCTCGAGCGCCGCTGCCGCGACACAATCGCTCGCCGAAGACGCATCGCCCCCGGCCGCAGCCGCCTTTCTACTTGCTTCCAGGCAGAGAGCCTCGCGCTGCGTGTCAGCGCCAGCGTCGTACGGCTTCGAGAGCGGGACATCTGTAATCCGCCGAAGCGCCAAGACGCCGGGCATATCTACTGCCCGCACGAGGGAACACCAACCACGCCCCGGCATTACCACTCTACCTCATCTTTAATCTACCCATCTACTAGCCTGCACACATCTGCCCCCCGCGTGTCTGCCCCCCCTGTGACCGCTGCACGTCTCGTGCCTCCTTCCGCCGCGCCGTCACCACATCGCGCGTCCGTACGGCCGGACGGCGTGTCAGCCCCTCCTCCTCTGCGCTTGGCGGAGCGAAGGGCGAGCCGTCAGCGGGCCTCCGTCCCCTGCCCCTCGAGCGCTGGCCTCCTCGCCAGGGCCAAAACGCAGCCTCGACGCCGTCCTTCCCTCCCCCTCTCACCCTCGAGCGCCGCCTCGACGTCCGTTCTCGACGTCCGTCCTCCCTACGGCCAAGTCTTTCGCTTCCGCCGCCGCCAACATGTGAGCAACGTGTTCGGTGAGCACGCCAGGAATGCGCCCGAGAGCGCGCCCGTGCGGAGAATACGTGCAGGCACCAACCGCCTTTCGCCTCGCCTTGCCTTCGCCATCACCATCGTCGCCGCATCCCGTCTGCTGCTCCTCGTTCCCTCGCTGCACTGCCCGTGTCTCCCGCCTTCAGAGCTCTGTGCCCCTGTCGGCACTCGCGACTCTGCCCCGGGACGGATCTCCAATGCCCTCTTGCCACCAGCACTCGTTCTCACTTCGCACTCGGCGCACATCACGCCCTCTCCCAGCCAACATTGCTCTCGGGTGCACCGATGCCCTCCCCGCTTCGCACAGTGACTTCGAGTGCTATTCAAACTAAGCAGAAAAAAAACTGCACATATTCACACCACGAATCCCCAGTCCGTGTCTCGTTTTTTCCTTACACTCACTATCTGCGCCTCACACATAAGGCCTGCTTCCCAAGGAGCACCATATCGGCACCACTACTTCACCACGGTGAGCACGCGGCCTGCGTCCGTTTTGCACGACGGTTAAGGCAGTCAAAATAGGAGGACTTTACACCCACCTTCTCTGCTGAGAGCTCCCCGCTAGTGGACACTGGCTCTTCCTGCTCCTTCTGTGCGCCACCTATTCGCACGGATAATCCGTTAGCACTTCGAGGGATCGCGTGACACTCAACTCCCTCTCTCCCTGGTAAACTAAAAGCCAAATTGCAACACCAAAGGAAGATAGCACCAACTGCGCTCACAGCGGGAAAACGTGCTCTCCCTTTCACCGCTCAACATCAACTGATTCTAGCGAGACGGAGCCATGTTGGCAGCACTTGGCGCGATCGAGAGGGAGCCGTGAGTTGCCGGCGTCGGATTTAACTGCCACAAATTACGGAGCAATTACAAGCTCCCCGATTGGACTGCAGATACTTAGGTCGTGTTCAGGCACCCACAACAAATCATCTAGCAAAGTCTTATAGACACATCACCCTAAACGGAAGCCAAAGCTGGCCGAATCAAGACAAGTCCTCTAGCTCTCGACGAGGATGCTGCCGTAGGCCTGTGATTAGCCAGCACGCCATTTCCATTCTACACGGGCAGAGAATCTCCGCATGAGAACGTGAAAGTGGAGAAGTAAAAATGGAAGAGAAGAAGAAAAGGAAACCCAAAGCCTTCCTCAAAGGAATGAAAAGCCAAGTGCAGCCAATGTGACCAGCACCAGCGCCCCCGTCGGAAATCAGCAACTAATCTCCGCACTGGCACCCACACCCGCCCTCACTGCCCAGGCGTGCCAACATCGACACAAAACTCG
>NC_051413.1:35318565-35318916 GCF_015228065.2 Penaeus monodon
AGTCAACACTTAAGAAATGTCACCACTTAAGCATCCCAGACTCAAGATCAGATGTCATCTCGCTATCGGGCGGCCCAGGCCGTGCGCTCGCCCTTTCGGTGGGGATACACTCGGTACCTGCTGAGGAGATGCTGAGGAACGGATCAAGCATATAATGATCTCTGTGATGAGAAACAGTGCTACGACCCATGCTGGACACGTCTGTAATTTACCTGCTATATTGCGTAATGTATTGCATTGTACTAGGTTACGCGACTGCCTTCCGTTTATAGGTAGTTAAACTGCACAGTACATGTGTCCATTGGATTTATTTATGAACAAACCATGCGTTCGTGCATTTAAATATCTGTA
>NC_051413.1:35319829-35320323 GCF_015228065.2 Penaeus monodon
GCTGCGCAATGCGTATGTTTACCTGAATAACCGCAGGTGTGTACAAGCGAAGTGGGTCGAGCAGCATAACTGGACATACACACATACCGTCTCCACAATATTTTCAGAACCCTTTCCTTCGAGCAGCTGTTCCTCACTCATCGACGTTATAAGTCCCTCATCAAATGCATGTGCAAGCCCGCGTGTGCACATTCCCAGATGACATGGCTCTGAAGCATACATACACATACACACGTCAGCTTCTGTGTCAACCCTTTCAAGTGTACCTCCGAGCGCGCTATTTGTATGCGGCAGCACACGCGGACGAGGCACCTCGGCGCTCGTCCTTAGGGATCATGAGCGGGGAATGATGACCTAAACGACAGAGTTCAATTCTGCTAATCTACTTCGGTCAACTTAGACAAAAAGACGATGCGAACGGTCAGGCACTCTCACAAGCGGAAAAATGAAAAAAGAGGTAAAAAAACAAAACAGCAATTACATAATGACAAAAC
>NC_051413.1:35320422-35320619 GCF_015228065.2 Penaeus monodon
GGGAAACGCGTGTTCATTCAGGCCATTTATTCATGAACGACAAATTTACTTAGGGTTAATTACTCTTAGTTTTTCCTACTTACAAATATTAGCAAAGCCTGCTAATATGTTTTACATTTGCTGTTCCAATGATTATCAATTCAGAAAAAAATCGTAATACGTGTCAGTTTAATGCCGCTCCATCCGAGGAAACGCTC
>NC_051413.1:35320654-35320730 GCF_015228065.2 Penaeus monodon
TTGCAACTGCCACGAGGAAGACTTTATCGCCGCGCGCAAGAGGCTTTAGGGCAAATGGATATGCGAGGGAAATTTC
>NC_051413.1:35320944-35321267 GCF_015228065.2 Penaeus monodon
TATGTGTCTGCATGCACGCATAATTCTACATACATTACAAAAGCAAACTCGTGTATGAAAGTGCCCTAAGAGTAGTGTCATTACAGTCGATCTCCTTCTCAGGTCTGCACACCAAAATACGACTTGTTTCACTCAAAAACAGCTTGGATCCTTCCGTTTTCATACTGGAACATAATATTTTGCAGCTGCGTCGAAATGAAACCTCGCAGGAATCATGCATGCGGATATGCATACAATATAAGCCTTGGTAATTCGGGGAGCAAAGGCCACCGAGGCGACCCTTGGCGGGAGACTCGGACGATCCACAGCCTCGGTGTCCGTCC
>NC_051413.1:35321484-35321924 GCF_015228065.2 Penaeus monodon
TGATGTGGCGTCCGGATGCGCTTGGCCGGAGGTGACCCGTTGGAGGAAGCCTACGAAGTGCTCAAGACGCGATCGACACTCGTGGGGGCAGGGGGGGGGGGGGGCAGAGGACAGCGTGGGCTAGGCAGAGACCACCGAGAGTCGGCACAGGTGCAGGGGGCGTGGCGTGGGCCCGGCAGCAACTTGGGCCTCCAGCGACCGAGCCCTTCCTTGCGAGAGGCATCGCCCAAGCGGCGCTCGCCTCACAGCGCCTTAGCTCTCTCGATTCCCTTCCTTTCTCCTTCGATTTCTATTTTCTTTTTTATTTGTTTGTTGCTTTTGCACGTCTCTCTCGCCTCTCATTCTACCTTCCATTTCCCTTTTACCATTTACATCCCAATACTCCCATACTCCTCTCTTCTTTTTAGTTTTCTCTCTAGATTCTCATCGTTTCAGATGTT
>NC_051413.1:35322223-35322598 GCF_015228065.2 Penaeus monodon
CCTGCCTTGTGGTCCACTGCCTTTCCAGCAATTGTAAGGATTAGTTTTAAAATATGTTGTATACATCATTTTTCGTTGCTTGGTCTTCTTGCCCTGTTAGTTTTCCTCTTCTCCCTCTCTCCTTTGTCTATATCGCCTTCCCTAGCTCCCGTTCCCCTCCCTCCATCTGCCTGTCTCTTCAACGCATGTCTGTCTCGTTCCCCTCTTCCCCCCTTTTTCTTCTCCCTCTTTTTTAATCCTACTTTTCTAAGTCGTTTTCCTCCTTCCATTCCCGCCTCTTAATGGACAAGCGAAGCACTCAACCACAAGTTGATTACGTAATAAGGACTTAAGCCGAAGCCTTCTCCGGGCGATGCCTAGGAGCGACTTCCCCGC
>NC_051413.1:35322625-35323281 GCF_015228065.2 Penaeus monodon
CCTGTAGGAGACGACCCGCTGCCCTGCGTCCTCAACGCCCCTCGATCGTTATCTGAAAGGGCGCGACCACTATCAACGCCACTCCGCTACGTCGCAGGAGATAAAGCGAAATTGGCCGCTGGTCGTCAACGCTCATCGCCTCGCCAAGCGGAGGGCGACACTGCGACACGGCTATACTTTTTTTTTCTCCCCTTACATTTTTCCAAAGGGATCTAGCATGCCATGTGAGGAAATAAGTCAATTACGGCCACTGAAACCCCGTGTGTGGCTACAAGTGTCAGCTGCTCATCTTCCTGCTGCTCGCTCGCGCCCGCGCAACACCAAGCTCGGTCCCTCCCCTGCCTTTTGTTGTGTTTCTTCATCTGACACCAACCTTCCTCGCATCACATCTCACGCCGACCTATGGCTAACGACTTCATCCCCACACAGGTCTTACGCACTCCATGCACTCAAACAGACATTCGTGTATGCAACTACATATCTACCATTCCCCAAAACCCGTCAACCATTCATTAATTCCCTCACTCCCGTGTCTCAGGTGACACTCACAAACACGGCGGCGGGAAGACGCTGTGAGAGAGCATTGATGAAGTTCGGTGGTTACACACGCACACGGACGGACACAGAGATAGAAAGATTGAAAGATAGACACAAAG
>NC_051413.1:35323386-35323614 GCF_015228065.2 Penaeus monodon
GAATTTACAAAAGCGAACTCACGCTCTCAGGAGTATGATAATCTAAAGTAATTATTTGTGTGATTGCTGTATCACTTGCCAGTCACCGTAAATATCCACATGATGTCACCATTAATATAAAAATGATGTCACACAACTATTCAGAAAAAAAAATATATATATCGTTCTGACAGAATGATAACACCAATATGTACTTAATTTCCAAGATTAATAAAAACCCAACTTCTG
>NC_051413.1:35324073-35324664 GCF_015228065.2 Penaeus monodon
ACTTACCTGTAAAACTGCAAAGGGATGATGTCTCCCCTGGATCTGTCAAAGGACAAAATATTAAAAGAATAGTAACAAATAAAATAACAGACTCTAACAATCTAATGAGCTTGTCTTACCTTTACCCTTCACAGGTATTCCTAAACTTCTGTAATTCATATGCTCACCCTAAATAGGCCTAAATTCAATATAAGCAAATGTTCCATATTAAAGTGCACACACTTGTCAGAGCAACAGAAGGATCAGCTTACAACAAACATTTACCTAAGCCTTGAAACCCACGTGAAACCAAATAAGCATCTGAATACGAGGGCTGGATACAACTGCCATAACAATAATGCCAACGGTAGTAGACATGGCAGTAATAACTAATAATAGCACTGGTAGTATTCATTACACATAAAGTACATTCCTAAAATTTCTAAATTACTTGTATTACTTTTCAAACAATAGAAAATGTACACTCAGTTTTGGTCTTTATCCCCACCCACTGTCCAAACCTAATTTCAGCAAAAAAGGATTCACCAACACTTCTCTTCTTACTACAAACGTTGCTGATACTAAGTGCACAAGCATGCAAGCAGCCACACT
>NC_051413.1:35324701-35324939 GCF_015228065.2 Penaeus monodon
TATACAACATGGAAGAAACCCCTGTTTCAAAGACTTAGAAATGTATACGAGTTGAGCATTTGTTGCAAATCAGTGGAAGTGCTTCTATTTGAGCTGAAAATATTACAAGGAAGCAGCTGGAGTGCTGTTACTAATAAGGCAACTAATAAAACCAAGCAGAGAATTGAACAACTGAGAGGTACAGAGGAGACAAAGAAACGGGGGAATGTGAAAACAAAGAAGATATTGGAAAAGAAGT
>NC_051413.1:35325101-35325870 GCF_015228065.2 Penaeus monodon
CAGGTGGCTCTAAAGTGACAAAACATATCCATTTGGGAACATTCCTCCCTGTCCCACAGCCAATTTTATCCTTTCCATCCTTCAATTGGCTGGGGGCTGATCTCAACAAATATTCCGTAAATAACAAGCACAGAAGATAAAAGCTTTGAATATGACATAACAACTGCAATTTTCCTTTTAGCCAACATTCATACCCTGTAATACTGATATCCTTTCCATAAAAAAAAGCAATGGACTGAAAGAAAAATAGAAATAAGGGTGAATTCTATCCCACTGAATGAACTCTGACTGACTTTATTAACAACGCCATTCTAAACCCCTTCATATCAAACTCAATTTGAATTCTTTAAGTGAATGATTTCCCAAAATGTTACTGAATGGGTGCCTGGATGGAACCATAAACAATGATTACACTGCAAAGCTGGGAAGAATTCTTTGTCAATAATCACTTAAAAGCCAGTCATTTCTTAAACCCAATAAATCAAAATATGAATAAACAATAAGTAAAAAAAAGTACCAATAACAAATAAATAAACAATAACATTATCTGAATAAATACAAACTCCAATAAGTTCTTGAAGTTCAAAACATAGTTAATAGTGTATCCGAAGTCACTTTGAAACTTACAATGTTACAATCATTTGTTTTTGCCTAATGCATTCTCATATGGATATATTGCAAAAGCACCATATGAGAGGTAACACAAAATAAATCAGAGTATATCATGTTACTCTTCTTTCTTTGCTCTTCTCTTGGGAAAAGCGAGTCG
>NC_051413.1:35326659-35326794 GCF_015228065.2 Penaeus monodon
CTAAATGACTCATAAAAATGTCATGCCTGTACTTTGTACACAAGTCAAATGGAGATCTTGAGGATCAAAGTTAATGTTGGTCCCATACCCAAGTGGAGAAGGGGACCAAGTTCGTATAGGTACATGCACTGTGGT
>NC_051413.1:35326872-35327070 GCF_015228065.2 Penaeus monodon
AGAGCAGTGACTGGGCACAAAACAAGGGCCTTGCAACTGAAAACCTCTACTGTTGAGCCATACCACCTAAATGTTTAACTACCAAAATATGTATTTGTGATTTGACCTACACAGAATAGTAATAATTCTGTAATTGTTATTACAATATAGGACAATAATATTCTCCCTGGAACAGCAAGGAACTTAAAAAGATATATT
>NC_051413.1:35327139-35327299 GCF_015228065.2 Penaeus monodon
TTCAGACATGATGATTTCATTTAACTCTGTCCCATTTTCCTTCCTGTCAACCTGTGCAATAAATTATGAAAAGTGTTTTCTCAGTATATTTTTGTTAAAAATGGTTCTATCATGAAAATTATAAAAAAATAATCAACAGGAAAATAAGAAAACCCTACTA
>NC_051413.1:35327405-35327550 GCF_015228065.2 Penaeus monodon
GGAACATCTCTAACCAGGGACTTTTTGCCCAAATCATAGTTATTTTCAACAGTGAGATGCTGTTGTAAATAAGTGTTCGACAAATTTGTAAATTAATATTACTGTGCAGATATAATATCATAAAAGGAGAGAAAGAGAGAGAAAG
>NC_051413.1:35328765-35328978 GCF_015228065.2 Penaeus monodon
TTGCAAGGTTGCATGGCTATGCAAACCCAAAGAATTACCTCTGAAGCTAGACTAGACACGCCCTTGAGCGTGCTGTTTATAAATGAGTGCACCAAATGAACACTGAGTGGTGGTGTGATGGGGAGCATACAATATATGAAGAAATTAGATTTTGTTGATTGTTAAAAGTAAAAAAAAAATTGGACTCATGCGATAGCTCCATAAGGTACTTTT
>NC_051413.1:35329568-35330551 GCF_015228065.2 Penaeus monodon
TTTGGGTAATAGTGTGAGAGGAATCCACTGATACAATATTACTACATAAACCAATGGATTTGTGACTACCCTCGTAAAATTACACCCATTACTTTAATTTCAGTACAGTCATTACTTGAATACTTCTACGGTTCCTAGCATCTTCAAGGCACGAGACACAGAGTCTAAGAGACACCCAATCAGCCCCAGTCCCTCCCTCCGCCCGGTGGGAAGGCTAATCGAACTTTGGAAATTT
Source organism: Penaeus monodon (assembly GCF_015228065.2). Classification (NCBI taxonomy): domain Eukaryota; kingdom Metazoa; phylum Arthropoda; class Malacostraca; order Decapoda; family Penaeidae; genus Penaeus; species Penaeus monodon. Next base: position 35,329,804 of record NC_051413.1, read on the forward strand.
AAATACGAATCTGGGAGGCGTTGCGCTGGCCCGTCTGTGGTATCAAAATAGCGCTTTCACTCGTGGGAAATGGGCCGCATCAACACGGCGTCAACAAGACAACACTCCAAACAAGCAGCTCAATGCCATACGCACATGATCGACAGACGGAATATCCCAAATCGTACCAAAACCTGTTGGAAAGGGGCGTTCCTTCCCTTTACTCGAACGTCAAGCGTACAATAGATGTTATAATGTTGTTGTTCAGGAAGAGGATCTGCGCTGTGGGGAGACAAAAGCAAAGCGCTTTGGACCATCTATTGCCTTTTCCGTTCCTACCTTAGAGCATCCGAACCTCCTTGGCGTCGCGCGAAGGAGCTCCGCAAGAAACGCTCAAATAAAATCGGTATTCGTATGTCGTGCGTGTTCACTTTTCGTAAATGTTTTATCTTTTCGTGAGTCTTTCATCAAGGTTAAATTCATTCCCTGGACAATCTTTTCATTGCTGGTCTTCCCGCGAGCGCCATGCCCAAGTTACTGCGCTTGATTTTATTTTTGTTTGCTATCCCGTTTCCAAGTGTCGGTTCGCACGAAAGGCTTAAAAAATTTAAATGGATTTGATTCAACTAAATTCTTCCGTTAACATGTTTCAGAAAGTCGAAACAATCTAAGGGTTAAAGAATAACCGGATGGATAATTCAGAGAAATGGTAATAATTACGAAAAAAACAACACTGGTACAGTTTGATTTCCATACGCTGATAGGCAAT
>NC_051413.1:35330922-35331221 GCF_015228065.2 Penaeus monodon
CCTGGGCAATGCATCTGCCTAGCATGCACCTACTTGGGCGAATCAAGAATTTGTCTGTTGTATGAGCAATCTTGTAGCGCGTAAGATACGCGTTCTTCGTTTTTAACTTATGCCTTTCTTACGCCTTTCTCTAGCTTGCACCAGTTAAAAGCATGTTCCTGTCACTAGTATCGCCTTCTCTTAGCGCCTACTTGTCTCTGGCGTTTGTATTTAGTCTACACAGTAGGATACTTACCAGTAGCACGCACCTGTCTCTAGTAATTACATAATTTGTGTCAGTAACTGTTATCTATTTGGCA
>NC_051413.1:35331421-35333086 GCF_015228065.2 Penaeus monodon
CACACACATACCTGTCTCAGGCACATACCTGTTCCTAGCTTACCTTTATTTCCCAGCACGCACCTGTTTCTACAGGCACCTGTCTCCAGGGCGCACCTGTTTCTAGTATATACTGTACCTACCTGTAACACAAAGCTGTTCCTAGAATGCTACTGCCAATAATACGCACCTGTTTCTAACAGACACCAGCCTCTAAAATGCACCTGTTTCTAGCTTGTACATGTCTAGCACGCACCTGCTCCTAGCATTCACCAGCCTCCAGTAAGCGCTTGTTAATTGCATGCACCTATCTCTAGCACGCACCTGTTCCTAGTATGTATAGGTCTCTCGTATCCACCTGTTCTTAGCATGCACCTGTGTCTAGTTCACACCGGTATCTAGCATGCACTTGTTCCTAGCATGCACCTGTCAAGCACGTACCTGTCTCTAGCATCACCTGTCTCTAATACGTATCTGTCTCTAAATTGCACCGTTTACCTAACTGCATCAAGCGTTAGTCCTCAGCATGCTCTTGTGTCTGGCTTGTCTCTTTAGCTTGAACCAGTTTATAGCACGCACTCATCTCTAACATTTGCCTTCAAAGTATTACGTGTTTGCTAGTAATATTGTGTATCCAACAACTTGTTCCAAAGTGTACCTTCTGATAGCATGGGCCTATTTGTGGCACGTACCATTCTTCAGTATGTATATTTACCTTGTATCCGTCATTAGCAAGCACTTGTTGATGGCAAGTTCCAATTGCCAGCTGTCTCTGTCAATAGCGCACACCTGCCTCTAACATGCCCTTGTCAATAGCCTAGCCTGTCAGCAACACGCACCTTATTTGGTACTGACATGCAAGCAAGCACCCAGTAGCAAGCACCCGTTACACTTTCCTGGCACGGATCTGCCGATGGTATGAATCAGGATGCACGTATGATAGGCAGCGGAAGTCCCCGGCCCTTGCTCTCGACCGGATCCTGCGCTTCCCGCGGCGGTTCCGTTCGATTTCGGGGGAATATTCACACCTTTCAGTGACCTTTCAACCTTTCTCTTGAATTTTACGACTGGAAGCCACAGAAATGCCTTAGAAAGTTTCAGTGGACTGATGCAGTTCAGGCATGCATTTGCTTTAGTACACAAGTAAGTATTAAAAAAAATATATATATAAACATGTTTCCCGATGATCCCGACCAGTTGGCATCAGTACGATTAAAGTGACATTTTTCCTAGGGTGAGGCTAGGTTTCCTCTCAAAGCTGGTATTCGATGCAAAGATATTATTTGAAAGATCTCTTTAATTGTCTATAGTTGTATTGTTAACTTGGTCCAGGTGTAAATTTACCGTTATTTGGAGACAATATAAACGTAATAACACATTGTTATCCAAAGAAAGACTCGCATGATAATTATTTTGCTTCCTTTCAATTTAGAATACTTTCAGTAAGAAGTTGCCATAAAATGATTAATAGCGTTATACTGAGAAAAAATAACAAAAGTAAGGTGTAGAAATGATTACAGTAATTTGATGGAGCCTTCATATTCCATGCAGTTATATGAATTTTTGATCCACTTCTGAAAATACCTTCGAATACATTGTTAAACTGATACTATAGTATATGAATTACAAATAGAACTAGCACAGATTCCCTGATTATGAGTATTAAGCAGTCTGGTATGGTCAAAC
>NC_051413.1:35333159-35333326 GCF_015228065.2 Penaeus monodon
ACGTACAGTACATGTATACGTAGACAGTTATTGTCTAAGTAGGCTCCAGAGTACCATGTGTATCTGCAAATGCACTTGTCCTTTCCGACCAAAGCACGAAACGGAAGCGGGCAATCGCACACCTGCCGTTTTAATGTAGTTTGAATGACAGGGCACTTTGGTTTATC
>NC_051413.1:35333599-35333883 GCF_015228065.2 Penaeus monodon
TATGCATATGCATATACCGAGACTCAATTCGGACTGCTTGACACGCCATCACCTCCACGACGTCCACATTGCCCAGTTGTGTGTCTGGCATCCTATCTCGCAAACTAAGACGCTGCGAACCGCCGTTCCTGACCCTTACCTTGAATGGGTTCTGACCAGTTGGCCGCAAAGCCTCATGAAAGCGAGGACGACGCGAGAGGAAGGAAAAATACTCCAGCAGAGCTCTTGGCAGATTTTTATGGAGATAACGAGTGAGATAAGATACACAGGCTATTGGCTGGATT
>NC_051413.1:35335256-35336468 GCF_015228065.2 Penaeus monodon
ATAAACATCATTAAAATATCTAAGAACTGTAGATATGTAAATAATATATATATGTTTGATACATCGATATAATTTTGAACTTGGACGTCATAAATATGTTATAAATGTTAACCATATGATGGAAAAACGTTCTTGTGTTCAAAGTCTATACAGACCTTGCCTATGTTTATTAACCTATATCAAATACAGTTATCAGCTGATATGGAGGGAGAGATAGGAATAAGGAGGATCTGAGAGATTGGAGATACAAATAGATAGGGGTAGGAAGGGGGTGGGTAGTATACTGATAATGGGATCGAGAACACGCTCCAATTAGATGTGGGCCAGAATTACGCGTAGATTTCATGGAGCGACTGAATTATCGCATTATACGCTTGGGCTCAGCGCATTTCCTCATACTTTTATTAGTTTGTGCAATAAGTGTGCGCAGTTTATTTGATTTTTTTTATAGTGGTATCCAGACCGTTTCCATTAGATGGATACGTCCGTCTTTCGTTACGTATAGTTGAACCACTGAAAATAAAGTATCAAGAACAGAAACTGACCACCTACTGGAGAAATATGAGAAAAGGATACTGCTCTGACAGAGAGGATATGGATTTTCTGCCATGGCTGCAATGGAAACCGAACCTCTTGAGTCAAAATGGTTAATTTTGACGGCGACGTGAAATGTGCCCTATCTCTGACTGAGTCACTCGTAAACAAAATGGATTAAAACGTTTCGCTTTACCAAGTATATGTCGTACTCAGTTGACACAGTTTTCTCTACCAAATATAGCTAACAAACATAGTGCTTATGTCGGTTACATTTTGTCTGCTCTAATGAATTCGAGGTAAAAGAGAATAAAAGGAAAAGAAGGAATAACCTGCTAACCATGTCAGTTCAACTATTTATTTTAGCTATACATTACATTTTCGTTCGATATATGCGCAAATATGTAGAAAATAAATCCATATATTTTCCGCCAAGCGACATATTATGGTCACTTCAAGATTTTTTTTGCAAGTGAAGAAAAAGCAAAATTGAATCATTCTTGTAGAAAAAAAAATTAATAGGATATTCATATATTTCAAAATGGCTTCAACCGAGTACAAAATTTGTATGAATATACTATATCTTACCATGTTATGGAGGGGATATATGCAATTAGAGTAGAACAGACGAAGCTCAGCGATAGTTGGAAGGAAGCAAGACAGTGAATTCCCCCTATC
>NC_051413.1:35336919-35337382 GCF_015228065.2 Penaeus monodon
AGAGAAATTATCTCGTGACAACGTGCTGTACCATAAGATAAATATGCTGACAATCTTTACTGTTAGTACTCATAATGTCATTGCTATTGCTATTATCATTATCATTAAAGCGGTATTATCATTAAGGTATGATCATTACTATTACGAATCACTGTGCCTATCTGCTATTACCATGTGATAAACATGTAAAATGACCAGCAAACGCTATCATTTCCTTTCCGTTCATCCTCATAACATGGAGGTTTATGCTCAGTTGTTAAATGCTAAATAGTCATTCATATTAAGTTCATATCAAGAAACCTACATCCTACAGTAAAACAAGGCAAGGGAATACATGCTTTTAGAATTACATTTTATTGCGAAAACAGAACATGGTTTATTGTGACATCACAGACATGAAGTACAGCCATGATCGCAACTTTATATAAGGGATCTCTTAGGAAACGCTCGCTGTGTCGGGGCA
>NC_051413.1:35337731-35339322 GCF_015228065.2 Penaeus monodon
AATCACGCAAGCGGTGGCAGGATTTTCCCGGCCAGCGGTGGAAGAAAAGCGTCCGTGGGTTCCCGCCGAAGCATCCGTAGACTCGCTGATAAACTGTACAGGAAGTAGATGAAGGAAAACACAGCCACAGGAAGAGCTTTTATACTGCAGTTTTATTTTTAAAAAGGGAAATGTTTATTGCAATATAATAAACAAGAATCAACGATGCTAGAGTGCACGATGTAACAATTAATCCCGCTATGTTTCGGTCGAGGTAACGAATTCAAGGCGAGGTCGATGGATGAAAAAGAGTCTCCGTTAATTTATTTTCTGCCTCATTACCTGAATAAGTTGATTTCTTGTTCGGTCTGTCTTGCTTCCCTTACTAACAATCAAAAACTATGTTCGTGTGTTACTATGAACAAATCACATGATCTCACAACATTCATCTTATAAAAATGCTAAATAACATTTATTCATATCTGGAAGTTATTTTTAGTATTATTTTTAAATTTTCAGTATCAGTAGCTCTATGCAAATGTTACACAACTTATGAGACATTACAAGAACAATCAATTTACATGTCAGCGTCACACAAAAAAAACAGAAGTGTACTCATATAAAAGGAAAAACACTTATTCTCTAAAACCGTATAAAATATTTTGCTATTTACTATAATAACAACACATTTTGAGAAGTTATCAATCTATATTGTAAAGAAAATTGTTAATTGCGATATAAAAAATATCTACCTCAATAATCAAATGCCTTAGAATTTGGACATGAATAGTATCTGATCTTCTTTATCAGAGAAAATAATCGTTATATATTATTGCCATAAATAGATAGAAACTTCTCTGTCGTACAACTAACACTGAGGTAACCCTCACTGGAGAAGGTTGGGAATGGGTGTTAGACAACCCGAAACACAAAGAGACAAACATGCGACCTGTAACAGCTAATTAAATGGCACCAGTGACCGACATCCAGGGACCAGCAGGCAGTTGGCTGTCGCCGACAGTTGCTGGCATTAGCTGATGGATGTCTGGCCTCAACCGGCACCGGGAGACCTGGCGTTCCCGAAGGCGACACACCTAGACCTGCGTGTCATCCGAGTGCTTGAGCCCAGGCGAGGTCTCTCCTGACCTCAGGTCCACGGTGCGGCCCGGGCGCGGCTCCGGCGAGCTGTCTCTTCTGAGGGAGGAGGGACGGAGTAAGGACAGTGAGTCCAAACAATGGCTTTCAATGCCAAGAGAAATCTGAAGTCATATATGCAGATGAAGCAAAGGGAATTTGCGACAAGGTGGGGTTTGTCAACCCTTCTCATAAGATTCAAGGCATAACAAGACATAAAATATTGAAATGAAAGTTATAGGCAAATATGAAATGATTTCAAGAGAAAAATAAGATAGGAAAGTTAAACCAAACCCACTGCAGTCGCTTTTGTTAAACTTCGTCGCCAAGGAACTATCGGCCGATAATTAAGCGCCCAGGGAAAGCCTGGCTCCGCCTTACCTTGGCAGTCCTTCCGCAGATGGACTGCCTTGGCTTATGACTCCCTTTAAACACGATTTCGAATTGTGTCTATATAATATATAATTATTTACATAAT
>NC_051413.1:35339622-35339939 GCF_015228065.2 Penaeus monodon
CCACGCACTTGCCTAAGCACAAATGTAGCCTCTACTCACTTGGACCTCGGGAAGAACTGGTTGAAGCTGCGTCTGTTATCGAGGCCTCTCCTGACGGGGCCATCGGGGAAGTCCTCGCGCCGCTTGTTGCGCACGTAGGAGGCGTAGCACAGCATGGCGATGAGCACCGGCAGGAGCACCGCAAGGACCGTCCCGGCTGTCACGCCCGCCTGCATGGCCCCGTACTCTGCCACGGCTGCGGGAGGGCACACATGGAGGAGGGTTGGGCTGACGGCCAAGCCATGGCCAAAGAGGAAGGGTGGAAAGGGGGAACGCTG
>NC_051413.1:35340107-35340191 GCF_015228065.2 Penaeus monodon
CGTACAGGGAGCTGTTATAATAACAAAATAAAAAGTGACACATCAAATATTTGACCTTCGGTCAGTCTGTGTTTCAGAATCGGC
>NC_051413.1:35341606-35341790 GCF_015228065.2 Penaeus monodon
CATCATCATCATAGCTATATATCACTCAACTAGCCATCAATTTATCGTCAACCCTTTAACTCAGGAAATTTCTGTTTCCATCCCAAATGTTTTTCCTTGCATTTCTTCTTCCTTTAGAATACGTTCTATGTTGTGGTTAAGTCGAATGAGGTTGTCCGTCCGACATTAGTGACACACACGCGTC
>NC_051413.1:35341850-35342935 GCF_015228065.2 Penaeus monodon
GGGCGCGGGGAAAGCAAACACCAAACATACTGCTGTCATACACAGGTGAAAATGTGCTGATGATGATTGTAACCTTTTTTCACCCTTTCTTTTTAAGGAATGGAATATCCATATGCAAGATGAAATCATATTGATAGTCGGCAACATTTCAATGGCATTCATTCGTTCGTTACTATGTGCTTGTAACATAAGCCATTAACAGAACACTGCAATTTTATTATCGTTAGTTATATTGTCGTAGTGCTGTAGTCGTTTTGTAGAAATACTTCTGCCTCATCAATAGCCTCTCCAAGGAAAACTCTTATTTTACAAAATGTCGTATTTATTTCAAGATTGATTAACCAGATTCGCAGTATATTTCTAATTCACATTGCGCACCAGAAGGCACCGCAGTCCCTCTCACTGAAACTCAAATCCTGTTTCGTCGCTTCTGTTCTGTTGTTCTTCCATCGAATTCCTGCGACCCATCCAGGAGGCGACCTACACGGACGACTGCTTGGCGTCGCCCCCCTCCAGGTCCCAAAGCACGTTCTGGAAGACGACCGGCCTGTCGTCCAGCGGCTCGTGGGTGTCGTAGTCGCCGTCCATACGCTCCGGCATCCGAGGCCTGCGGCCACGTCCCTTGCGGCGGCCGCTGCCCCCCTCGCGGCCGGAGTCACCGGGCGAGGACGAGGCGGAGGTTGCCGAGGACAGCGAGGGCGGTGGGGGACTCCCCTCGCTCTCGCCGGAGGTGCTATAGTATGGCGCGGCCGCAGGAGCTCTCCCGAGGGGCTTCTCTGTCACCACGGCCCGCTGCGAGGCGGGCTTGGACGCCGACCACACTGCCACCGGAGAGGCACTCGACGGAGGCGAGGGGGACCGGAAGGGGGGAGAGGAGGGGTCGTAGGAACGGGCAGGGCGGGGGTCTCGGCGGAAGGGCGGGCGAGCGACCCCGCGCCGCTTGTTGCGCACGTAGGAGGCGTAGCACAGCATGGCGATGAGCACCGGCAGGAGCACCGCAAGGACCGTCCCGGCTGTCACGCCCGCCTGCATGGCCCCGTACTCTGCCACGGCTGTGCGGGAGGGAGACGTGTCAATGAGCTCTT
>NC_051413.1:35343001-35343307 GCF_015228065.2 Penaeus monodon
TCCTCCTGGATCGAGCCTCTTTGAGTCCGACCACCAGCGGGCGCGGAAGAGCCGTTCGGATGGAGGCTTTGGGGTTCACCTTCGTCTTAGTCGGCCACGGAAAAAATGCAAATGCGGTTCTCTTTCGGTCGCTTCTAAATTGTTATCAATTAATTGTTATTACGGGAATTACAAGATGAATAAGCTCCTTAATAGACGTTCCGGAAATGAGACACAGTGTCACCAAAAATAAAGGGTAATACACATAATGGCATCTTGGGGCGGACGGGCTGGGTCGGGTGAGGCCATGGATGTGTGGTGATGGAA
>NC_051413.1:35343601-35343704 GCF_015228065.2 Penaeus monodon
ACAACGGCACACAACTCTTTCAACTAGAGGCACCTTATATCATGAGAGATTAGATCATGAGAGATAAGGGACAAAAGCAATCTCGCTTTCTAGGCATGATTGT